>NC_064614.1:831259669-831619483 GCF_023898315.1 Schistocerca nitens
GGTGGGGACTTATGCCACTGTCGGGATTCATCCTTCCCGCTGATGGAAGCCTGGGAAGGGAGGGTCCCAAGGGAACCCTTCCGGCCGAGAGTAGCCGAAGAAGTTGGACGCTTTTTCGGCTGAGAAGCGGGGACGGACGTCCCTGATGGGTGGGAGGATGTTGCTCCTGAGGTAGGTGGTGCAGGAGGAATTGTACTGCTCATCGAGCTGGCTGGAAGTCTCAAAACTGATGGGGCTAGGACAGTTGTTGTAGCAGCTGCGTATGAAGATGTCGTTCGTGCAGGATGTAGTCTGTCATATTTCCTTTTGGCATCAGTATAGGTCAGCCGGTCCAGGGTCTTATATTCCATGATTTTGCGCTCTTTCTGAAAGACTCCGCAGTCTGGCGAGCAAGGTGAATGATGCTCTCCGCAGTTGACACAGATGGGAGCCGGAGCACAGGGAGTATTGGGATGTGATGGGCGTCCGCAATCGCGACATGTGAGGCTGGAAGTGCAGCGGGAAGACATATGGCCGAACTTCCAGCACTTGAAGCACCGCATCGGGAGAGGGATATAGGGTTTGACGTCACAATGGTAGACCATCACCTTGACCTTCTCTGGTAATGTATCACCTTCGAAGGCCAAGATGAAGGCACCGGTAGCAACCTGATTGTCCCTCGGACCCTGATCAACGCGCCAGACGAAATGAACACCTCGACACTCTAAGTTGATGCGTAGCTCGTCATCAGACTGCAAAAGTGGATCCCTATGGAAAATAACACCCTGGACCATATTTAAACTCTTATGTGGTGTGATGGTAACGTTCACATCCTCCAACTTGTCACAAGCAAGTGACCTGTATGAATGGGCGGAGGATGCCGTTTGTATCATTACTGACGCAGAGCGCATTTTGGACAAGCCCTCCACCTCCCCAAACTTGTCCTCTAAATGCTCGACGAAGAACTGAGGCTTTGTGGATAGAAAAGACTCCCCATCAGCTCTCGTGCAAACTAAGAATTGGGGCGAATTACTGTTACCTCCATCCTGAGACTTACGCTCCTCCCACGGCGTGGCCAGGGAGGGGAACGTTTTCGGATCGTACTTCTGAGCATTAAATTGAGCCCGAGAACGCTTAGAGACTGCTGGCGGCTGGTCGCCAGCGAGCGCTCTACGTCCTCCTCCTGGAAAGGGAGACGACTCGGGTAGGACAGGGGATCGATGCCCTGGTCTCAGGATCCCTCTTGCTATACTGGTGGACCATAGGATCTTTGAAATCAAGTCGAAGCAGTTACTCCTTGACCACCTCTACTGTAACCTCTGGTGGGAAGTCCTTGTTGACCATTTTGGTTGGTTTGAGGATTAAAGTGACCAAACTGCAGAGGTCATCGGTCCCTTGTTTCATAAACACACAGAGCACAGGGAAACCATCCAGTAGTCATTCGAAGCACAAGATAAAAATTCCAGGGGAAGAAAATCCCCAAGGTCAATAATAAAGAAACATGGAAAATGGAGCACAGCAACAAAAACACAGAGAAGAAAGGCAGAAGGAATTAAAACTGCACAGCAGAGGACTGTGGCTGGCTGATCACGAAAATAATAGGATGAGCCACCCACTCTGCAACACGTTAAAACCTCCAGCCTAAAAGATTAGGGTGGAGTCGAATTATAACACAAAACAAAGTAAAAGATACAGCACAAAAGAGGGTGACGCAATAAAATTAGAGGGACCTATAAAAGCCACTTGCTCGAAGAAAACCTAAAACACGATCTGCCATAGAGACATTGTCAGCTAAAAGACACGATAAATCACCCAGGAGGTTAAAAGTTCGATTGAGGGCGGTTAAAAGAGGACATTCCAACAATATATGGGCCACCGTCACTGTTTCACCACAGCGACAATGAGGGGGGTCCTCTCGACGCAGCAGATGACCATGTGTCAGCCAAGAGTGACCAATGCGGAGCCTACAGAGATAACAGAATCCCTGCGAGAGGCCCGCATGGAGGAACCCCACACAGTCGTGGTCTCCTTTACACGCGGCAGCTTGTTGGGTACAGACAGTGTGCGCCATTCGTCTGCCCACATCCCAAAGACCCGACGGCGTAACACCGATCGGAGATCAGTGGCCGGGAGGCCGATCTCCAATGGCAGTTTGCGGGTGGCTTCTTTAGCTAACTTGATGGCGTGTTCGTTTCCCGCTATCCCAACGTGTCCCGGGGTCCATATGAACACCACTGAACGTCCACGCCGGTCAAGAGCATGAACGGACTCCTGGATGGCAACAACAATGGGATGGCGTGGGTAGCACTGGTCAAGAGCCTGTAGACTACTGAGAGAGTCACTGCAAATGACAAAAGACTCGCCAGTGCTGGTACGAATACGCTCAAGGGCACGAAAAATGGCTGTTAGCTCTGCGGTGTAAACACTGCAGCCTAACGGCAAGGAGTGCTGGTCTACATAGTCCGCATGAGCATAAGCGTACCCCACACGGCCATCAACCATCGAGCCATCTGCATAGATGACCTCAGAGTCATGGAATGCGCCTAGGAGAGCAAGGAATTGGCGGCGCAAGACTGCAGGAGGAACTGAATCTTTTGGCCATCGGGAAAGTTCCAGCCGAAGCTGCGGCCGACGAATACACCAAGGTGGTGTATGTGGGCGGACATGGAAAGCAGATGGAAGAGGCAAACACTCGAGGTCACTAAGGAGTGACCAAGCACGGATCCCAATTGCGTGGCCTGATCGCGGCCGCCGGTGTGGGATATGGACTGCCGCATCGGCGAAAAGGATGGATGGATGGATATGGTGTTATGGGCGCTCAACAGTGTAGTCTTCAGCGCCCGAACGGAGACAACAACGGACGAGTGTCACTAAAATGCAGCAAGTGCAGAAATAGGATTACAAATATAAGTGAAAGTCTACAGAGGCAGTTTGCACGTCAACAGTAGCAAAAGGAAAGCAGCACAAAATGAGGAGAACTGCAAGAGAACGGAGGGGAAGGGGTTAAAATGAAACACGTAGTACATGTTGGGAACTGGCCTATGACAAGAATAAAAAGGAGTGGTAAGCCACTCGGCAACACACTAATAATTCCAACCTAAAATTTGTGGCTGAAGCCCAGAAACAGCACAGTACCTTAAAACTTTCTTGACACTCGCCTCGTCATCGGCTAAAATCGAGGGCAGATCCCCACTAATATTAACTTCCGCCCTGACAAAACGATATAAAGCACACTCAACTAAAATGTGGCGTACAGTGATTCGCACGCCACAGGCAGCACACAGAGGGGGTTCCTCGCGCCGTAGTAAGAAGGCATGCGTAAGAGGACAGTGCCCTATGCGAAGACCTGTAAGGGTCACTTCGTCACGCCTAGGTGACCGGCAGGAGGAACACCACGGCTGGACGGTGGGTTTCACCAACCGCAGCTTATTGTCTCTCACCGCCAGCCATTCCTCCTCCCACAATTGCATATACTTCCGCCGCAGCACAGAAACAACACCTTGCAAAGGAAGAGAACATTGCGTCACCTCCGGTAACCTGCAGGCGTCCTTGGCAGCTCTGTCAGCTTGTTCATTTCCCCGTATGCCCACATGCCCTGGCAACCAGCAAAAGGACACTTGCTTGCCCTGTCGTTGAAGGATGTACAGTTGGTCGTAAATCAGCTGTTCCAACTTCTCCGCTGGGTACAGGTTCTGCAGGGACTGTAATGCGCTCAGTGAGTCAGAGCAAATGAGGAAGTGTTTGCCCTGAGTAAACCGTAGCTGCTCCAATGCCTTCAGGATCGCATGAAGTTCTGCGGAAAAAACAGTGTATTCCTGGGGAAGGCGAATCCTGATGACACGGTCGGGGAACACGACTGAGCAGCCAAGAAAATCCCCCTGTTGGGATCCATCAGTGTAGACTGCTGTAAAATCATGATGCATGTCTAAAATGTTAAAATACAAAGATTTGAAAGTAAAATCTGATGTACTGTCTTTCTTAAAATTTGCCAAATCTAAAATCAGTGTGGGTCTCTGGAGGAGCCAAGGTGGATATCTGCTCCAACCTCGACGTGAAACATTAAAACCGGCCACACCCATCTCTAAAAGGCAATCCTTTGCGCGAATCCCATAGGGCCATGTTGCTCGTTGCCGGTTGCGAAAAAGCCTTTCCAGTGGAGGCCGAGCAACAGCGTGGTATGCAGGTGTGTATGGTGTGGATAATGTTTGATAGGCCTGGCGCACCATTAGTAGACGCCGCCGGAGGTGAAGTGGCGGTTCACCTGCCTCTGCACAGAGGCTCGGTATGGGGCTGGTTCTGAACGCCCCAGTGGCCAACCGAATCCCCTCGTGGTGCACCACATCCAACAGCTTCAAATAAGTGGGTCTTGCAGACCCGTACAGCGTGCATCCATAATCAAGCCGGGACCGCACGAAAGCTCTGTAAAACCGCAGCAGACAAGTCCTGTCTGCTCCCCATGTGCGGTGACTAAGACATTTTAAAATATACAGTGCCTTAAGAGACCGTTTTTTCAGTTCCTTAATGTGTGACAGCCACGTAAGCTTAGAATCAAAAGTGGGGCCCAGAAACTTCACCGTGTCTTTAAAATTCAGAACGGTGTCCCTCATCCGCAACTCAGGCAAGTCAAAAATGGAACGAGAACGGTTAAAAAGAACACACACCGACTTATCAGTTGAAAACTTAAAACCACTCTTCTGTGCCCATTCATCCAAACGTCGCAGAGTGAGTTGCAACTGACGAGTCGTCGTTGCAAGGCTTGAAGAAGAGCAAAATACAGAGAAATCGTCCACAAACAAGGAACACTGCACAGGACTTTTCACAACAGACGTAATACTGTTAATAGCAATAGCAAAGACCGTCACACTTAAAACACTACCTTGAGGGACACCGTTCTCTTGTTCAAAGCGACTTGACAGTACGTCTCCGACTCGGTACCGAAAATAGCGTGGCGACAGGAAGGACCGAATAAGATTGGGAAGACATCCACGAAAACCCCATTCGTGGAGCTGCCTGAGGATAAGATGCCTCCAAGTAGTGTCGTATGCCTTTTCAATGTCAAAAAATATTCCCAACAGGTGATGCTGGCGCAGGAAAGCCTGTTGTATAGCCGCCTCCAGGAGGGCCAGGTTATCAAAGGTGGAGCGATACCTCCTGAACCCACACTGAAAACGACTAAGGAGTTGTCTGGATTCTAACATCCAGACAAGGCGGCGGTTGACCATCCGCTCCAAGGTCTTTCCCACGCAGCTAGTGAGGGCAACACTACGGTAACTACCCGGGCACGTGCGGTCTTTCCCAGGTTTTAAAAGAGGAATTAAAATTGCTTCACGCCACGAGTGGGGGAAGTGACCAGACATCCAAACTAGATTAAAAAGTCGGAGGAGGATTTCTTTATTTCTCCCTGTGAGGTGCCGCAGCATGCTATAGTGGATTCTATCCTGACCAGGGGATGTATCACGAGCCCCACACAATGCAGAATCCAGTTCCCACATGGAAAATGGGCAGTTGTACTCTTCTGTATTGGGTGAGCGGAAGTCAAAACTGCTCCTCTCAGCAGCCACTCTGTGGGGCTGGAAAGCTGGATTCCGACTGGCGGTTGCAGTAATAGCTGCAAATTGAGCCGCCATAGACTGGGCAATATCTTTCGGGGTCGTTTGTAGAGTACCATTCCACATTATAGCAGCCATAGGGCACCTCCCACCTCTCCCAGAAATCCTCCTTATGGTCTCCCATACAATAGAACTTCGTGTAGAACGATTAATGGTGTTCAGGAACTGCTGCCACGACCTCTTCTTGCTCTCTCGTATAATCCGACGACACTTTGCCCTCGCCACCCGAAAGGCTGCAAGGTTCTCTACAGTAGGCCGGCACTTGAACCTACGCAGAGCTGCCCGCCTAGCCCTGACTGCAGAGCGGCATTCGTCGCTCCACCAAGGGACAGGCTGCCGCTTTGGTTGTCCCATGGACTGTGGGATGGACGCTTCACTGGCGCGGTGAATCACTTCAGTAATATGATCCACCCATTCCTGGACACTAACCCGATGTTCAAACTGGGCTAGTTGACTATACAGTGCCCAGTTGGCTCTACGGAGCACCCATCGAGGCGGTTTCCTTTCCGGTTCCACTGCATGTGGCAGGTGAATCCAGATGGGGAAGTGATCGCTGCCGTGTAAGTCATCAACCACTTCCCATGTAGCAGTGTGGGCGATGGCTGGAGAGCAAAGCGATAGATCAATGGCAGAGAACGACCCAGTTGCAATGCAAAAATGCGTGCTTTGACCTGTATTTAGCAAATAGGCACTGGAAGACAGAAGAAGCCTCTCGATTGCTCTTCCCCTGGGGCAAGTACTCACAGAGCCCCAAAGCACATTGTGTGCATTAAAATCACCACAGAGGACGAAGGGGTGGGGGAGCTGTGTAAGAAGATCACTGAGAGCCTCTTCGTCGAGCACATCATGTGGGGGCAGGTAAAGCGAACATACTGTTAACATATGACGCACATGTACTAATATTGCAACTGCCTGTAAATTCGTCGTGAGGGAGAGAGGCGAGGAGTGGTAGTCGGTATTGACGAAGATACCTACTCCTCCTCGAGCCCTCTGTCCACTCAGGTCGTCCTTTTTGTGGAGGAGATAACAATGTAGCTCAGGGGTGTATGTTTCACTGAAATTTGTCTCTTGCAGACATACACACATAGGTCTATCCTGAATCAAGAGACGTAGTTCCTCCACATGGGTCCTGAACCCTTGCAAGTTCAATTTCAATATGGGAGCCATCACGGTGGTTGTATTTTCGGCCTCTCTTTCCACCGAGGTGGGGAGACTGCAGCGGGTGGAGGCTCAGTCTTGGGGCGAGATGATGGCCCCACACATACATCGTATTCCATCAGCTCTGGGGAAGAGTCAGAGGAAGCCTCACGTAAAACAACATCCGCATGGTCAGATGGTTTACCACGGGATTTGACCCGCTGTGGCTGCTGTACAGGAGCTTTCTGTGGCTTGGTCGGCTTTGGGGGAGCGGATGCGGGAGTGGTAATTGGCGCACTGGGCTTGGGAACAGCCGCAGCGCGAGGGGCTGGACCAAGTTCGCCACTGTACCTTTGTCTGCCATTCGAGTTGGGGCTACTGGCTCTGAAACACTGCCTGCGTTGCAAGAGCACTGACAGCTGCAGGTGTTAGTGCCAACACTCACCACCTCAGTCTGCGTTGAGGCATCGACTTTTGGAGTAGGCTTCTGTACCAGGGATGCAAAAGATGTAGCAAATGTGGGAGGTTGCATCTACTTATAAATCTTCTTGGCCTCACCATAGGGGATACGCTTGGTTGTTTTTATTTCCTGGACCTTGCGTTCCTCTAAAAACATGCGGCAGTCCCTACTCCAAACAGGGTGGTTCCCAGAGCAATTAATAGATTTAGCCGGAGACGAGCAACCAACTCCTTCATGAGCAGCTTGACCACAGTTTCCACAAGTCGCTTCGCCTTTACAGCCTAAGGTGGTATGCCCAAAACGCTGGCATTTGAAACAGCGCATTGGGGCCGGGAAATAGGGCCTCACACTAAGGTGAAGGAAGCCAGCTTTAACATGTTCTGGAAGTTTTGTGCTACTGAAGGTCAGAATAAAGGAGTCGGATTTGACAAGAGTGCCATCAACCCTCTTCATGATATGTTGAACATCAACGATACCTTCCGGAGCCCACTCACGTTGCAGTTCGTCTTTGGGAATGTCGACTAGATCCCGGCATGTCACAACACCTTTGCTATAATTCAAGGTGCCGTGCAGTTCAGTGTCTATGGCATACTCTCCAAGGCATTTAGCAGATTGGAGGTTAGTTGCTTGCTGGGAAGTGGAAGTTTCCACTAGCAAGGTCCCATTACGTAAGCGCTTCACCGATTTTAAGGAGCCACAGATTCCCTCCAATCCCTTTTGTATATAGAAGGGCGAAACCTTCTCAAAACTACCCTCCTTCCGTTTCACAACGAGAAACACATTCGGATTACCAGAATGCATTCTGTTACCCAAGACTGGACTTTTTAAAGAAGCGCCGGAGTCAGGGGGACTGACTGCACGGGCCCTCTTAAGAGACTGGGTGTTAGAACCTTCCAGCGGCCCACCCTTTCCGCTGGGAGGAAGAAAAGAGGATTTCGAAGGATCCATCTCGGTCCCACGAGCAGCTAGGGAACTGAAAGTCCACCTAGACAGAGCCCCGCGTGCCTAGGTAAGCGTTATACAACTGAGGTGCGGCAGGTTCCCCAGAGGTTGCCCGCTATCGACTGTTCCACCTCAACAGCCATGCATCTCATCAGCGCGCAGCACACCTTGAGATTGAGGGTTTTTTTTATAGAGGTTTATTCCATCCTCGCGATCCGGGCAGTCAAGCCAAGATCCCCATTCCCCGAGACACACAACGTTCCACCGCCGCGCCGCACGGTGGTCGCTGAAGTATGCTCAGAGCTTACGGTGACAGGGGACTGGCGGCGCTTACCAGTCCCCAGCTCAGGCACCCCGGGGTCGCCAAGCCCGTACCCAGCAAATGAATGCTGAGCCCCGGCGAAAAGGAGACGGTAGTTAGGGTGACGGGGAGAACAACGGACGTGGGCAGCATTGCTGGCTAACAATTGTTGACGCCGAATACGAAGCGGAGGAACCCCAACCTCAGCAAGGAGGCTATTAACAGGGCTGACCATTTTGGTTCGGCAATTACCCTACCTCTGGTGGGTAGGGTAAAGTTAGGCATTGCCTTTGATTTAACGAAATCGAGAATGGTAAGATAGTTGTCCCTACTATCAAGCAGGTATTTCACATGTTCTTTTCGTACAATGAGCCGCTGGAGCTCAGTGTTCAGTTTCGTACAACTAGTGACGTTATATACCAGAATGGGGGTATCTTCTCTTTCTTCAGAGGGGTTGATGGGATCTCTTGAGAAGGAGGGTCGGGAGCATGAGCCATTTCCTCATCCACAGGACCATCCGGTGCGGCGTCCCCCGGCAGGGGGGTATCGGAACACGATCCGCTGCCACCACAGCCCGCATGGGCTGAGGTGCGTCTGGAGCGACGGCCAGAGGACTTTCCGACTGGGTCAGGGTGTCGAGAAGAATCGCCACGGTGGCGGGACGGCGTAGAAAGAGGTGCAGGTACATCCGGGTGGTGGTCAGACAGAGCCGATGTGTTCGCCGCCTCACTACGAGAAAGATAAATTACTAGGCGGTCAGGTGAATCGTCGGACGACGACGACGACGGCGACGACGACGAACGGAACCTGACACGCAACGGAGGACAGTCTTCATGATGATCGGTTTCAGTGCCGGTGGTGTCCACCGGCGATTTGTGGCGGTTGGCGCGATTCAAGCGATCCTTCGCCCGTTGCGAGGTGGGCGGAACATTCTGCGCGACGGGAGGCAGGGACGAGCGGCGTTTCCGATGCGGTTCTCCCCGAAGGGCGGCGGTGCAAGAGTCTGAGGTTCGCGAAGTCTGCTCCGCGACCTTCTCCATAGTGGACACGGGTCCACCTGACATGGCCAGGGGCCCGGCACGAGAGGACTACGCACACCAAAAACTTCCCAGCTATCCTGGGGTAATAACTACTAACACACCAACGCACAAATAGCAGATATAACAACGCTGTCAAGCGATGCAAAAACTATAACGATACGACACGGTAACGCACTCGTAGTAGATAACACTTTCAGGGATTCAACCTGAAACCAAAATAAATTTCGATTTTTTTTTCCTTTATTGTAATTTTAATCACCTCATACAAGGCGGGCTGGCAGCAGCTTTATACGCCGCTCTTCAGCCTTATGGGGTACAATAACATGATATAGGTGACACAGACAATAAAAAAAAATGGCGGGCAAAGAAAGTAGATACAAAAAACAATAAACAAGAAGCCGTTCACGTAGGACGATAAAAACACTAACACTTGTTGACACGGCGCACAAAACACGGAGAACGGCGACGGCACATGTGAACAGTTGAGTTGTAACTGCACAAAACACAATACGAAGCACACACACTAGACACTGATGGCGATGATCTCCGGCGCGCGAATGTTCAGTATGCGTGTGCGAGTCCGGGGACCTGCCAAGAGAGGAGGAGGAGGAAGGGGAGTGGGAGAGGGGAGAGCAGAGATGCCACGGGCAGGGGAGAAAGGGGGGAGTGAGGAAGGGGGAGGGGAAGCCCGGGGGAAGAGGGGTGGAGGGAGGGGATGGGGGAAAAGGAAACAGAATGGAAGGGAAGGGAAGAGAAGGGAGGGAGGGAGGGTGCCTAAAGGAAAGGACACCAGAAGTGGGGGGTGTGGCAGGGTCAAAGTTGATAGGAGGGGTAGATGGAGGGGAGGAGGACATCATCAGGGAGGGGGAGCTGGCGGAAGCCACCTTGGGAGAGGGTAAGGAGGGTGGAGAGATGGAGACCAGGTGGGACGTGGGCATACAAGCGCGGCAGCGGGTGGGGGTGGGAGAGGATTGGGGAGACGAGCGGGTGAGGAGGATCGAGTTTGCGGGAGGTGTACAGGATCCGTATCCTTTCAAGGAAAAGGAGGAGGTGGGGGAAGGGGATGAGATCGTACAGGATCCGCATAGGGGAGGGGAGACGGATGCGATAGGCGAGGTGGAGAGCATGGCGTTCAAGGATTTGGAGGGATTTATAAAAGGAAGGGGGGGCGGAGATCCAAGCCGGATGGGCATAACAAAGGATAGGGCGGATGAGGGATTTATAAGTGTGGAGGATGGTGGAGGGGTCCAGACCCCATGTGCGGCCGGAGAGGAGCTTGAGGAGACTGAGTCGGGAGCGCGCCTTGGCTTGGATTGTCCGGAGGTGGGGAGTCCAGGAGAGGCGACGGTCGAGGGTGACGCCAAGGTACTTAAGGGTTGGAGTGAGGGCGATAGGACGGCCATAGATTGTGATGTAGAAATCAAGGAGGCGGAAGGAAGGGGTGGTTTTGCCTACAATGATCGCCTGGGTTTTGGAGGGATTGACCTTGAGCAACCACTGGTTGCACCAAGTGGTGAACCGGTCAAGATGGGATTGGAGAAGGTGTTGGGAGCGCTGCAGGGTGGGGGCAAGGGCAAGGAAGGCGGTGTCATTGGCAAACTGGAGAAGGTGGACGGGGGGTGACGGCGGCGGCATGTCCGCCATGTACAAAAGGTACAGAAGGGGGGAGAGGACGGAGCCTTGGGGCACACCGGCGGAGGGGAAAAGGTGTAGGAATCTGCGTTATGGATGGTGACATAGGAAGGACGGCGGGAGAGAAAGGAGCCGATCAGACGTAGTTAATGGGAAGGGCGAAGGTTTGGAGCTTGAAGAGGAGACCGGAATGCCATACTCGGTCATAGGCACATTCGAGGTCCAGGGAGAGGAAGATTGCGGAGCGACGGGAATTAAGCTGTTGGGAAAGGAGATGCGTGAGGTGAAGGAGAAGGTCGTCGGAAGAGAAGGACGGCCGAAAGCCACACTGGGTAATGGGAAGGAGGCGGTGCTGGCGGAGATGCTGGTGGATGCGGCGGGTGAGGATAGATTCCAGGACCTTGCTGAAGACCGAGGTAAGGCTGATGGGGCGATAGGAGGAGACGGCGGACGGCGGTTTGCCGGGTTTAAGGAACATGAGGATACGGGAGGTTTTCCACAGGTCGGGGTAGTAACCGTTGGACAGGACTACAGTGTAGAGCCTGGCCAGGGTGGAGAGGAAAGAGACAGGAGCTTCACGAAGGTGACAGTAGGTGACACGATCGTGACCAGGAGCGGTGTTGCGTTTCGTGCGGAGTGTAGTAATGAGATCCTGTGTAGTGATAGGGGCATTGAGTTCCGTGTGTGTAATGTTGTTCAAGTACTGGAAACCAGGAGCGAGGGGAGGGACAGATGTGTCAGTTCGATCGCGGATATCCGGGAAGAGGGAGTAATCGAACTGCGGATCATCGGGGATGGAAAATACATCGGAGAGGTAGGAGGCAAAGTGATTGGCCTTACTAAGGGAGTCAGGGAAAGGGTGATCATCATGGAGAAGAGGATAATAAGGGGAGGGTTTAGTTCCGGTAAGGCGACGGAAGGCCGACCAGAACTTGGACGAGTTTATTGGTAGGGTAGCATTTAAACGGGTGCATGTCTGTCGCCAGTCCCGGCGTTTCTTAGCCGCGAGCAAATTACGAATGTGTCGCTGGAGTTGCCGGTGGCGTCGTAGTGTGTCCGGGTCACGCGTGCGGAGAAAGGTACGGTAGAGACGACGGGATTCACGGAGGAGGAGGACGGCCTGTGGGGGTAAGGTAGGACGGTGGGGGTGGATGGCGACAGTAGGGACGTGGGCCTCCACGGCCTCAGACAAGGTCTGCTGGAGAAAGGAAGCGGCATGGGTGACATCGTCAGGGTGGTGGTAGGTGAAGGGGTGGCTATCGACCTGGGTGGAAAGGGTATCCCGGTAGGCATTCCAGTCGGCACGGGAGTAGTCATGGACATACTTAGGGGGAGGGTCAGTACGAGGGTCGGGGCGGGGGCGACGACCGTCTGAAACGGTGAGGAGGACAGGGAGATGGTCGCTACCAATAGGCTCCAGGACATCCACCGTTATGCGGCCAAGGAGGTTGGGGGAGGAGAGGATAACATCGGGAGTGGAGTCGGATTCGGGACGGGTGTGCTGGGGGATGGGAATGAGGTCGCCATGAAGGGAGGAGAGGAACCGATGCCACCGCCGTAACTGGGCAGCGGAACGACTATGGATGTTGAGGTCAGCGGCGATCACGTAGGAGGAGAAGGTACGGTCGACGTGGGAGAGGAAGTCGAAGGGAATAGGGGCGTTGGGGCGGACATAGATGGTGGCGCAGGTAACGGTAAGGCCAGGGAAGAAGAGACTAAGGATCAGGTGTTCGGTGGGGTCGGGAAGGAGAGGTTGGAGCCGAACGGGGATCTGGCGATGGTGCCCAATGGCAACTCCGCCACGCGCAATTGGGAGGGGATTATCGGAGCGGTGGAGGAGGTAGGGCGAAGTGTGGACGGTGTGGTGGGGTTGGAGGAAGGTTTCATTACGGAGAAAGGCGTCCACGCGGTGGGTAGCAAGGGTGTGGAGGAAGAGGTTCTTGTTGGCGGGAAGGGAGCGGATGTTGTTGAAAAGGATACGTTGCTGTCGCGCCATGACAGGGATTTAAACGAGGGTGTCAAGACGGGAGAAGGTGAAATGGGCCTGGTTGTTGGAGTAGGTGGCGTACATTTTGAGGTGGAAAACGGATCGGGCGGCGAGGGAGATCTGTTGGAGGGTGTGTGGGCGCTGAAAAGGATGAACATTCTGCAGGACAATGGTGAGGAATCGGATGATGTCCTCAGCGGTAGGGGGCGGGCGAAGGGAGTTGCCGGGAGGGGTGGGGGCGTCCAGAGGGCGGACAGGAATGGTGAGTTCAGGAGTGGTAGGAGGGGGTCGGGCCTTACACTTCTGGGAGTAGGTGGGATGAGGGAGGTTACAGGTATTACAGGAGGGGGGGGACTGGAGATTGGGGCACTGCCGTAAAAAGTGGGCTTGCCTACAGTGCGGGCAGGTGGGGGCCTCACAGCACTCAGATGTTGTGCGCGCATTATATCGCAAGCACCTTTGGCAGCGGAGGGACTGAGGAGGGGAACGGGAGGGGTCAACTTTATAGCGCTGGTTAAAAAGGAGGGCACCCTCCTTCAGGAGACGGTCTATGGAGGGGGCGTGCTCAGAAAAAACGCGCATAAGGCGGGTGGGGCCGGCAGCGTTACGGATGCGTCGAACCGCACGCACCTCCAGATGGGGATGGGCCTGAAGCTCCGCCAACACCTCCTCCTCCGTGATCACTGGACTGAGCCGAGTGATCATGGCGGTGAGGGTTGGCGGGCGACGTGGAGGTTGGGGTTGGCGGGAGGGAGGTGGTGAAGGAGCAGGGGTGAGAGAGGCATGAGGGCCAAAGCGGGTGACAGGGATGCGGGATAGGAGGTCTGTGTGGAGGGTAGGGCTGGGGGAGGAGATGAGTACCGATTCACGGCGAGGAGTGAGGAGGGAGATGGGGGCACCAGGACAATGCTGGCGAAGGAAGAGGGTGAGGTTCCGGGCTTCCAGGAGGGAGGGATCCGGAAGGGAGAGGAGGTAGCGGTAGGAGGAGGGGGTAGAGGAGGAGGAGGAGGAGGGGGCTGGGACGGGTGGGGAGACTTCCATGGCATCAGGGGTGGGGGAAGGGGGACGAGGCGGAGCCTTTTTGGGGGCAGAGGAGGCAGGGGTGCCGCTGGGGCGCTTGACGGCGGTGGATGAGGTGTGGGGGATGGGAACAACTGGAATGTGGCGGGGAGTGGCAGGTCCCGGGGCTGGAGTCGGCGCCGGAGACGGTGAGGGCGATGGCGATGGTGAAGCCGACGACGAAGACGATGAAGGTGAAGGGGAGAGTGGGGCGTGGGCAGTAGCCCGCCGGGCGACCACCCTGGCGGGAGCCGCAGAAACGGATGGAGCAGGGGGAGGGAGTGGAGGGAAGGGATCAGAGGAGGCGTGGGAGGGAGGAGCCGGGGACGGGGCGACAAAGAGGGAGGGAGATGAGAGAGTGATGAGTGGGGGGATGGACTGAGGGGGGAGGGAAGCGGCACACCACGTGATAGTGGTGGCAGCAGCGGAGGGGGAGGTGTAGATAATGGCAGTGGTGGTGGCTGTAGAAGTGGTGGTGGGGTTGGACATGATGATAAGGGGGAAAAAACACAGTACTAGACAAAGGAACAATCGAGAGACACAGAGAAGAGAGGGACGGAGAATGACGAAGGAGATTGGGGCCGAAGCCCCACTCTGCTGCCGCTGGGGGCGGGCGACCCGGCCGGTTGGCCGGCGGCTGCTGCTGCTGCTGCTGCTGCTGCTGCTGCTGCCGCCGGGGGCAGCTAGGACCACCGCTGGCCGCTGGCCGCTGGCCGCTGGCGGGACCGCTGCTGGCTGCTGGCTGCTGGCTGGGGCCGGCGTAGATGAGGACCGCTGCGTGCTGCTAGCGGGGACGCTGCTGGCGTAGACCGCCGCTGGCTGCGGGCGGGGACCCCTGCTGGCGAGGACCGCTGCTGACCGCTGGCTGGCACCTGCAACAGCTGACACTTCGATCGGTACGTGAACAGCACAGATCGAAGGGTGGTATTCGACTGAATTACCGCCGAAGATGATAAATTTCGAAAACGGCAGGGCTTAAATGCTTGCAGCGTGTGCTCTCCCCATGTGGGAGTGACACGCGGTGGTATGGGCCGATATCGCAACAGGCGACCGTCGAAAAAGTCGCAAAAGCAGGTGCCGGAAGGAACGACAAATCACGAGAGCACTCGTCAAAAGCCTAGCACTGCGAGAAGTAAACTGCATCTCCGATTTGAACGGCGCTGGCTCCCAGGGCTGTGGAGAAGCCGTGAGGCCGCCCCACAGCAGCGCCAGGCCGGCGCGAGCTACACCTTGCCGGGCCATACGAGACGCCCACGAGGCATCCCAGGGGCACTGTTCCGTGCCCCCATAAGTTATCAGTCTCATGTAATGCGGCTGCAAGAGGGGTTCGACTAAATGCGAAAAAAAAATCCTGACGATAATCTTAAATTAATAATAATAAAAAAAATGGACCTGTGGGCTACGTATGCGACGGCGTAACGTGACGTGAAAGCAGCTAACTACTGGGCACATCGACAAGTACGACAAGTTTTGCTACCAGCAGAATATCTGATCACTGCAGAAGATTAACTCATGTCAGGCTGTACTTTAATTCGTTTTTAGTGGGCCGATCCCGGCGATACTTCAATGCCAGGCCAACCCGCGACAGAGGTGAAGCAAGCCCCCAGCACTCCGTCATGAGCCAAAATCAATTTAATATTCTAGTCCTGCGATGCAGGACGTATCAGATATTAAGCTGATAAGAACAGATACTACACTTTGATCTTACATGGGAACCTCCCCATCGCACTCCACTCTGATTTAGTTAGAAGTTGGCGAAGCGGATGGGCCTTGAAAAACTGAACACAGATCAATCGAGAAAACAGGAAGAAGTTGTGTGGAACTATGAAAAAATAAGCAAAATATACAAACTGAGTAGTCCAATTGCAAAATAGGCAACATCAAGGAGAATGTGAGCCCAGCAGCGGCGTGGTCCCGTGGTTAGCGTGAGCAACTGCGGAACGAGAGGTCCTTGGTTCAAGTCTTTCCTTGAGTTAAGAGCTTAATTTTTTATTTTCAGACAATTATTATCTGTCCGTCCGTCCGTCCGATGCGAGGTAACTGCGCCGTAGTATGGGGACGCTACATCTAAACAAACATCTAAACACACGACGTCAGTCGACTACACCGCACGGAAGAGAGAGTATTCCTGCTAACGAGGTTCCCTGGCTGGCAGTTGACTTTGCTACTTTGGACGAGAGTGCATTAAATACGTGAGATGTATTCCGTGGGTAATACGAATCCAGCAAATATAGCTCGTGATTTCAACAACAAAGTCAATGAATACTTTCCGAACTGTAAGGAATCGGAAAGTTCCTTAAGGGATCGAACGATTGTCGAACATTTGTATGGTTATTTCCTACTTTTCTTCATAAACAGTACGTGTGGTGATGATGATACCTTGCTGATTGCTGTGGGGCTGTATGTACCAGATGAAGAGATTGTTGACGATCCATACGAAGAATACGAAGAGGAAATACTGCGACTTCAATCTGATGGTATTTCTTTGTGTTACATGAAGAAAATGTTCCAATACAGGTTACTCTCCAAACCAATTAAAAGACGCAAATATAGATTATGGAGTGAAGCAAGAAATAAATTTAACAAATTTAACGGGATGGAACACAGTTAATTATTGCAAAGAAGTCGTGGAACGAGGTGGAACCCGAAGACAGAAGTTCAGTGAACTAGAAAACCATGTACACCGACAATTTATTAAAGCCAGAAATGAATTAAGTGCAGTGCATGATACACACCTACAGATTTGGGGATTGCATAACGCTAAACAAATCGGCCTGGACTTCAAGGCTTCATCTCATTGGCTTGTCACGTTCAAAAGGAAATACAAAATTACGAGCAGGAAGATTACGAAATATGTAAGCAAGAACTACGCGAATAAACTGACAGCAAAACTTTCGTAGTTGTCGATGTGCCCAGTAGTTAGCTCCTTTCACGCCACGTTACGCCGTCGCATACGTAGCCCACGCATCTAGTCTTTTTTTTATTAATTTAAGATTATCGTCAGTATTTTTTTTCGCGTTTACTCGGACCCCTCTTGCAGCCGCATTACACGAGGCTGATAACTTATGGGTACACGGAACAGTGCCCCTCGGTTGCCTCGTGGGCGTCTCATATGATCCGGCCATTGATACTTTTAATTTAATTTTTTTGGAGCACAGTCTCGGTTCCTCGCGACCGTCATCGTTGCCGCCGCACGAACGCATAATAAGTGTGTACACACATGCAGCAGGCCGTGGACGATGTAAGCTCTCGGCTAGATATAGCTCATGCCGGCCTAGCGCCGCTGTGGGGCGGCCTCACGGCTTCTCCACAGCCCTGGGAGCCAGCGCCGTTCAAATCGGAGACGCAGTTTACTTCTCGCAGTGCTAGGCTGTTGACGAGTGCTCTCGTGAATTGTCGTTCTTCCGGCACCTGCTTTTGCGACGTTCTCGACGGTCGCCTGTTGCGATATCGGCCCGTACCACCGCGTGTCACTCCCACATGCGGAGAGCACACGCTGCAAGCATTTAGGCCCTGCCATTTTCGAAATTCTGTATCGCATTTCGGCATTTAGGCTCAGAAGCACCCCGCATAGGAGCGGTCCGTTTGGGTTCCGTAGCGTGTCGTGTTTTTCGTTGATTTTTGCGTTTTTCAGCGATGTTTTCTGCTTGGAATATGTTGAATCGGTCGAACAGCATTCATTGAGTTTTTGACAGAGCAGCAAGACGGCCAACGGCCTTCGAAATTCAGGAATGGATATTTGATGATCTCAACATACCCGGAAATGACGTCGACACTTTTCAACTCGACTTTGTGCTCGTCTCGTTATACGTAAAATTCCTTGATCACGAAAAATAAGAAAAGTGTGCTTGGTACTTGCGAGTGAACATCCGTTCAGCTACTTCGATGGGACAGTAGGAAAAGTGCATATCGTACCATCTGGCTTTGGGATAAGGACTGTGCGGGTCTTTAACGTACCCCCTGAGTGTCCCAATGACGTCATCGGCCGTGTCCTGTCGAGGTATGGCAAGGTGCTTGGAATAACAAATGAGACATGGGCCAGTGCCTATCGTTTTCAGGGCAACAGCAGGGTCCAGAGTGTCCGTATGGACCTCCGCCAGCACATACCCACCTATCTCAATATTGCCAGCACAAGGGCTCAGGTCATCTATGTAGGACAACCGCAGACGTGCTCCATCTGCCAATCCACGGAGCATCTCCGAGTGGAATGCCCGCACAGGAGCCCGGTGCAACTGCCGCGAGAACGCACTGAAGGTGCCAAACTTGTGCCCCTCATCAGCGAGATAGTAGCAAGTGCTGCCCCCCGACCCGCTGAGAGGACCGAAGAACCGGGCCTGGGTCTCTCTCGACAGGTGGAAGCGGTGCTCAGTGCCTTTGTTGACGGCCCTTTTGAGCCTATTGCCTCGGAACCGACTCCCGCAGTGGAAGTGCCGCTGGAGGTGCCCCGTGTGCATTCTGTGCCCAGGATGTTCCCACTGTGGAACTGATGGAATTGGCCTCCCTACCCACCCCCACCGGCAGATGAAAAGATGAAAATGTGGAAGCTAAGTCACCTCGACGTCGTCGCAGCCACAAGAAGGTCAGCCAGTAACAGCAGTCGGAGGAGGAGAGGATCTTACGTCCCCCTCCTGAGAGCAGTAGTGAAGCTGCATCCCAGGCCTCATCCGTCACGCACTCTGTTTCTGCTGACCGCTCGGACGGTATGCGTGAAACTGCTCGTCAACTGGAGGCACTCATCAGTTCCTCGCGAGATCGGGGAGTAGTCCCCACGAAGCGAAAAGTGACCAGGGTAGCGAACAGCCGCTGCAGTGCACTCGCACCCCGTCGCAAACCGCCACAGCTGAACAGTCTGCGTCACCAGGTTCATACTATCACACTATCCTGCTGAAGGGGGGGGGGGGGGCTGACGTCGAAGACAAAGAGATGCTTGATGCTTGACTGAGCGGGCTCGTTCCCGCATGAGCTGTCTTGTACTTGTCCTTCGACTGGGGTGACGTCGCAGGCTGTGGTCTTCGACGCCTTCACACCTGCTCACGATTGCCTGTGGCCTCATCTGACGTCCCTCTCTCTGAGCTGTTTTCTCATGCCCGTGAATAACCGTCGGCCAGGAGCCCTTGGCCTTTTAACAGTTAACATCAATTCAATTTCTAACCCTGTTAAATTACGCTCTCTCAAGGATTTTCTCCACTTTGGAGCATTTGACGTGGTTTTCCTCCAGGAGGTTTGTGCCCCTTGCCCCTTTCCTCTCTGACCTGGTTGGTTATGAGGCACTATACAACATCGACCCTGCCGTCAGGCGAGGCACCGCTTTGCTGTACAGATTGGAGCTCACCCCATCAGATGTTGCCATACTACCCAATGCCCCCCTGCGAGTCCGGGGGTAAGAATAGGCCCGCGATATTCCTGCCTGTCGTAAGAGGCGACTAATAGGAGTCTCAAAAGTTTTGGCCTTATGTGATGGTCCCCTCTCGGGTTTGACCTCCATCTTTCTAAATTATTCCGAAGAGCGAGCCAATTGGGGAAGGGCACCTTACATGGTGCACTGTATCCATCGTGCATTGAGACCTTTAGCCAGCTTTCTCGTCGTTGCAATGCTGTCCCGCTCGTTTTCCATCTCCTGGGCGAGGATGCGTCCCTGGGTGCGATTACCACGCTGCATTGTGCAGTGTTGCTTTTTGCTGCGACGACGACGTTAGGCATTTTTGCACCTAAGATCCAGCGCGGTAGCCAGTCTGTTGTGGTGGGGCCACCATATACCCTGTTGGTTGTAGCCCAGTTGGTTGGTTTTGGGGGATTAAAGGGGCCAGACTGCTACGGTCATCGGTCCCTTGTTCCAAGACTTGAAAACACCAACACAGAGTAAAAACGAAAAATGGAAAAGATGGCGAGGACACACCACGGGGGTGTACGCAGAGGTGCACGGAAAGGAGGCGAAAGAGGTAAAACTCCAAGCCCAGAGAGAAGCTCTCTGACGCGGAAGCTGCCAAATATGAGGCAGCCAAGTCAACCGGGCATCAAAAACCACTCCCAAAAACCTATGTGACTCCACCACAACTCCCCACATATGCCAAGGAGTAGATGCCTATCTCCCTGTGGCATCGGGACTCCCGGCAATGGCCATCCTGCCAGGTGGCCCTTGCTGAGGCTGGGTGGCGCCATGGGGAAGGACCTTGGTCAGAGTGGGTGGCATCAGAGCGTATGACCTGCAATGAAGCGTGGATGGCCGCCAGCAGTCTCTAAGCGTTCTTGGGCTCAATTTAATGCTCAGAAGTACGATCTGAAAACGTTCCCTTCCCTGGCCCCACCATGGGAGGAGCGTAAGTCTCAGGATGGCAGTGACAATTATTCGTCCCAGTTGGTTGGTTTGGGGGATTAAAGGGACCAGACTGCTACGGTCATCGGTCCCTTGTTCCAAGACTTGGAAACACCAACACAGAGTATAAACGAAAAATGGAAAAGATGACAGACGACACAGGACAAGAGAAACTTAGATAAAGACCAGACAAAACGAATTAAAATCACACAGTGTGTGTCGGTGGTTGGCCGACCATAGAGAAAAAAAGGAAAAGCCAACCACCAACAAACATTTTAAAAACTCAGGCTAAGACTGTAGGCCAAAAGCCAGACTCAATACTAAATAAAAATAGACACTCAGAGCAAATGATAAAAGCCCCCTGCCCAAATAAAACGCAAAACTAAGGCTGTCATGGCAGTGTCATCTGTTAAAAGGGCAGGCAGCGTATCAGGCAGCGCAAATGTCTGCCTGACCAGAGCTAAAAGTGGACAGGCCAACAACATGTGGACCACCGTCAACGTCGGCCCACAACGATAAAGAGGCGGGTCATCACGATGCAGTAAATAACTATGCGTCAGCCATGTGTGGCCAATGCGGAGCCAACAAAGAACAACTGAGTCTCTGCAAGTGGCTCGAATGGATGACCGCCACGCAGTCGTTGTCTACTTGATAGCAAGGAGTTTATTGGGTGTGGGCAGATTGCACCATTCAGCGTCCCATAGCGGGGAAACTTTGCGGCATCAGACTGCTCGTAAATCAGTCTCCTGGAGGCCAATGTCAAGGGTTGGTGCGCAGGTGGCCTGTTTGGCCAGGCGGTCAACATGTTCATTGCCAGGGATGCTGACATGACCAGGGGTCCAAACAAAGAGCACAGAGCTGCCGCAATGGGCAAGAGCATGGAGGGATTCCTGGACAGCCATCACCAGATGAGAGCGAGGGAAACACTGGCCAACAGCTCTTAAACTGCTCAGGGAGCTGCTACAGATAATGAACGAGTCACCTGAGCAGGAGCGGATATACTCGAGGGCACAAAAGATGGCTACCAGCTCAGCAGTGAAAACGCTGCAGCCAGCTGGCAATGAATACTGTTCATAGTGGTACCCTAGAGTCAGAGCATAACCGACAGGACTAGCAACCATCGAGCCGTTAGTGTAAACAACGCCAGGGCCCTGATACGTTGCGAGGATGGAATAAAAGCGGCGGCCGAAGGCCTCCAGAGGGACTGAGTCCTACGGGCCCTGTGCCATTTCCAGCCGAAGGCAAGGGCGAGGACACACCACGGGGTGTAAACAGAGGTGCACGGAAAGGAGGCGAAAGAGGTAAAACCCCAAGCCCAGAGAGAAGCTCTCTGACGCGGAAGCTGCCGAATATGAGGCAGCCAAGTCAACCGGGCATCAAAAACCACTCCCAAAAACCTATGTGACTCCACCACAACAAGAAGTTCGCTGGCAACGTGAAGCTGTGACTCTGGGTGAACAGTGCGTCGCCAGCAGAAATGCATAAAGCAGGTCTTAGTAAAGGCAGAAGTTGTCAGCATACAAGGACGCTGAGACAGACGTTCCCACCGCAGCAGCGAGCCCATTAATTGCTATTAAAAACAGGCAGACACTTAAAACAGAGCCCTGTGGCACCCCGTTCTCCTGAACTCGGGAGTAACTAAGGAAGGCCGCGACTTGCACGCGGAAGGTTGGATGCGACAGAAAATTTCGGATGAAAGTCGGTAGTGGACCACAAAGACTCCAACCATGATGCGTAGAGAGGATGAGATGGCGCCAAATCGTATCGTGTGCCTTCCGCATGTCGAAAAAGACAGCGACCAGGTGCTGACGGCAGGCAAAGGCCAAACGGATGGCTGACTCCGGGCTCACCAGAATGTCGGCGGCAGAGCGACCTTTAAAAAACCCACCCTGAGACAGAGTCACAAGGCCCTGCGACTCGAGTACACAACTCAACCGCCGGCTCATCATCCGTTCAAGCAACTTGCAAAAAACGTTGGTGAGGCTAATGGGGCGGTAGCTGTCCACCTCCAAAGGGTCCTTGCAAGGTTTCAAAACGGGAATAACAATGCTTTCCCGCAATTGCGACGGAAACTCACCATCGACCTAAATACGGTTGTAAAGGTCGAGGAGGCGTCGCTTGCAGTCTACTGAAAGGTGTTTCAGCATCTGACAGTGAGTGCGATCTGGATCAGGAGCTGTATCAGGGCAAGCAGCTAAGGCATTGTGATATTCCCACTCACTGAATGGAACATTGTAGGATTCAGGATGGTGGGTGCGAAATGAAAGGCTCCAACCTTCCATCCGCTCTTTAATGGAGCAGAAGGCCAGTGGGTAATTCGAAGAAGCGGAACTGAGAGCAAAATGCTCTGCCAAGCGGTTTTCAATTACGTCGGAGTCAGTACAAACTGCTTCATTCAGTGAGAGCGCAGGGACGCTGACAGGGGTCCAATAGCCTTAGAGGTGTCGAATCTTGGCCGAGACCTGCGATGGACACACATGGAGTCCAATGGTAGATACATACTGCTCCCAGCACTCCTGTTTCTGTTGGCGAATGATGCGGCGGGCCCACACACGGAGCCGTTTCAGGGCGATGAGGTGTTCTATGGAGGGATGTCGCTTGTGACTCTGGAGCGCCTGCTGGCGATTTTTGATCACCTCGGCAATCTCAGGCGACCACCAAGGCACAGTCCTCCGCCGAGGGACCCAGAAGAACGGGGAATGGTAGATTCTGTGGCAGTAACGATGCCAATGGTGAGCGAGAGAACCACCGCATCAATGGCGTCATTAGAAAGAATCTCAATAGCGGCAATGGAGGAGAACAAGTCCCAGTCAGCCTTATTCATAGCCCATCTGCAAGGGGGCCCAGAAGAGTGACGCTGTGGCAGTGACAAAAAGATCGGAAAGTGGTCACTACCACACAGGTCGTCGTCATTCACACTCCATTGGACAGAACATAAGGAGCCAGGGGTGCAGATCGAAAAGTCGATGGCGGATTGCGTGCCGTGTGCCACACTGAGATATGTGGAGCACCATCATTTAAAATCGAAAAGTCTAGCTGTGTCAATATATTCTGAACGGTGGCGCCTCGTCTTGTTGCCACTGACCGACCCCACAGAGAGTTATGGGCGTTGAAGTCGCCCAGTAACAGGAAAGGCGGCGCCAGTTGCTCTATCAGCGTAGCCAGGACATGCTGTGGGACATCACCATCTGGTGGAAGATAAATACTGCAGACGGCAAGAGCCTGTCGCGTCCACACCAGAACAGTAACAGCCCCTAAAGGTGTTTGCAGAGGGACAGACTCGCTGTGAAGAGAGTGAAGGACATAGATTCAGACGCCACCAGACACCCTTTCGTAAGCTGCCTGGTTTCTATAATAACCTCGATAGCCACGGAGTGCGGGGGTTCTCATCGCTGGAGACCAAGCAATGCAGAAGAAAGGGTGAAGGCTGATAAGTTGTCAGAGCTCAGCTAGATGGTGGAAGAAGCCGCTGCAGTTCCACTGGAGGATGATATTGTCCATGGCTGAGAAAGGCGTGAAGCGACTGGGGAGGCAAATTACGCTGCTGGGTCACCTGCTGCCTCCGATTGAGCACCTGTGGAAGTGCTACCCATTGCGTCTGAGTGACCAGCGAGATCCAGGTCCAGAGCGGACGCCATAATATCCACCTCATCGTCTGACGCAGAGCTTGTAGGAAGCAGTGGGATGGGTGCTACCGCAATGTCTGGATTCTCGGGAACCATTTTCTTCTTCTGGCATTGTGCCTTTGTTGGGTTCCGGCTGGGAAGGCTTCAGATGCGTCAGTGTCAGGGATGGACGACGACTGTGAGGCCCTACGACCAGAGACCAGTAGTTGTTTCAGCCACTTGCGGGTGTCCACGTTTCCGCTGGTCGGAACGTGTGAAGGGAGGTCCCCAAGGGACCCCTTCCTGCCGAGAGGAGACAAAGAAGGCTTAAGCTTCTCCAGCTGGGAAGGGGGAATTGATGTCCCTGATGGTTCGGGGGGGGGGGGGGGGGTGTTGACCCTGAAGTAGATGGAGCAGGAGCAACAGGGAGTGAAGTGCCCCCCACCTTCAAGGGGGCAGGAGTGGTCCTTTGACTCTGAGAGCTGACTGGATGTGTTGCAGCTGATGTAACTGTAGCAGGAGTGACAGTGGCGGCACAAGAAGACATCATGCGCACGGAATGAAGCTGGTCAAATTTCCGTTTAGCCTCCGTGGAGGTTAGTCGGTCCAGGGTCTTGATTTCCATTATTTTCCTTTCCTTCTGCAGAATCGGACAGTCCAGCGAGCAAGGGGGATGGTGCTCTTCGCAGTTGACACAGGTGGGAGGCGGGGCACATGGAGTATCAGAATGGGATGGTCGACCACAATCGCAACATGTGAGGCTGGAAGCACAGTGTGAAGACATATGACCGTACTTCCAACACTTGAAGCACCGCATCGGAGGAGAGATATATGGTTTGACATCACAACGGTACACCATCACTTTGACATTCTCATCCACCAGGGGCTCAGCATTCATTTGCTGGGTACGGGATTGGCGACCCCGGGGTTCCTGAGCTGGGGACTGGTAAGCGCCGCCAGTCCCCTGTCACTGTAAGCTCTGAGCATACTTCAGCGACCACCATGCGGCGCGGCGGTGGAACGTTGTGTGTCTCAGGGAATGGGGATCTTGGCTTGACTGCCCGGATCGCGAGGATGGAATAAACCTCTATAAAAAAAACCCTCAATCTCAAGGTGTGCTGCGCGCTGATGAGATGCATGGCTGTTGAGGTGGAACAGTCGATAGCGGGCAACCTCTGGGGAACCTGCCGCACCTCAGTTGTATAACGCTTACCTAGGCACGCGGGGCTCTGTCTAGGTGGACTTCTAGTTCCCTAGCTGCTCGTGGGACAGAGATGGATCCTTCGAAATCCTCTTTTCTTCCTCCCAGCGGAAAGGGTGGGCCGCTGGAAGGTTCTAACACCCAGTCTCTTAAGAGGGCCCGTGCAGTCAGTCCCCCTGACTCCGGTGCTTCTTTGAAAAGTCCAGTCTTAGGTAACAGAATGCATTCTGGTAATCCGAATGTGTTTCGCATTGTGAAACGGAAGGAGGGTAGTTTCGAGAAGGTTCCGCCCTTCTATATACAAAAGGGATTGGAGGGAATCTGTGGCTCCTTAAAATCGGTGAAGCGCTTACGTAATGGGACCTTGCTAGTGGAAACTTCCACTTCCCAGCAAGCAACTAACCTCCAATCTGCTAAAAGCCTTGGAGAGTATGCCATAGACACTGAACTGCACAGCACCTTGAACTACAGCAAAGGTGTTGTGACATGCCGGGATCTAGTTGACATTCCCAAGGAAGAACTGCAACGTGAGTGGGCTCCGGAAGGTATCGTTGATGTCCAACACATCATGATGAGGGTTGATAGAACTCTTGTCAAATCCGACTCCTTTATTCTGACCTTCAGTAGCACAAAACTTCCTGAACATGTGAAGCTGGCTTCCTTCGCCTTAGTGTGAGGCCTTATTTCCCGACCCCAATGCGCTGTTTTAAATGCCAGCGTTTTGGGCATACCACCTTAGGCTGTAAAGGCGAAGCGACTTGTGGATCCTGTGGTCAGGCTGCTTATGAAGGAGTTGGTTGCTCGTCTCCGGCTAAATGTATTAATTGCTCTGGGAACCACCCTGTTTGGAGTAGGGACTGCCGAATATTTTTAGAGGAACGCAAGGTCCAGGAAATAAAAACAACCAAGCGTATCCCCTATGGTGAGGCCAAGAAGATCTATAAGTCGATGCAACCTCCCACATTTTCTACATCTTTTTCATCCCTGGTTCAGAAGCCTACTCCAAAAGTCGATGCCCCAACGCAGACTGAGGTGGTGAGTGTTGGCACTAACACCTGCAGCTGTCAGTGCACTTGCAACGCAGCCAGTGTTTCAGAGCCAGTAGACCCTACTCGAACGGCAGACAAAGGTACAGTGGCGAACTTGGGCCAGCCCCTGGCGCCTCCAACAGCTGAGGCTGTTCCCAAGCCCGGTGCGCCAATTACCACTCCCACATCAGCTCCCCCAAAGTCCACCAAACCACAGAAAGCTACTGTACAGCAGCACCAGCGGGTCAAATCCCGTGGTAAACCATCTGACCATGCAGATGTTGTTTTACATGAGGCTTCAGCTGACTCTTCCCCCGAGTTGATGGAGTACGATGTATGTGTGGGGCAATCATCTCGTCCCACACCTGCCCCTCCACCTGCTGCGGTCTCCCCGCCCCGTCGGAGAGACAGGATGAAGGTGCTACCCCCATCATAGATGGCTCCCATACTACAGTGGAACTTGCAAGGGTTCAGGACGCATGTGGAGGAACTTCGTCTACTCTCTCAGGATAGACCACTGTGTCTCTGTCTCCAGGAGATGTATTTCCATCCATCATACTCCCCTGAGATACGAGGCTATACACTCCACAAAAAGGACGACCTGCGTGGATAGAGAGCTAGAGGAGGCGTAGGTATTTTTGTCAGGACGGACTACCACTCCTTGCCTCTCTCACTTACAACGACTTTACAGGCCGTCGCTGTGTCCGTGCACGTGCGTCATCCATTGACTGTATGTTCACTTTACTTGCCCCCACATGATGCTCTTGATGAAGTGGCCCTCACCGACCTTCTTACACAGCTCCCCCAGCCATTCATTATTTGTGGTGATTTTAATGCCCACAATGTGCTTTGGGGCTCTGCAATTACCTGCCCCAGGGGTAGAGCAATTGAGAGGCTTCTCCTGTCATCCTGTGCCTCCTTGCTAAATGGAGGACAGAGTACTCATTTCTGCACGGCGACTGGGTCGTTCTCTGCCATTGATCTCTCGCTTTGCTCTCCAGCTCTTGCCGCCAGTGCTCACTGGGAAGTGGTCGCTGACTTGCATGGCAGTGATCATTTCCCAATCTGGGTTCACCTGCCAGATGGCGAGGGCCCCGAAAGGAGACCACCACGATGAGTTCTCAGTGGAGCTGACTGGACACATTATAGCCAGTTGGCCCAATTCGAACACTTTGCGAATGTTGAGGTGTGGGTGGATCATATTACCAAAACGGTCCACCATGCCGCTGCAGCATCCATTCCACAGTCCACATGCCACCGGAAGAGGCCACCTGTGCCTTAGTGGATGCCGAATGCCGCTCTGCAATCAGGACCAGGCGTGCGGCTCTGCGTCGGTTCAAGTGTCGGCCGACTGCTGAGAATCTTGCAGCCTTTCGGGTGGCGAGGGCAAGATGTCGCCGCATTATTCGTGAGAGCAAGAAGAGGTCGTGGCAAACGTTCCTGAACACCATTAATCGTTCCAGCAAAAGTTCCATTGTGTGGGAGACCATCAGGAGAATTTCTGGCAGAGGAGGGAGGTGCCCCATAGCTGCTGTAATGACTAACGGCACTCTCCACACGGATCCGCGAGACATTGCCCAGACTATGGCAGCGTATTTTGCCTCAGTTACTGCAACAACCAGTCAGGATCCAGGTTTCCAGCGCCATAGAGCGGTTGCTGAGAGATGTAGTCTGAACTTCCAGTACACCTCTCATGAAGTTTACAAATGCCCATTTTCTATGTGGGAGCTGGATTCTGCATTGTTTGGAGCTCGTGACACATCCCCTGGTCACGACAGGATCCATTACAGTATGCTATGGCACCTCACAATGCGCAACAGAGAACTCCTCCTCGCACTTTTTAATGCCATTTGGGCGTCGGGTCACTTTCCTGACGCGTGGCGTGAGGCAGTTTTAATCCCTTTTTTAAAACCTGGCAAAGACCACACGAGCCCAGGTAACTACCGTACTGTTGTCCTCACTAGTTGCATAGGGAAGACCTTGGAGCGGATGGTCAACCGCCGCCTTGTCTGGATGTTAGAATCCCGGCAACTCCTTAGTCGCTTTCAGTGTGGGTTCAGGAGGTTTCGTTCCACCTTCGATAACCTTGCCCTCCTGGAGGCGGCTATACAACAAGCTTACCTCCGCCGTCATCACCTTCTAGGTGTATTTTTCGACATCGAGAAGGCCTACAATACCACTTGGAGGCGTCTCATCCTGGAGCAGCTTCACGAATGGGGCTTTCGTGGTTGTCTTCCTTTTTTTATTCAGTCTTTCCTCTCGCCACGATATTTTAGATACTGAATTGGTGACGTCCTGTCTGATCGCTTTGAGCAGGAGAACGGTGTCCCTCAGGGTAGCGTTTTAAGTGTGACTCTCTTTGCCATCGCTATTAATAGCATTACGTCCATAGTGAAAACTCCTGTCCAGTGTTCTTTGTTTGTGGATGATTTCTCTTTGTTTTGCTCTTCTTCAAGCCTTGCAACGACAACTCGTTAGTTGCAACTTACGATTCGGCGTTTGCATGACTGGGCGCAGAAGAGTGGTTTTAAGTTTTCCACCGAGAAGTCTGTATGTGTTCTTTTTAACCGTTCTCGTTCGATTTTAACCTTTCCTGAGTTGCGGTTGAGGGACACTATTCTTACTTTTAAAGACACGGTGAGATTTCTGGGGCTCATTTTTGACTCAAGGCTCACGTGGTTACCTCATCTTAAAGACCTGAAACGGCAGTCGATTCAGGCTTTAAGTATTTTAAAATGTCTTAGCCACAGCACATGGGGAGCTGACAGGGCTTGTCTGCTCCAGTTTTACAGGGCGTTTGTGCGATCTCGGCTCGATTATGGATGCACGGTGTATGGGTCTGCGAGGCCTTCTTACTTAAAGACTTTGGACGTTGTGCACCATGTAGGGCTTCGGTTGGCCACTGGGGCATTCCGAACTAGCCCCATACCAAGCCTCTGTGCAGAGGCAGGTGAACCGCCACTTCATATGCGGTGACGGCTACTTACGGTACGCCAGGCGTATAAAACTTTGTCCACACCATACACACCTGCATACCATACCGTTGCTCAGCCTCCTCTGGCACGGTTATTTCATAACCGGCAACGTGCGACGCAGCCCTATGGGATTCGCGCACAGGATTGCCTCGCTGCGATGTCTATGGCTGGTCTTCGTGTTTTACGTCGCGGTTGGAGCAGATCTCCACCTTGGCTCCTCCGGAGACCCAAACTTATTTTAGATTTGACTCGTTTTAAGAAAGATGGCACGCCAGATTTTACATTCCAGTCTCTGTTTTTTAACATTTTAGATGTGCATCACGGTTTCACTGTCGTTTACACTGATGGCTCCAAACAGGAGAATTTCCTTGGCTGTTCTGTGGTGTTCCCTGATCATGTTACCCGGATTCGCCTCCCTGCTGAATATACCGTTTTCGCAGCGGAGCTTCACGCGATCCTGAAGGCACTGGAGCTGATGCATCGTGTTCGGGGCGATCGATTTCTTCTCTGCTCCGATTCTCTTAGTGCCTCACAATCACTGCAGAACCTATACCCGACTGAGGAGATGGTCCAGCTGATATATGACCAACTGTACTTGCTCCAACGGCGGGGTAAAGAGGTATCCTTCTGCTGGGTGCCTGGTCATGTCGGCATATGAGGCAATGAACAGGCCGATCGGGCAGCCAAGGAGGCATGCAGGGAGCAGAATGTGGTCCAGTGTCCTATCCCCTTGCAGTCGGTCATTGCTGCACTCCACAGGAAGTGCATGGAGTTGTGGGAGGACGAATGGCTGGCGGTGACGGCCAATAAACTGCGGTTGGTAAAGTCAACCACTCGGCCGTGGCGTTCCTCCTGCCGGTTGCTCAGGCGGGAAGAGGTGGCCCTCACACGTCTTCGGATTGGGCACTGTGCGAGGTGCCGGGGCTAGCAGGGTATTTAACACTAAATTCTTCTAGAATCTACATATGTTAATGATGCTCTAAGCCCCCCCTATTCTAACTCCGACTTTTGCTGCTGCACAAGGATTAAAAAAAACACGCGAACTGACTCTAATCAACCCTGCCAGTGGAGTAGAAGAGAGTTTGGCACCTGCAATAATTTAATTTGATAAATAAGTTAAATAAACGAAGGTTTCATTAACATAGTGGGAAATGATGGGTTGCTCTACCGATTAACAGAATGAAAGTTCTGTCCACAATAACAATATGATTTATTAAGACTAAACACAAAATAATAAAAAAACACGTGAAACATTTATAATACATCAAATTGGCTCAAATTGGAGACTCATACAAACACTGTGAAGGTGAAGTTGTCCCTAAACTAGATTATGAGGTTTAAGGGGATACGGAATCGGATTTTGGGTTAAAAAATCGAATTTTTTTTTATTGGCGTATTATATTATGCCATGTTTCCCCTTTAAAATGACGTATCATACATAGCTCTACTACAATTATAACTATTTTATTTTTATATTTTTGTGAGATCGGGTATTGCGCTTTAGTTATACACGTCTCTCGTGGCTGACCATGAACTTTTTGGCAGTACCTTTAAAGTGACATGAATTCAAATATCCCGGTTTCCAGCGACTATTTATACACTAGTTGCCCGAAAATGTTTCTCTCTGGTTTCCTCAAGTTACTCTTTGACTTTGTGGCGGGACTGTTTTGTAAACAGTGTGATATAAGAAAGTAGTTGTTGTTGAATTATTTCGTATTTAGTGCTTCATTTTTCGCAGTGAAAATGCCTAGAGCTAAAGCAAAAGTATTTAAAAAGCGTGTGAACTGGCAAAAGAAAAGAAATAATGATTCATTAGCAAAGCAAAGCAGTTCATCATCATCACTGTTGGAAAATGTGAATCCACTTATTACTGATTTGCCGAACGAACTTACACCAAATGAAAACAGTGCTTCTCATAAAAAACTAAGAGATTTGGAAGAGAAATATAATTTACTTGATAGAGGGAATGAAGTTTTTGAACTCATTGATACGAATATATTGTGTGAAGCTCTTGAAAACAGTTTGTGCTGCAAAAAATGTCATGGAAACGTTTCTCTGAAAGTAGAATCCCATGTTGGCCTGGCTGCCCAGTTTAATTTAATATGCAGTGTTTGTAAATACAGCTGTAAGTTTCCAAGTTCGGTTTCAGTAACTGTAAATAATGGATACAAGAAAACTGAACTTTATAGTGTAAATATTAGGTTAGTTTATGGATTGCGAGCAATTGGTAAGGGCAAAGCAGCTGGTGATATGCTATGTGGTGTTCTAAATCTTCCAAGTGCACCTTCAAAGTTTGAAGCTTACAATTATGTACTAGGATCTGCAGTTGAAGATGTAGCACAGAAGTCAATGTAGGTTGCTGTGGAAGAAGCAGTGGAAGAAAATGACGGCAGTCGTGACCTCACAGTGGCGTTTGATGGCACGTGGCAGAAAAGGGGCCACACCTCCAACAATGGTGTTGTAACAGCAACTAGTGTTGATACTGGCAAGGTTATTGATGTTGCAATAATGTCTAAATACTGTAGGTGCACAGGCAGGCTGAAAAATGAACACAGTGATGACTGTATTGCTAATTATTATGGTAGTAGTGGTGGCATGGAGGTTGCTGGGGTGAAGAAAATTTTTCATCGCTCTTCACAGTGGTATAATGTTCGCTATGTCAAATATCTGGGAGATGGTGACTCTAAAGCATTCAAAGAAGTTTTGGAAAGCAAACCATATGGGAACAGTGTAAATATAAGCAAACTTGAATGTATAGGACATGTGCAGAAGAGAATGGGTGCCAGGCTGAGAAGGTTAAAATCAGTTATGAAAGGGAAAAAACTAGATGATGGGAAAACCTTGGATGGCAGAGGAAGATTGACTGATTCCATAATAGACCACATTCAGAACTGCTATGGCCTTGCAATCAGGCAAAATACAGGCAATCTTGAAGAAATGAGGAGAGCTATATGGGCTTTATATTTCCACACCGCATCCACGGATGAGCATCCACAACATGGTTTGTGCCCCAAAGGTGAAAACAGCTGGTGTAAATACAATAGGGGACTAACAACAGGAGAGAAATACATTCACCACCACAGTCTACCATCAGCCATCATGGCAGAAATAAAGCCCATTTTCAGAGATCTGGCTGACAGAAGTCTTCTGATGAAATGTCTTCACGGAAAAACGCAGAACCCCAACGAGTGCTTGAATAGTGTGATATGGCATCGTCTCCCAAAAACAGTGTTTGTCGGAATTAATACACTACATTTTGGTGTGTATGATGCTGTGGCAACCTTCAATCTTGGAAATATAACTAAATGCCAGGTCCTTCAAAAGTTGGGTATGTGTGTTGGTTCCCGTACGGTACGTGCTATGTTCTTTTTAGATCAGCACAGACTAAGGCATGCTGATAATATAATCAAGACATTAGTGAAAAAAGCAAGACAGGTGCAGAGGGGTGCCAAAAGAAGACTTGAAGATGATTATGAAGACTGTGAAGGGGGTATTAGCTACGGATCAGGAATGTTTTAATCTTCTTTCTCCGTTTCCCGTAAGTTTACTTTTTACTTCATCTAGGAACATTATCTCAGGTACTGGTCAACCTAGAAGTCTGAAATTTTTATGACGTAGTGACATAGGTCCCTATTACATACTGAAACAACGATTTTTTAATTACTTGATTTACAAAAGACTTAGGGGTGATAGTCTAGTAAAAAGCGATGGAAAAAATTTACTTAAAAATAAATGTACAATATCTCTGTAAGAAAATACTTTGACAATAAACTGTTGTTTCAGTATTGTTGTAACATATGAATGCACATACAGTAAAATTTTTACCTCTCTGTCTCCAGTAGTTTGTGAGAAAATGTTCCCTATAGTAGGCATATATTAACATTGCGGGGATAGGTGATTCCGTATCCCCTTAAGACGAAGTGGTATGTGGAGCCAATTCCTTGCCACTCAAATCTTAAGAGAGACACAGCTAACCCAACATTAATTGCTGCTACTCCAGACAGAACAAAGTTAGAAAAAGACGAACAGGCGCGCTCTGCTGAGCTCTGATTATCACCTAGGAAAATCCCTATCTGCCGGTGCTGCGGACATACATTACCAAACTGTCTTCTTAACTGCCAGAACACGATCTGGCGTACCGGAGGCGATGGCTGGTTACTTCGACGTCCTCGACCGAAAGGCGAGAGCCGACTACCCCTGAGCACCCGTACAGGCCTAACACAGAACATTCCCGCCCCCACGACAGTGGCCGTGGTTAAACGTTCCAATCAGCAACTCTAAAACCGGCGGAAAATTCCACTCCATTGCCGGAGCACTACCATTCCACCAATGGAGATTCTTGGCGCCAATTTCTGCGTTGATTTTGCTACGTCACGGAGCTATGCCCTGAGCAAGCCAATCACAGTTACTATTTTGCAGAAAGCGCGGGAAGTTTCCCGCCACAACTGCCTGGGTACACAAGTCATTCCCACGCCTCGCTGGTAGCCCGCCAGAAAGTGTTTTCGCTAAGTTTCTGCGAAGTAACGGAACCTCTAGCCCGGCCGCTACTTCAGGCCCCGGCGGGCGTGTCTCTTGACAATGTCGGCGTCTGGAAAGCATTCACTCGACTGCCTCACACCCGTCGGCTTAACCCTCTCGAGATCAGTAGAGCCCGCCTGTCACTGGACCACCTGGGTGACGAGAGACGCTGCGTGGGAAGTCCGCGTGTGAAGGAATAGCAACTTTCCACCGCATGCAGTTAGAGAGGAGAATCGTAAGATAGAAATATGAGAGGGGGCTCATGCCACCTCTCATTGCCCCTACGCCATTTTAGATTGTAATTGGTGAGCGGTTGGCTCACTTAGGAGCAAGGTAGTGAGTCAATCGCCCAAGAACAATCTTACAAACTGACTCCACATGCCGCACTCTATAAAAGAATCACTGCAACCGAAAAATGCAGCTCATAGAGGGAGGATTATTTATGATGTAGCCAACTTCACCTTCTTAATATGGAACACTAACACTCACATCACACATCCATACCCAGGGAGCCCCTTCCAAACACCGATTCACACAGACATTCACGCTCTAAATATGGCCCGGGCATGTGGGCCGAATATGGAGCAGTTTATTCTTTACAATCAGAGTTGGAGTGCTCCGCAATTAAATGCCCAATATTTTACAACAATTTGAATCATCAAACTAACCTGAACTCACTCACACATGATACTATTTAAGTTAACAATCTCTTTGTGAGCTTTCAGAATCTATTTACAACCTCCGATTCATTCTGTCTCCCTGCAGCAAGAATAACCTTTACAAAATGTTCTCTGAACTGATGGTCCATTCACAATGACAGTGGTGGTATCTGCTTCAATTTATGGGGACTTCAGGCACACTGTTTGCATACACACAACAATAAATACAAAATACAAAAAAAACATGGTGTGGAGAACAATACAGTAATTTGTAATAAGAATTACAGTGTAAAACACAAACACATACAAGGTATAACATACATTACAAAAACAACATTAGAGAAAGAAATTTAAGAAAAAAAGCAAGGTTCATGGGGCATCAAGTTGTGCGTGCACATTGCACAAAGTTCACGACTGTGCTGAGAATGAGGCACTAAATCACATTGTTAGAAATATTCGAAGCACTTCACAAATTCCACAGTACTGACATTACATAGGGCTAAACGTCGGGTGTTGTTGCTACGTTGTTGCAACAGCAATAGGGTGTTCTGGAGCATCTGCAGTACTCTGTTGAGATTGCACCAAGACCTACGCATATGATCACGGCAGTACGGTAGGAAGACAGAGTGATAGGCTCTCCTCACGTCGATTAATTGTCTCTGAGGTCTACTTGTTGGGATACATCACTAGTCTAGGTCTCTTCTCTCGCTGGACAGTACTTTACGTTTCCCAATATTGCAGTTCGACGAGGGATGATGGCACGTGGAGTGACTCCGCAAGTGTGTGAGGTCATCCATACAGGATCGAACTAGGAGCGATGATTGCTAAAACTGCTCTCTAATAGAGAGGAGAAGTTAGAAATGAGACCATACATTTGTTAGTGTGGCACGATACTGCTTTGTGTATGCAGATCGGCCAATGCTAGTGAGTTGTAAAAACCCAAACAGGTGAGTATATAGCGTCCCTTTCTGTCCTGAGGCACATGAGGCGCAGGTTCTGACACAATATGTGATCTTCTTCGTGTACTCACGACAACGTGGTCTGCCACAGGGAATCCCTCCAAACAGCTGCCGCGTCCGGAGAGCTAGCAGGCTGTCATGTATGGGTCGCATGTCAGTGTCAACGGCCAGCCTCACTTTCGCTTGTGGCCCGGCGAGGGCTGTCTGCCGCCTAATCCCTCAGGTATACGGCCCGGTGACTGTCAGCTTGTAGGACCGGATGCTCTCGCGCCCTTCACGCCAGGTGGCGCGCTGACGCTCTCTTCTTGCAGGTAGCCAATGACCTCTTGTTCTACATTGCCACGATCCCCGTCATCTGCACAATTCTTACAAAAATCTTATGCCTAACTTTTCCCCACGACCTTCTATGTTATAATAAATTTACATAATGACACATTGATGGTCTGTCATTTCAGACACTCTTATTTTACTTTTATAGTTATTAATCTATGGCTATCATTATGATGATGATGATGATGATGATATCATTATAACAAAATCTTGGTGTAACAAATTTAGACATGGAAATAATTTATCTTGATATTTGTGTAGAGACCGGTCTCACTACTGTACATGGTGTGTGACGCTACACTGGATGACCAGCTAAATGTGCGGGCCCGCACCAATATTACTATTACTTATATAGATCGACAGTAGACATGCTCAAGAATTAACTACCATATGCCAACGATCAACATTCTATGTCTTCTGAATAAATTATGTTATTATGCAGGCTGAAGTTTTACTGAGCTATAAAGAACATGCAACTATTGTACGTTCACTCGCCGGTCGTCCCTCCATGTCGGGTCTGTGATTTGATGACCTGAAAAATAACATCCCAACAGGCGCGCGCCAAACACTTGTGGTAGAAAACCCCCACAATATTAATCTAGTTATTGTTAAATCCTACAGTTTAACTTATTCTAGTATATCGTACCTTTTTGTTTACCTTATATGATACTCTTACATAATTCCTGTTACGTTGAGATGTCTCGCTGCTCGCCCCCCCCCCCCCCCCCTGCGGGTTCGGGGGTAAGAATAGGCCCGCGGTATTCCTGCCTGTCGTAAGAGGCGACTAAAAGGAGTCTCAAACGTTTCGGCCATAATGTGATGGTCCCCATTAGTGTTTGACCTCCATTTTTCCAAATTCCACAGAAGTACGAGCCTTTTGGGGAAGGACACCTTACGTGGTGCACCATCAGTCCTCTGTGCCCTAAGGCCTTGGCACTCTTGATCGTCTTGGCGTCGTCACTGCACCCTCCATCCGTCATTTTGTGCATACCCACCTGATGGATTGTGTAAGTAACGCCCTTAGTGCGTCACCATCTGCACCCACGATCACTATGGACTACCAATGGCACCCAAAATCCAGCACGGTAGCCAGCCCGTTGTGGTGGGGTCGTCATGTACCCTCTAGGTTGTAGCCCCCTGACAACACAGGGATCGTACTGCCGATGCCTGAGCTGACACCTCCCCACGTAAGCCAAGGAGTCGATGCTCGTCTCTCTGGGGCATCAGGACTCCCGGCAACGGCCATCCTGCCAGGTGGCCTTTGCTGTGGCTGGGTGGCGCCCGTGGGGAGAGCCCCTGGTCGGAGTGGGTGGCATCGGGGCGGATGCCCCGCAATGAAGCGGGTGAAGTCTCAATCTGGTGGTCGCACGACCGCTAACGTCTCTAAGCGCAGTAAGACAGAATTTAATGCTGTGACATATAACCCCAAATCGTTCCCTTCCCTAGCCACGCCATGGGAGGAACGTAGGGCTGCGGACAGACAGGAGCCGTATTCACCGCGATACCTTGTGTGCAGCAGAACCGATGGGGATTCGTTTTTGGGGACTAAGCCTCTCTTCTTTGTTCACCATCTTGAAGATAAGTTTGGGGAAGTGGCATCTGTTTCCAAAATGAGGAGCGGGGCTATTTTGATTCAAGCAATCTCCACAGTCACGAGCGTTACTCGCCTGTGAGAAGCTCGGTGACATCCCCATTCATGTCACTCCCCATAAGTCCTTAAATTTGGTCCAGGGGATTATTTTTCATAAAGATCTTCTGTTACAGTCTGATGACGAGCTACGGGAGAACCTGGCACGACGAGGTGTGCACTTTGTCCGTCGTGTCTTTAGGGGGCCCAAGGATAATAGGGTCGCTACCGGTGCCTTCATCCTGGCCTTTGAGGGTGACTGCTTGCCTGAGAAGGTCAAGGTCAGGGTCTACCGGTGCGATGTCAAGCCCTATGTCCCACCCCCTATGCGATGCTTCCAGTGCTGGAAGTTCGGACATATGTCCTCCAGATGCACTGCCAGCCCCACGTGTCGTGATTGTGGACGACCTTCACATCCTAATGCTCCATGTGCTCCGCCTCCCACCTGCGTTAACTGTGGGGAGCATCATTCTCCCTGCTCGCCAGACTGTGCAGTCTACCAAAGAGAGCGGAAGATCCAAGAAATTAAGACCCTGGACCGTTTAACTTACCAATAGGCAAGGAAGAAGCTAGACCGTCTCAACCCCACATCTATGTTGAGGAGTTATGCTGCTGCAACTCTGCCGCCACCAGTTCCTGCAAAGACTCCCTTCTCAGTTGGCCCACAGAACAGTAAAGTTACGCCTGCCCCACCGCTGGTAGGGGTCACACTCTCTTCCACTGCTCCCAAAACACCCAGTTTGGGGGCAGTGGACCCCGAACAACTGGGGACATCCATCCCCACCTCTCAGCCGGAGAGGCACCAGCCTCCTCCGGCTGGTCAGCCGGAGAGGAAAGAGCCTCTTCCGGCTCCTCAGCTGGAGAGGCAACAGCCTCCTCCGGCTGCTCAGCCGGGGAGGCAACGGCCTCCTCCGGCCTCACTCGTTCGGAAGGGGTCCCTTGGGGGAGTCTCTTCCAAGGATTTTAGCAGTGTCTCGCTAGACGCTAGCCAGTGGCTGAGGAAGCCACCAGCTGCTGGTCGAAGGGCTTCACGCTCTTCCCCTGTTCCTGACAATGCATCAGGAAAGCTCTCCCAGAATGCGAACCCTCCTCCCAAAGACAAGAGAGAGAAGAGGTAACTCTCCAAGAAGGGTAAGGACCCAGTAGTTCCCGAACAAACGCTTCCTGTCAGCTCAGCCTCTGAGGATGAGGTCGAGCTCTTTGCGTCCCCAGATGACCTCGATCTCGCCGCCTCAGAAACGATGGCAGTTGCGACGTCAGTCACTCAGTCGGTGGCAGCATGTGACTCTGTGGAGTTATTTGCTTTTTCAGTACCTTCATGCCCTTCCAGGACACGCTTTGTACGATCCTCCAGTGGAATTGTGGCGGTTATTTTAGCCATCTCCCTGAGCTACGACAGCTTCTAAGCCTGACACCTGCTTTCTGCATTGCCCTCCAGGAAACCTGGTTCTCGGCAATGCGGACCCCTGTCCTTCGTGGATACAGGGGGTTATTACTGCAACCGTAGCACTTACAATTGTGTGTCAGGTGGAGCCTGCGTGTATGTCCTTACCTCTGTATATAGTGCTCCTGTGCCCCTTCAAACATCATTGGAAGCTGTGGCTGTACGCATAAGGACTACCCAGGACATAACAGTCTGCAGTGTCTATCTCCCTCCAGGTGGTACAGTCTCCCTGACCGAATTGGCTGCACTTGTCGCCCAACTCCCAACGCCTTTTCTTCTCCTGGGGGATTTTAACGCCCACAATCCCCTGTGGGGTGGAACGAAGGTTACTGGCCGAGGCAGAGAGGTCGAGAATCTCATCTCCCAACTCGACCTCTGCCTCTTAAACACTGGCGCCGCCACACATTTCAGTGTGGCGCATGGCACGTTCTCGGCCATAGATCTGTCATTGTGCAGCCCAGGGCTTGTACCATCGGTCCACTGGAGAGTCCATGACGACTTGTGTGGTAGTGACCATTTTCCCATCTTCCTTTCACTACCCCAGCGTCGCTCCCATGAACGCTTGCCTAGATGGGCATTTAGCAAGGCAAACTGGGAAACGTTCTCCTCTGCTGCCACTGTTGACTCTCTCCCCCACGGTACCATCGATGTGGCGGTTGAGACACTAACTGCAGCGATTGCTTCCGCTGCGCAACGTACCATTCCTCGTTCATTAGGGTGCCCCCGGCGAAAGTCAGTGCCTTGGTGGTCTCCAGAGGCCACTGAAGCCATTAAAGAACGTCGGCGGGCTCTTCAGCGACATAAGTGGCACCCATCTTTGGAGAACCTCATTTTTTTGAAACGTCTCCGTGCTCAGGCACGACGGCTCATCAAAAGGCGGAAACAGGAGTGCTGGGAGAGGTACGTTTCCACCATTGGTTCCCATACTTCACCCTCCCAGGTGTGGATGAAGATTCGGCGCATCTTTGGATTGCAGCACTCTACAGGTGTCGCAGGGCTTACCATCAACGGGGCGGTATCCACCGATGCCGATGCAATCGCCGAGCATTTCGCCCAGCACTATGTTCGGACCTCTGCATCGGGGAATTACCCGCCCGCGTTCCGCGCGCTAAAACGCAGGGAGGAATGCAAACGGCTTTCTTTTGCTTCTCGCCACCCTGAGGCGTCTAACAACCCTTTTAGTTTGTGGGAACTCCAAAGCGCCCTGGCCCAGTGCCCCGATACAGCCTCTGGGCCAGATGGCATCCACAATCAGATGATCAAACACCTGTCCCCGGATTGTCAGCAGTGTGTTCTTGCCATCTTCAACCGCATATGGGGCGATGGTGTCTTTCCGTCGCAGTGGCGGGAGAGTACCGTCATTCCGGTGCTGAAGCCTGGTAAGGACCCGCTTAATGTGGATAGCTATCGGCCCATCAGCTTGACAAATACTCTGTGCAAGCTATTGGAACGCATGGTGAGTCGACGGCTGTGTTGGCTGCTCGAGTCTCGGGGTCTTCTGGCTCCGTGCCAGAGCGGCTTCCGTCAGGGCCGTTCCACCGCCGATACTTTGGTCTTTCTTGAGTCTGCAATCCGCACTGCTTTTTCCAGGCGCCAACACCTCGTCTCCGTCTTTTTCGATCTCTCCAGAGCATATGACACGACGTGGTGGCACCATATTCTCGCCACGTTGCACGGGTGGGGTCTCCGGGGGTCTCTCCCCATTTATATTCAGAATTTTTTATCTGTTCGGACATTCCGCGTTTTAATTGGTACATCCCATAGTTCACTTCATATCCAGGAGAACAGCGTTCCTCAGGGCTCTGTATTGAGCGTGCCCCTTTTCCTTGTGGCCATTAATGGCCTTGCAGCAGCAGTAGGGTCGTCTGTCTCACCCACGTTATATATTGACGATTTCTGCATCTTTTTCAGCTCCTCCACCATTGGTGTTGCAGAACGTCGGTTGCAGGGAGCCATCCGCAAGGCGCAGGCGTGGGCCCTCGCCCATGGGTTTCAGTTTTCCCCTGCGAAGACTTGTGTTATGCACTTTTGTCGGCGTCGAACTGTCCATCCCCACCCTGAGTTGTATCTTCAGGATGCCATGCTCAGGGTTGTTGACACTTACCGTTTTCTGGGATTGCTGTTCGATGCCCGGCTTACTTGGCTTCCACATATTCGTCAGCTCAAGCGTCAGTGCTGGCAGCATCTGAATGCCCTCCGCTGCCTGAGCAACACAACTTGGGGTGCAGATCGTAACACGCTGCTGCAGCTCTACAAAGCCCTTGTGCTGTCCCGGCTTGATTATGGGAGTGTGGCGTATAGCTCGGCGTCGCCCTCGGCGTTGCAACTGCTGGACCCCGTTCACCACTGTGGGGTTCGACAGGCGACAGGAGCATTCCGCACCAGCCCTGTTAATAGCCTCCTTGCTGAGGCTGGGGTTCCTCCGCTTCGTATTCGGCGTCAACAATTGTTAGCCAACTATGCTGCCCACGTCCGTTGTTCTCCCCGTCACCCTAACTACCGTCTCCTTTTCGCCGATGCGGCAGTCCATATCCCACACTGGCGGCCTCGATCGGGCCATACCATTGGGATCCGTGTTTGGTCACTCCTTAGTGACCTCGAGTCTTTGCCTCTTCCATCTGCTTTTCAGGTCCACCAACATACACCACCTTGGTGTATTCGTCGGCCGCAGCTTCGGCTGGAGCTCTCACAATGGCAAAAGGATTCAGTTCCTCCTGCAGTCTTGCGCCGCCAATTTCTTGCTCTCCTCGACGCATCCCGCGACTCGGAGGCTATCTATACAGATGGCTCGATGGTTGATGGCCGTGTGGGGTACGCTTATTCTCATGCGGACTATGTAGACCAGCGCTCCTTGCCGGACGGCTGCAGTGTTTACACCGCAGAGCTAACGGCCATTTTTCGTGCCCTTGAGCGTATTCGTACCAGCACTGGAGAGTCTTTTGTCATTTGCAGTGACTCTCTCAGTAGTCTGCAGGCTCTTGACCAATGCTACCCACGCCATCCCATTGTTGTTGCCATCCAGGAGTCCGTTCATGCTCTTGACCAGCGTGGACGTTCAGTGGTGTTCATATGGACCCCGGGACACGTTGGGATAGCGGGAAACGAACACGCCGACAAGTTAGCTAAAGAAGCTACCCGCAAACTGCCGTTGGAGATCGGCCTCCCGGCCACTGATCTCCGATCGGTGTTACGCCGTCGGGTCTTTGGGATGTGGGCAGACGAATGGCTGTACCCAACAAGCAGCGGCGTGTAAAGGAGACCACGACCGTGTGGGGTTCCTCCATGCGGGCCTCTCGCAGGGATTCTGTTATTCTCTGTAGGCTCCGCATTGGTCACTCCTGGCTGACGCATGGTCATCTGCTGCGTCGAGAGGACCCCCCTCGTTGTCGTTGTGGTGCAACCATGACGCTGGCCCATCTGTTGTTGGGATGTCGTCTTTTAACCGCTCTCAGGCGTGCTTTTAATCTCCAGGGTGATTTATCATCTCTTTTAGGTGACAATGTCTCTATGGCAGATCGGGTTTTAAGTTTTATTCGCGCAAGCGGCTTTTATAGGTCCATTAATTTTATTATATCACCCTCTTTTGTGCTGTATCTTATACTTTTTGTGTTGTAATTCGACTCCACCCTAATCTTTTAGGCTAGAGGTTTTAACGTGTTGCAGAGTGGCTGGCTCATCCTATTATTTTCGTGATCAGCCAGCCACAGTCCTCTGCTGTGCAGTTTTAATTCCTTCTGCCTTTCGTCTCTGCGTTGTTTTTGTTGCTGTGCTCCGTTTTCCATGTTTCTTTATTATTGACCTTGGGGATTTTCTTCCCTTGGAATTTTATTTTGTGTGCTTAGAATGACTAATGGATGGTTTCCCTGTGCTCTGTGTGTTTATGAAACAAGGGACCGGTGACCTCTGCAGTTTGGTCCCTTTAATCCTCAAACCAACCATCTCGCTGCTCGCCGCTATTGACGACAGTGATGTGCGCGCCGTACGACATGACCACCGAGTTTTCATTACGCCTCACTGAAACTCCAGAGACTGGGTTAGCCATGGCTATACACGACAATATTGTAACTTCCTTCTCTATGTGATGCGGTTTTCGCAATCAAAGCACATCTTTCCAGAGGCAATGTAATATGACCAAGCCAGGACTGGTTCCTGTTGAGGATTCAGTCGCCCAACACACGCCAGCTACACAGTATGTCACGAATACCCAAGTATAAGTCCCTGGTTATTCATCTGTGACAGTCACGAGCAGCACGCTAAATCCCCAACCAGCACATTGGCATGGTAGGCTTTATGCCCGCATTTCTCTCGTCTAGGGCACCATTGGAGTCAAACGCTCACAGGTTCACCCCTACTTGCAAGACAACGATGCTGGCGCAGCTCTGCAAAAAACTATACTGCCCATATTCATCCTCGAAATCACGCAATATACCACAATCTTGCAGTGCACTGACGCGTGCCTGCAAGCATTGGTATGAACGTCTCACGAACTGGTTGTGGCCGCTATGGAGCGTATCACGACTTCTCAGAACGCTTCTAAGAGCACGTTCTTGCATGTGCCCGTTTGTGCGACATCTCGTCACTCATCTTTATCCCTTAACATGGACACCAGATAGGAAAGGACAAAAACATTGCTCATGGAAAGGTAGTGCCTCTTATCGCAACGACAGAGGAGATCCCGAACATAGACAAAAAAAAGTTAACAGCAGTAAATTCTTATGCGAGAAAACGCAGCGTGTTAATGCTTTAACAATCTTAATCTATTAATGCAACGATTATTGTTCCACGAAGAAAGGTTCATATATTTGCCTATTCTACTATGTACACCACTTACACTACTACTATAGCAAGGTTCATGTATTTGCCCATTCTACTATGTACACCACTTACACTACTACCATTCCACATACTCCTTTATGTGAGAGATGTGGTGGAGTCCTATGGACTTCTTTCCTTTCAGCGTCTCCAATTCATAAGCATTGTGGTGAGCTGCTCTCCTTATACTGTACGGGCCGTTGTAAACAGAATAGAATTTTTGGCATTTCATTTTTTGTTTGTTCGAAAGTCGGAAAGACTTAACGAGCACCTTTTGTCCAATTTGGAAGTGTCGTAGACGAGCTCCCCTGTCGGCACGTCTCTTCCTGACCTCTGCTGCGGCCCGTATCCTCTTGAGAGCCAAATCCACTATGGCTTGGTGCTGCGTTCGCGCCCTTGGTGGGAAGTTTACGACCTCGGTTATGAAGTCCTTAGGAATCCGGTTTTTCAGTACTGTAATGGGTGCCAATTTTGTTATCCCATGGGGTGCCTCACTGATCACGTCCTGGAAGTCTTTAAGGAAAACGTCCCACGTCGTGTGCTGTTTGTTACAGTACAACCGGCACAAGTTTCCGAGTTCCTTAATAACCCGTTCTGCAGCATTCGAGTTCGGATGGTGTGAAGATATAAAAATGGGATCAATTTTACATCGACGCAACGTCTCCTTCCATGTTTTTGACTTAAACTGTGGCCCGTTGTCAGAAATAATTCTACTCACATGAACAACCTGTGGTAGGAAATCCCGGATTAGGGCTCGTGATACAGTTCGTCCTGTCGCCCTCTTCAGTGGCGTAAAGGTAACGTATTTGGACGTTAGTTCCACAAACACTAATACGTAAGTATATCCTCTTCTTGTTCTTCGCAAAGGTCCCATCAAATCTGTTGCTGCTAATTGTCTTAATTTTGTCGGTACGATTGGGTATAATGGTGCCTGCATGCTCACAGTGGTGTGCTTAGCCTTTTGGCAGTCTTTACATACCGACAGTACCCTCCGAATTCGACGCTCCATATTTCGAAAGTAACACATGGTCCTTAGCTTGAGATTGCACTTGCGTGGTCCGAAGTGTCCATAGCTGAGGTGAGTATGCCATATAACCTTGTTTATTAGGTGTTCAGGGATGCATACCCCCCATTCAGTGTCATTTGCATAATTTCGGTGGAAAATTATGCCTTTCCGCAAGAGGTAGAACTGCCTGATGGTGGCGTGTCTTCTGTCTATCCATTTCTGTTTCAATAACACTAGGGCAGGGTCCTTGTCTTGCTCCTTCTTGATGTCCTGCATACTACAGGTAATAAAATTTTCAAAGGCTACTTTCTGCATATAGAAAAGGCAGTAGTGATTTTCCTCCAGATCTTCTTCCATGTTGTGCTCAAATCCGATCGGTGACCGTGATAAGGCGTCTGCAATAATGTTCTGACTGCCGGGGATATATTCTATCGAAAAGTTGTACTGCTGCAGGTATGATGCCCACCTAATGAGCCGCCAGTGATTAAGCTTTGCAGTCATCAAGAACTCGAGTGCCTTGTGGTCTGTGTAGACCCTCGTCTTGCGACCAAACAGAAGGTATCTGAATTTTTCAAACGCCCATACAATAGCCAGCGCCTCTAACTCGGTTACTGAGTAATTCCTCTCACTCTTGGCTAGTACTCTGCTACCAAACGCAATTGTCTTCCACACCCTGTTTCCTTCATGTACATAGTCTTGGAACACCATGACACCCAGACCTGAGTATGAACTGTCCGTTACTATGCAAAGCTCTTCTGCTAAATTAGGGTGTGATAGGATGGGTGCTTGTAATAATGCGAATTTTAATGCTTTCCATTCGGTTTCGGCCGCCTCATCCCATTCCCAAGGAATCTTCTTTCCTGTAAGTTGATGCAACCTATGACTGCTCTGAGTTTTGACATGTATAAAGCGGTTGTAAAAATTTATGATCCCCAAGAACCCCCTTGGCTGCTTCTTTGTCGTAGGAATAGGAAACTTTTCAATCGCTTCGATCTTTTCGGGATTTGGCGCAATGCCCTCACCCGTGATGATATGTCCCAGAAATTTGACACAGGGCGTCCCAATATTCGATTTTTCGATATTGATAGTCACTCCGTATTCCTTGAATGTCGCAAGGAGTTCACCGAGGACCGCATTGTGCTCTCCCCAAGATTTCTCCGCGATCAGCAAATCGTCCACATAGCTGGTGACATGACGTTTCAAATTATCGCTTAGTATGCCGTCCAGCCCCCGAATGAATGCGGCAGATGAAACGTTCAAACCAAATGGTAGACGACGAAACCGGTAACATCTTCCAAATGCTAAAAAGGCTGTGTACTGTCTGCCATTTGGATGGAGCGCGATCTGCCAGAAACTCGATTTTAGATCAACTGATGAGAAGATTGATATTCCATGGAAGTTTTGTAAGAGTTCCTCTAATCGTTCCGGTCTGTCTGTTTCGGGTTCTATTATGGTATTAATCTGTCGCGAGTCCAAGACTAAACGAATACTACCATCTGCCTTCTCGACTACTCTTAACGGGTTATTATAGGCTGAAGCCGTAGGTTCTATTATTCCTTCACTCAGCATTCGCGTAATTTCAGCTGCTACTTTCTGTCGATATGCCAAGGGGATTGGATAGGGTGGCACACGAAACTGGTTGTGCGGACGTACACGAAATTCATATTGGAAGTTCTTTATCGATCCTGTCTTGGGAAGGAAGACCTCCGCATGTTCTACTAGTAATTTATGAAGTTCTTTGCGGTGGTCGCACCTTATATTCTTTATTGCTTCCACTTTTTCTCCTATTTTCTCCTTTATTTCTCCCATTATTCCGACTTCATTCTCATCCGTGTCCTCTCCCCTACCCGCAACGTCGACTTGTTCTTCCTTTCTGTTTTTCAGACACGCATAGTTTATCCGTACACAGTTAGACGGTAGTTGAGCTGGGATCAGCTGGTCGTCGAACTTAATGTGGACGGGATTCCCTTTCCTCAAAACCACTTCACCTCGTCCTAGATCAACTATCGCTTCATGTTCATTTAGGAAGTCCGTTCCTATTATCATGTCGATCGCCAGATTTGGCACGATCCAGAAGTTAGACTCTATTTTGTGTCCTTGGCAGGAGAATTCCAGTCGTGTTTGTTGGGTGACCTCCGTACATTTACCCGCTAATGCCCCTTTTATTTTGGTTTTCTTAACCGATAGGACAGGCCAATCCACCTCCTGAGAGCAACTCTTGTATGCTGCCTCAGATATTGCTGTTATGTAGCTTCCACTATCTATTATCGCATTCATACTCTTTTCAGCTATTGCTACTGTGATAAGAGGCTGCCGATCTTGTCGAGGAGTTGCTTTATGTTCCTCGAGCAGGATTTCTGATAAATCTTCGTAATGTATCATCCGTAGTTGGCCAGGTCCGAGATTACGCGCGAAATTCCGGCGGCCTGTGTTCGCACTAGTCTGGCGTCAATCCCTTGTTAAGCTCCCCCTCCTCTGACGTGCATTAGGATTTGCGGGTCTAGTTTCAATCTCCTGGTTCCACTGTTGTCCTTGGTTTCGCTGTCTCCAATTACGGTCGCTTTGCCGTTCGTTATTCCTCCTATCCCAGATTCCTTGTCTAGATTGACCCTGCTCGCTGACGTTCTGGTTTCCGTGTCTTTGGTTTCCATAACCTTGAATAGCGTAACCTTGACTTCCGTAACCCTGGTTTCCTAACTGACGAGTGCGATTATGCGATCTGTTGTCGTCTTACCTTCCTGGCCCATGGTATTTGTTACTTTGCCCCTTCTTCCTGTCCTTTGCGTCTTGTTTATCAAAGACTACTTCGAGTTCGCGCAATAGACTCTTGAATGCTTCTATGTCAGATCCACACTTCCCGACAAGTGTCTGTTGGTACCTAACTGGCAATTTGGAAAAGCAAAATTTAATGATTTCTCCGTTGCTATATGGACTATCTAAAAATTGATTCTTCTTGAGTAAATCATCAAGAAATTTGGTTGCGCTCCTATGCCCGGACACTTCAAAAATGGTTCAAATGGCTCTGAGCACTATGGGACTCAACTGCTGAGGTCATTAGTCCCCTAGAACTTAGAACTAGTTAAACCTAACTAACCTAAGGACATCACAAACATCCATGCCCGAGGCAGGATTCGAACCTGCGACCGTAGTGGTCTTGCGGTTCCAGACTGCAGCGCCTTTAACCGCACGGCCACTTCGGCCGGCCCGGACACTTCCAGTTCAGGACAAAATATTATTTCCTCTTTAATCCTGTCTTGCGTTTCCTTTGACCAGTAGGTGCGCAGGAATGCACCAACAAATTCCTGATAAGTCCGACACGTCACTGCCACACCCCGCATCTTTTCCGCGGCTTGGCCTTCGATGTGTCCACACATGAATTCTAATTTTGCCTGGGTTGGCCATGATGCCGGTAATGAATTTGTAAACTGCATCACCCAGCTCTTCGGATGCATCGACCCTCCATTTTCTTTGAACTTCTGGAATTTTAGTATCGACAGGAAGTGATTGTGATCAAAATCCTGTCTGATCCTCGCACTGGTGTTGTCACTCGTTTCCGATACTTGCACGTCTGCTGGGTGTCCTGTTCTATCTTGCTGATAACTGTGATGTGCTACCTCTGTATCACAGTGGAAGTGGCACTCAGAATTCACTCTCCTAAGTGGGCTATAGTTATTGGAGCTATTACTCGCTGTTTCTGCGTGTACATTGTTAGTTCCGCACTCGGTCATTGGGCTAGAGCACGGCGGGCTTTTCCTCGGAGACACAATTCTGTGTATTCCATCATTGGTATCCGAACGCGCAGTGCTCGTGTGCCCGTTTTGCTCTAGTTTTGCTATCCGACTCTCTACTTCTTCCATACGTTTCGTGGTGTTCGCAATCGCGATATTACCTTGAGTTTTTAAGAATGTTAGGGATTTTGAGTGGGATTGTTTTGTACGTCGCAAGCGCCCTGCGAGTTTAGAAGTTGCTTCCGCGACTTTCATTGCCCCTATTGCTGCCGTTTTGGCCAGGCCTGCTACTTTTTGTGCAGCCATTGACATTTGTTTTACTTCTCCACAATCTTTCTTTATTGTTAGTAATTCCCCACGAATTTCCCCTATATGCGAAATTATTGCCTCAGTGTCCTTCTTACGCTGTTCGTCAGCTTCTTCCTTCTCCTTCTTACGTTGTTTCTCCTCTTCTTCCTTCTCCCTCTTACGCTGTTCTTCAGCTTCTTCCTTCTCCTTCTTACGTTGTTTTTCCTCTTCTTCCTTCTCCTTCTTACGCTGTTCGTCAGCTTCTTCTTTCATTGATCGTAGGAAGCTCAGTATTGGGTTTACGTCATCTTTTCGATCCTCTTCAAACGTGGGAGATGTAACTCTGGACACCTGGGCGCTAGAGCTCTGGCGTGGCCGAGCTAGCCCTTGTTTGGTCTCGTTCGTTTGATTATAAACTTCTGCTACCGTCTCGACCTGTGTGCCTGTCTCTGTTCCATCCTCTACTTCACTATCATAATCACAGCCGCAACGCTGCTCTGAGATCGCGTCCAAATCACCTTCCTCATCAATGACCCTGGCGTCCTGTCCTGCTAAAAATGTGCCCATCTCAGCTCCGAACCTATTCCCGTCAGTAAACTGCCCCTTATCCATTATGCTATCCTCTTTTGTTTTAGCTTCGCTCGATAATAGTCGTGCCTTACTTCTCGTTATCATTCATGAAAAACAAATTTATCTAAAATGCACAATAAAATTAACCTACTCCATATATTTTTACACATAGACATAAAATTTCAACAACGCCTCTCCAACGCTGTAATTATACGCACGATTTGTTGTGGTACAGCAACCGCACACAAACCTGACAAAGTGTGATGTGATACGGACACACCATCAAAGTAACACAAAAACAATGAACAAAAGAATATATACACTGAAAACAAAAACAGTAATCATGCGCCGCTTCATAAAACTAAACGCGGAACTACCAGAAAAAAAACTTGGGTATTAATCAATAAAAAATTAAGCAAAAAAAAATTCTGAGTGTCCCTACTACTAATAATACTTGCTTATCAGCGATTCACAGGAAAGATCCTAGGCTAAGGCTCGCCATTTAATGCGAGGTGCCGGGGCTAGCAGGGTATTTAACACTAAATTCTTCTAGAATCTACATATGTAAATGATGCTCTAAGCCCCCCCCCCTATTCTAACTCCGACTTTTGCTGTTGCACAAGGATTAAAAAAAACACGCGAACTGACTCTAATCAACCCTGCCAGTGGAGTAGAAGAGAGTTTGGCACCTGCAATAATTTAATTTGATAAATAAGTTAAATAAACGAAGGTTTCATTAACATAGTGAGAAATGATGGGTTGCTCTACCGATTAACAGAATGAAAGTTCTGTCCACAATAACAATATGATTTATTAAGACTAAACACAAAATAATAAAAAAACACGTGAAACATTTATAATACATCAAATTGGCTCAAATTGGAGACTCATACAAACACTGTGAAGGTGAAGTTGTCCCTAAACTAGATTATGAGGTTTAAGACGAAGTGGTATGTGGAGCCAATTCCTTGCCACTCAAATCTTAAGAGAGACACAGCTAACCCAACATTAATTGCTGCTACTCCAGACAGAACAAAGTTAGAAAAAGACGAACAGGCGCGCTCTGCTGAGCTCTGATTATCACCTAGGAAAATCCCTATCTGCCGGTGCTGCGGACATACATTACCAAACTGTCTTCTTAACTGCCAGAACACGATCTGGCGTACCGGAGGCGATGGCTGGTTACTTCGACGTCCTCGACCGAAAGGCGAGAGCCGACTACCCCTGAGCACCCGTACAGGCCTAACACAGAACATTCCCGCCCCCACGACAGTGGCCGTGGTTAAACGTTCCAATCAGCAACTCTAAAACCGGCGGAAAATTCCACTCCATTGCCGGAGCACTACCATTCCACCAATGGAGATTCTTGGCGCCAATTTCTGCGTTGATTTTGCTACGTCACGGAGCTATGCCCTGAGCAAGCCAATCACAGTTACTATTTTGCAGAAAGCGCGGGAAGTTTCCCGCCACAACTGCCTGGGTACACAAGTCATTCCCACGCCTCGCTGGTAGCCCGCCAGAAAGTGTTTTCGCTAAGTTTCTGCGAAGTAACGGAACCTCTAGCCCAGCCGCTACTTCAGGCCCCGGCGGGCGTGTTTCTTGACAATGTCGGCGTCTGGAAAGCATTCACTCGACTGCCTCACACCCGTCGGCTTAACCCTCTCGAGATCAGTAGAGCCCGCCTGTCACCGGACCACCTGGGGGACGAGAGACGCTGCGTGGGAAGTCCGCGTGTGAAAGAATAGCAACTTTCCACCGCATGCAATTAGAGAGGAGAATCGTAAGATAGAAATATGAGAGGGGGCTCATGCCACCTCTCAACTGTCCTCTCACACTTAGCTTTTTATTACGGTGGGAGGATCCTCCGTTCTGTGATGCTTGTGGTGTGCACATTTTAACAGACTGCATTTTATACCATGATGCAAGGGCAGAAGCACAAGTTGATGGGGATCTGCCTTCTGTTTTAGCTAACGATGAGACGAGTGTGTCTAGGGTTTTGGACTCTGGCCTAAACTTTTAGGCTGGAGGTTTTAGTGTATTGCAGAGAGGCTGACTCCTTCCCTTTTTTCCTTGTGGTCAGCCAGCCACTTCCATCTGCTACATTGTTTTAGCTCCCTCTAACATTTTCTTCATGTGTTGTCCATGTTTTACTGCTGACACCCTGCTTCATCCCACACTTCAGTGTGGGTGAGCACATATTTTTCACCGATTGTTACCCGTGTTTTATGTTCCGTTTTATATTCCTGTTTTGGGAATTTTCTTGACACCTGTCTCCCTCTGCTACTGAACGGGCGCTGAAGACCTTGCTGTCGTGCGCCCAAAGAACCCCTCTACTACTACTACTTTGACCTTATCAGGTAATGTGTCACCATCAAAGGCCAAGATGAAGGCACCAGCGGCAACTTGGTGATCCCTTGGACCCCGGTGGGCGCGCCGGACGAAGCGGACACCTCGTCGCTCTAAGTTGGCGCGCAGCTCTTCATCTGACTGTAAAAGAAGATCTCTGTGGAAAATACTGCCCTGTACCATATTTAAGCTTTTATATGAGGTGACAGTAACAGAAACATCCCCCAGCTTTGTACAAGCAAGCAAGGCTCACGACTGGGCAGAGGATGCTGTTTTTATTAGGACTGACCCTGACCGCATTTTGGACCAGCCATCCACCTCCCCAAACTTGTCCTCTGAATGCCCTGCAAAGAACTGAGGCTTCACAGATACAAATGATTCCCTGTCAGCTCTGGTACAGACGAGATGCTGGGGCGAATACCTTTCGCTGTCATTCATAGCCTTTCGTCCTCCCATAGTGTGGCCAGGGAGGGGAACGATTTAGGGTCATACACATTAGCCTTAAAGTGAGCTTTTGAACGCTTAGAGACTGGTGGTGGCTGGCTACCAGCAATACACGATGAGCCTCGCTTCATTGCGTGTCACCCCCCTGCGAGTTCGGGGGTAAGAATAGGCCTGCGGTATTCCTGCCTGTCGTAACAGGCGACTAAAAGGAGTCTAATCTCTTTCGGCCTTTAATGTGATGGTCCCCTAAGGGGTTTGACCACTACCTTTCCCAATTTTCCGTTAGTGCGTACCATTTGGGGAAGGACACCTTACGTGGTGCATCTTAAATCCATCTTGCCCTAAAATCTGGCACACCTGATATTTTCATGGAGTTGGACTTACATCGAGCTTCCGGCCGCATCCACTGCAGTGTGTTCCGGATAGCATACCTTCCCTCCATTGTGCACTTCCATCTTTGCCCTCGTGATGTACATGGATATTTCGACACCCGACATTTAGCACGGTAGCCAGTCCTTTGTGGTGGGGTCCTCATATACCCTCTTGGTGGTAGCCCCCAGACTACATAGGGATCGCACTGCTGATGCCTGAGTTGCTACCTCCCCACGTATGCCGAGGAGTCGATGCCTATCTCTCTGGGGCATCGGGACTCTCGGCAAAGGCAATCCTGCCAGGTGGTCTTTGCTGCGGCTGGGTGGCGCCCGTGGGGAGGCCCCTGGTCGGAGTGGGTGGCATCAGGGCGGATGACCAGCAATGAAGCGTGGTACATCATCTCTCGCTGGTGGGCCTCCACCAGCAGTCTCTAAGCGAACGAGGTCTAACCTCAATGGAAAGAAATTTGATCAGAGATAATTTCCCTCACTGGCCACTACATGGGAGGAACGTTTGTCCAAAGAAAGCAGTGTAGATTATTCACCCCAGTACCTCATGTGTACGCGAGTAGATGGGGAATCATTTATGTCGACCAAGCCCCAGTTTTTTGTGGAGCATTTAGAGGGACAAGTTCGGGGAGGTGGAGGGCTTGTCCAAAATGCGCTCTGGGTCAGTTCTCATCAAAACAGCATCCTCTGCCCAGTCACGGAGGTTGCTCACTTGCGACAGGTTGGGGGATGTTTCCGTCAGCATCACTCCCCATAAGAGTTTAAACATGGTCTATGGTATTATATTCCACAGGGATCTTCTTATGCAGTCCGACGATGAACTACAGGACAACCTAGAACGACAAGGTGTTCACTTCGTCCGGCGCGTCCATCGGGGTACGAGGGATAATCAGGTGGCCACCGGTGCCTTCATCTTGGCCTTCGAAGGTGATGTTTTACCCGAAAAGGTCAAGGTGATGGTTTACCGCTGTGATGTGAAGCCATACATCCCTCCTCCGATGCGGTGTTTTAAATGCTGGAAGTTCGGGCACATGTCATCTCGCTGTACTTCCGGCATCACTTGTCCAGATTGTGGACGTCCTTCGCATCCCAATAGTCCATGTGCTCCGCCTCCCATCTGTGTTAACTACGGAGAACACCATTCCCCCTGCTCGCCGGACTGTAGGATATTCCAGAAAAAACGAAAGATAATGGAATGTAAGACCCTGGACCGCCTGACCTACACCGAGGCTCCATCCTGTGGCAATGACGTCAACCTACGCCGCTGCAACAACGGTTCTCCCGTCATCACGTATCGTTGGCTCTAAGATCTGTCAGAATCCAGCGGCCCCCTTGGTTGTGGGGGCCACTAAACATCCTGTTGCTCCTGCTCCATCTTCTTCAGGAGCAACACCCCCCAACCATCGGGCACATCAGTTCCCCCTTCCCAGCCGGAGAAGAGTAAGACTTCTTCGGCTACTCTCGCCAGGAATGGGTCCCTTGGGGACCTACCTTCGCAAGTTCCGACCAGTGGAAAAGCGGACACCCACAAGTGGCTGAAACAACCACCAGTCCCTGGTCGTAGGGCCTCACGGTCGTCGTCCGTCCCTGGGACTGACCCAGTGAAGCCCTCCAAGCATGAACCACCGAAGCCACAGAGAGAGACACAGAAAAAGAAAAAGGTTCGTAAAAATCACGACATTGCAGTGGCACCAATCCCACCACTTCCTACAAGCTCTGCGTCTAAGGACGAGGTGGAGATTCTGGCCTCGTCTGAGGACGTCGATCTCGCCGGTCCCTCAGACGCCATGGAAAGCACTAGCAAAGGTGCTCAATCGGAGGCAGCAGGTGACCCAATGGCGTAATCTGCCTTCCCAGTCCCGTCACGCCTTTCTCAGACATAGACAATACCATCCTCCAGTGGAACTGCAGCGGTTTCTTCCACCATCTAGCTGAGCTCCGCCAAATTACCAGCCTTCACCCTTTCCTCTGCATTGCACTTCAGGAAACTGGGTTTCCATCAATGCGAACCCCCGCCCTCCGTGGCTATCGGGGTTATTATAAGAACCGGGCAACTTATGAAAGGGTGTCTGGTAGCGTCTGCATGTATGTCCTAAACTCTCTTCACAGCGAGTCTGACCCCCTACATACAGCTTTAGAGGCTGTCGCTGTTCGGGTGTGGACGGCACAGGCTATTACTGTCTGTAGTCTTTACCTTCCACCGGATGGTGATGTTGCGCAGCATGTCCTGGTAGCGTTGATAGCCCAATTGCCGCCACCTTTCTTGTTGTTTGGCGACTTTAACGCTCATAACCCTGTGTGGGGTGCGTCAGTGGCAACACGTCGAGGCGCCACCATTGAACATTTATTGGCGCAGCTCGATCTCTCGATTTTAAATGATGGTGCCTCCACACACTTCAGTGTGGCGCATGGCACGGACTCCGCCATTGACCTATCGATCTGTAGCCCTAGCCTCTTACTGTCTGTCCAATGACGTGTGCATGACCACCTATGTGGTAGTGGCCATTTTCCAATCTTTCTGTCACTGCCACGGCGTCACTCTTCTGGGCGCCCCAGCGGATGGGCTATGAATAAGGCTGACTGGGACTTGTTCTCCTCCATTGCCGCTATTGAGCCTCTCTCTAGTGACGACATTGATGCGGTGGTTCACTCAGTCACCACCAGCATCGTTACTGCCGCAGAGTCTGCCATTCCCATTTCTTCTGGGTCCCCTCGGCGGCGGACTGTGCCTTGGTGGTCGCCTGAGATCGCTGAGGCAATAAAAGATCGTCGGCGGGCGCTAAAGCTTCACAAGCGACATCCCTGCATTGAACACCTCATCACCTTCAAACAGCTGCGTGCGCAGGCCCGCCGCCTTATCTGCTGAAGGATAAGGGAGTGCTGGGAGCGGTATGTGTCCACCGTTGGCCTCCATGTCTCACCATCGCAGGTCTGTGCCAAGATCCGACGCCTCTATGGCTATCGGACCCCTGTCAGCATCCCTGCGCTCTCACTGATTGGAGCACTTTGTACAGACTCCGACGAAATTGCCAACAGCTTGGCAGTGCATTTTGCTCTTAGTTCCGCTTCTTGCAATTACCCACTGGCCTTCCGCTCCGTTAAAGAGCATATGGAACGTCGGAGCCTTTCTTTTCGCACCCACCATTCTGAATCCTACAATGCTCCATTCAGTGAGTGGGAATTTCACAGTGCGCTTGCCGCTTGCCCTGATACCGCTCCTGGGCCAGATCGCATTCACTGGCAGATGCTGAAACACCTTTCAGTGGACTGCAAGCGACGCCTCCTCGACCTTTACAACCGTGTCTGGGTCGAGGGTGAGTTTCCGTCGCAATGGCGGGAAAGCATTGTCATCCGCGTTTTGAAACCGGGCAAGAGGTGGACAGCTACCGCCCCATTAGCATCACCAACGTTCTTTGCAAGCTTCTCGAACGGATGGTGAGCCGGAGCTTGAATTGGGTACTGGAGTCTCGGGACCTTCTGGCTCCGTCTCAGGGTGGGTTTCTGTAAAGGCCGCTCTGCCACCGACAATCTGGTGAGCCTGGAGTCGGCCATCCGTACTGCCTTTGCCCGCCGTCAGCACCTGGTCGCTGTCTTTTTTGACATGTGGAAGGCGTACGATATGACATGCCGTCATCACATACTTTCTATGCTTCATGGATGGGGTCTCCGGGGCCCTCTGCCGATCTTTATCCGAAATTTTCTGTCGTATCGTACCTTCCGCGTGCAAGTCGCGGCCTCTCATAGTTCCTCGCGAACCCAGGAGAACCGGGTACCACAGGGATCTGTCCTCAGTGTCTGGCTGTTTTTAAACGGTCTCGCTGCAGCGGTGGGAAATTCTGTCTCCGCTTCCCTGTATGCTGACGACTTCTGCCTTTACTACAGCTCTACTGGCATTGCAGCTGTTGAACGTCAGCTACAGGGCGCTATCCGCAAGGTGCAGTCTTGGGCTGTAGAGCTGGTTTTCAGTTTTCGGCTGCCAAGACCCGCGTTATGCATTTCTGCCGGCGCCGAACAGTCCACCCTGAGCCGGGGCTTTATCTTGCCGATGAACTCCTTGCTGTGGTGGAGACCCACAGGTTTTTGGGTGTAGTTTTTGATGCCCGGCTGCCTCATATTCGGCAGCTTAAACAGATGGGTTGCAGGCATCTAAATGCTCTACGATGCTTGAGCCACACCTGCTGGGGCGCCGACCGATCTACCCTGTTACGGCTCTACCAGGCGTTAATCCAGTCCCGTCGGGATTATGGGAGCCTGGCTTATGGCTCAGCATCCCCATCTGCGTTGCGGGTGCTGGACCCAATCCTCCACAGCGTGATATACCTTGCCACTGGTGCCTTCCGGGCCAGCCCTGTGGACAGCATACTTGTGGAGGCAGGTGTCCCTCCACTGCGATTACGGCGCCAACAATTTCTGGCTGCTTATGCTGTCCATGTTTTTAGCTTGCCCGGGCATCCAAATTATCGTGTCCTGTTCACGCAGTCAGTCGTCCATCTGCCAGAACGTCGGGCCCGGTCGGGTTGTCCAATCGCCGTACGTGTCAAAGAGCTTCTCTCCGGGCTTGGGTTTTTCCCTGTTCCACCTCCTTTCTGGGCACCTCTGCGTACACTCCCGTGGTGTGTGCCTCGCCCTTGCCTTCGGCTCGAATTGGCACAGGGCCCGAAGGACTCAGTTCCTCTGGAGGCCTTCCGACGCCGCTTTTATGCCATCCTGGCCACGTATCAGGGCTCTGGCGTTGTTTACACTGACGGCTCGATGGTTGCTGGTCGTGTCGGTTATGCTCTGACTCTAGGGGGCCACTATGAGCAACATTCATTGTCAGCTGGCTGCAGCGTTTACACTGCTGAGCTGGTCGCCATCTTTCGTGCCCTAGAGTATATACGCTCCTGCTCAGGTGAGTCCTTCTTCATCTGTAGCGATTCCGTGAGGGGTTTACGAGCTCTCGACCAGTGTTTCCCTCGTTCTCGTCTGGTGATGGCTATCCATGAGTCCCTGCGTACTCTTGCCCGTTGCGGCCGTTCTGTGGTCTTTGTGTGGACCCCCGGTCATGTCGGTATCCCGGGCAATGAACATGTCGTCCACCTGGCCAAACAGGCCACCAGTGAACCCATCCTGGACATTGGCCTCCCGGAGACTGATTTGCGGGCAGTCTTACGCCGCGAAGTTCTCTCGCTTTGGGACACTGAATGGCGCAATCTGCCTACGCCAAACAAACTCCGTTCTCTCAAGGCGACGACGCGTGTTTGGCAGTTATCCATGCGAGCCACTCGCAGAGATTCAGTTGTTCTTTGTCAGCTCCACATTGGCCACACCCGACTTACACACAGTTATTTATTGCTTCGTGAGGACCCGCCTCTCTGTCACTGCGGGTCGGTTTTGACGGTGGTGCACATTTTAGTAACTTGTCCGCTTTTAGCTGTGCTCAGGCAGACTTTTGCGCTGCCTGATACGCTCCCTGACCTTTTAACTGATGACCCTGCTATGGCTGGCTTAATTTTACGTTTTATTCGGGCAAGGGGTTTTTATCATTTAATCTGTTTCTGTTTTATTTTATTGTTTTGGGTTGATTCTGGCCTTTGGCCCACGATTTTAAGCTGAGTTTTTAATGTGTTCTCGGTGGTTGGCTTTTCCTTTTTATCTCTATGGTCAGCCAACCACCATCACACTCTGTGTGGTTTTAATTTGTTTTGTCTCATCTCTGTCTGAGTATTTCTTGTTCTGTGTCATCTGCCGTCTTTCCTGTTGTCCGTTTTTTCGTCTCTTTGGGTGGTTTTAGTTTTTTTTTTTGGAAAAAGGGACCGATGACCACAGCAGTCTGGTCCCTTTAATCCCCCAAACCAACCAACCATTGCGTGTCAAGCACCCTGATGCCACCTACTCCAACGAAGGGCCCTCCCCACGGGCGCCACCTAGCCACAGCAAAGGCTACCTGGCAGGATGGCCATTGCCTGGAGTCCTGATGCCCCATGGAGATGGGCATCTACTGCTTGACATACGTGGGGAGTTAACGGCGCAGGTATCAGTAGAGCGATCCCTGTGTTGTCAGGGGGCTACAACCAACAGGGTACATGGCGGCACCACCACAACGGACTGGCTACGTGCTGGATTTTAGGTGACATGTAGTCCATGGTCGCCGTCAGTGCAGAAAGTGGCACTGCACATTGCATGGCCGAAAGTGCACACACGAATATATCCATGCCCAAGAGAGGGAGAGCAGGCAGGACTGCAATGCAACGATGAATAAGCTGGCGAAAGTTCTCAGCACAAAGTGGAAACAATGCACCAAGTAAGGCGCCCTACCCCAATCAGCTCGCTGTTCGAAAAAATTTTGAGATGTGGAGGTCAAACCCGACAGGGGATTATCACATAAGGCCGAAACGTGTGAGACCCTTTTAGTCGCCTCTTACGACAGGCAGGAATACTGTGGGCCTATTCTTACCCCCGAACCCGCAGGGGGGATTCGTCCTGGTTCCCAGTTTGTATGAGAGCTGATGGGGAGTCTTTCATGTCCACAAACCCTCAGTTCCTCGTAGAGCATTTTGAGGACAAGTTTGGGGAGGTGGAGGGTTTGTCCAAAATGCGCTATGGGTCAGTTTTGATAAAAACCGCATCCTCTGCCCAGTCATGAAGGTTACATGCCTGTGATTGGTTGGTTGGTTGGTTTGGGTGATTAAAGGGACCAGACTGCTATGGCCATCGGTCCCTTTTCCCAAAACTTAAAAACACCCACAGAGAATAAAAGCGAACAAGGAAAAGATGACAGACGACACAGGACAAGAGAAACTGAGACAAAGGACAGACAAAACGAATTAAAATCACACAGAGTGGGACGGTGGTTGGCCGACCATAGAGACAAAAAAACGAAAAGCCAACCACCGAGAAACACATTAAAAACTCAGTTTAAATACGTAGGCTAAATGCCAGACTATACACAAAAAAGGACAATCACTTAGATTAAATGATAAAAGCCCTCTGCCCGAATAAAACGCAAAACGAAGACTGTCATGGCAGTGTCATCTGTTAAAACGTAGGGAGCGTATCGGGCAGCGCAAATGTCTGCCTGACCACAGCTAAAAGGGGACAGGCCAACCAAATGTGGGCCACTGTCAAAGCCGCCCTGCAACAACATAGAGGAGGGTCCTCCCGACTCAGTAAATAACTGGTGCGTCAGCCGGGTGTGGCCAATGCGGAGCCAACAAAGGACAACTGAGTATCTGCGATTAATTCACATGGTTGACCACCACACAGTCGCCGTCTCCTTGGTAGCATGGAGTTTAGATTGCGTCATTCAGCGTCCCATAGCGCAAAAACTTCACGGCATAAGAGGGCTTGCAAATCAGTCTCCGGGAAGCCAACACCCAGAGATGGTTTACTGGCGGTTTCTTTCGCCAGTCGGTCTACATTTGCTTTGCTGGGTGTCCCAACATGGCCTGGGGTCCACACAAAGAGCACAGAGTGGCCGCAATGGGCAAGAGAATGGAGGGACTCCTGGACAGCAATCACCAGACGGAAGTGAGAGAGACACTGGTCGACAGCTCGTAAACTGCTCAGGGAGTCGCTACAGATAACGAAGGACTCACCTGAGCAGGAGCGGATATACTCTAGGGCTCGAAAGATGGCGACCAGCTCAACAGTGAAAACGCTGCTCTAGCCGGCAAGTATCGTTGTTCGTAATGGTCCCCTATAGTTAGAGCATAACCAACAAGACGAGCAACCATCGAACCGTCAGTGTAAAACACGCCAGAGCCCTGATACATGGCTAGGATGGAATAAAAGCGGCGGAGGAAGGCCTCCGGAGGGACTGAGTCCTTCGGACCCTGTGCCATTTCGAGACGAAGGCAAGGGCGAGGTACAAACCACAGGGGTGTATGCAGAGGGGCCCGGAAAGGAGGTGGAACAGGGAAAACCCCAAGCCTGAAGAGAAGCCCTCGGACGCAGACGGCGATCGTACAACCCGACCAGGGCCGACGTTCTGGGAGATGGGCGACTGAATGCGGGAACAGGAGACGATAATTAGGATGCCCGGGCAAATAAAACATGCGCAACATAAGCGGCCAGTAAATGTTGGCGCCGGAACCGCAGTGGAGGGACACCTGCCACCACATGTATGCTGTCAGCAGGGCTGCTTCGCAAAGCACCAGTGAGAATTCATATCCCGCTGTGTAGGATTGGGTCCAGCACCCGCATCACAGATGGGGATGCTGATCCATAAGCGAAGCTCCCATAATCCAGAAGGGACTGGATTAACGCCTGGTAGAGCCGTAACAGAGTAGATCGGTCGGCGCTCCAGCTGGTGTGACTCAAGCATCGCAGAGCATTTACATGCCGCCAACACATCTGTTTAAGCTACCGAATACAAGGCAGCCAAGTCAACCGAGCATCATAAACCACAACCAAAAACCTATGTGACTCCACCACAGCAAGAAGTTCGCTGTCAAGGTAAAGCTGCGGGTCCGGATGAACAGTGCGTCGCCGGCAGAAATGCATAACACAGGTCTTGGAAGCCGAAAACTGGAAGCCATGCGCTACAGCCCAAGACTGAGCCTTGCGGATACTGCCCTACAGCTGACGTTGAGCAGCGGCAATGGCTATTGAGCTATAGTAAAGGCAGAAGTAGTCAGCATACAATGACGCTGAGACAGACGTCCCCACCGCCGCAGCGAGCCCGTTAATTGCTATTAAAAACAGACAGACACTTAAAACAGATCCCTGTGGCACCCCGTTCCCCTGAACTCGGGAGGAACTATGGGAGGCCGTGACTCGCACACGGAATGTACGATATGACAGAAAAGTGCGTATCAAAATAGGCAGCAGACCCCGAAGAACCAAATAATGAGGCGTAGAGAGAATGTGATGACGTCATGTCGTATTGTACGCCTTCCGCATGTCGAAAAAGACAGCGACGAGGTGCTGACGGCGGGCAAAGGCAGGGCACTGTAAAATTCCCACTCACTGAATGGAACATTGTAGGTAGCAGGATTGTGAGTGCGAAATGGAATGCTCCGACGTTCAATCTGCTCTTTAATGGAGCGGAAGGCCAGTGGGTAATTCGCAGTAGAGGAACTCAGAGTAAAATGCTCTGCCAAACGGTTGGCAATTACGTCAGAGTCAGTACAAACTGCTCCATTCAATGAGAGCGCATGGATGCTGACAGGTGTCCGATAGCCATAGAGGCATCGAATCTTGGCCCAGACCTGCGGTGGAGTGACATGAGGCCAATGGTGGAATTATACCGCTCCCAGAAATCCTGCTTGCAATGGCGGATAAGGCGGCGGGCCCGCGCACGCAGCCTTTTGAAGGCGATGAGGTGTTCTATGGAGGGATGTTGCTTGTGACGCTGGAGCGCCCGCCGGCGATCTTTAATCGCTTCAGCGATTTCAGGCGACCACCAAGGCACAGTCCTCCGCCGAGGGGACCCAGTAGAACGGGGAATGGCAGATTCTGCGGCGGGAACGATGCTTGTGGTGACTGAGTGAACCACCATATCAATTGCTTTATGAGAAACAGGGTCAATAGCGGCAGTGGAGGTAAACAGGTCCCAGTCACCCGTAATCATAGCCCATCTGCAAGGGCGCCCAGAAGAGTGACGCTGTGGCAGTGACAGAAAGATCGGAAAGTGGTCACTACCGCATAGGTCGTCATGCACACTCCATTGGACAGAAGGTACGTGGCTAGGGCTGCAGATCGAAAGGTCAATGGCGGAGTACGTGCCATGTGCCCCACTGAGATGTGTGGAGGCAGAAATCATTTAAAATCGTAAGGTCTAGCTGTGTACCTCCTGCGGCTTCGGTGGTAAGAATAGACCCGCGGTATTCCTCCCTGTTGTAAGAGGCAACTAAAAGGAGCTCCAACTGTTTCGGCCTTTAATGTGATGGTGCCCTAAGGGGTTTGACCACTACCTTTCCAAATTTTCCGTTAGTGCGTACCATTTGGGGAAGGACCACTTACGTGGTGCATCTTAAATTCATCTTGCCCTATGTTCTGGCACACGCGATATTGTCATGGAGTTGGACTTACATCGAGCTTCTGGCCGCATCCGCTGCAGTGTGTTCCTGGTAGCATACATTCCCTCCATTGTCCACTTCCATCTTTCCCCTCGTGATGTACATGGATATTTCGACACCCGACATCCAGCACGGTCGCCAGTCTGTTGTGGTGGGGTCGTCATGTACCCTCTTGGTGGTAGCCCCCTGAGTACACAGGAGATCGCACTGCTGATGCCTGAGCTGCTACCTCCCTACGTATGCCGAGGAGTAGATGCCCGTGGGGAGAGCCCCTGGTCGGAGTGGGTGCCATCAGGGCGCATTTCCCGCAATGAAGCGTGATACATCATCTCTCGCTGGTGGGCCTCCACCAGCAGTCTCTAAGCGATCGAGGTCTAACGACCCAAGATCATTTCCATCCCTGGCAACTCCTTGGGTGGAACGTACAGCTAAAGAAGGCAGTGAAGAGTATTCACCCCGGTACCTCATGTGTACGCGAGTTGATGAGGAATCGTTTATGTCGACCAAGCCCCAGTTTCTTGTGGAGCATTTAGAGCACAAATTTGGGGAGGTGGAGGGCTTGTCCAAATGCACTCTGATTCAGTACTCATCGAAACAGCATTATCTGCCCAGTCACGGAGGTTGCCCGCTTGTGACAAGTTGGGGGATGTTTCAGTTAGCATCACGCCCCATAAGAGTCTCAACATGGTCCAGGGTATTATATTCCACAGGGATCTTCTTCTGCAGTTCGATGATGAACTACGCGCCAACCTAGAACGACGAGGTGTTCACTTCGCCTGGCGCGTCCATCGGGGTCCGTGGGATAATCAGGTAGCCACCAGTGCCTTCATCTTGGCCTTCAAGGATGATGTCGTCCCCGAAAAGGTTAAGGTGATGGTTTACCATGCAGGGGGGCTTAATTATTTAGAATGCAAATAATTTTTTAGTTTAGTAGCTGACTGTCCGGTTACGCAGTCTCGTAACCAGTTGGCCCTGACTAGTATTAGTATGCAATCTGACTGCATAGAATAATAACAAGGACTGAAACGAAATTTCCGTTAACACAATTAAGTAACTAAGTCCCCAGCAACTATGATAGCTGCGAAACAACAAAGCACAAGTGTAACTGTTTGTGGAAGTGTGATTCAACGTACACATCTGGCACGGTTCTTCCTTAATAAGACAAGATATTTTAAACACCATTTATACTGAAGTAATTTAAAAAAAAAACCAGAAATACAATAATTGCATATAGAAACCAGAATTACACTCTAATACATGAACACAAGCCAGATGCTTTGTTGACTGAACCTGTGACCAAGAGGCATTATTGTTTAAGACATTTGAAATAAAGAAAATTTTCTTTACCTTCATATATATTGACGAAAAGTACACTCTGATCATTACAACATCCCCAATCCAACAACATCTGGTGTCTAGCCCATCAAAACAACTGTACATAACATGGCCTCAAATAGTACAGCTATCAACACCCTCTCAGCAAGGCACTAACCACCACAACTTCTGAACAAGCACTGACTACGACAACATCTGAACAAGCACTGACTACAGCCACTTTTCAACAAACACTGCCAGTGGAGGCGGCGGAATAAAACTCTTTGGCGCAATCTCTGGCGCTGTGACTCAGTGTAGCCACCTTTCATATGCCCCTCCTCCACGGGCTAGAATTTGACGGTATTTTTGCCAGCATTGGTGGTGAAAATACCACCAAATTCGTCCAAAAAAACACAGATAAAAATAAAAGATAATATTAATAAGTAAATATCACATAACTAGATAAAATTTGGCTTTGCACTGATCTTTCAATAACCTAATATATAGAATACAGTAAGGAATACAAATGCTTGCATACATGTGATTGTAGATAATAGTTTACACAAGTATCATTCAATCAATGGCACCAGCAATGACGAATAGGTGTAGGTAAGAGTCTCATAACATTTCATGAACAGTAAACACACAAAAAATTAGTTTATACAAATTTTCACATAAAATCTTGTCAAGAGTTCAATAAACAAGTAGTTGACAGTTCCAGCAGTAGCACCCAGCAACGGTCAACAGGTGCAAATAGCAGTCTCATAACATTTCATCAGCATTAATTAAACAGCTCCAACAGTGGCACCCAACAATGGCGAGCAGGCGCAGACACCAACAAGTGACATTATGTCAGTAGAAGCAGTTCCATCAGTGGCACCCAGCAATGTTGAACAGGTGCAGACACCAACAAGTGACATTATGTCAGTAGAAGCAGTTTCATCAGTGGCACCCAGCAATGTTGAACAGGTGCAGACAGCAAGAAGTAACATCATTTCAGTAGAAGCAGTTCCAACAGTGGCACCCAGTAATGTTGAACAGGTGCAGACAGCAAGAAGTAACATATCTCAGTAGAAGCAGTTCCAACAGTGGCACCCAGTAATGTTGAACAGGTGCAGACACCAACAAGTGACATCATTTCAGTAGAAGCAGATCAATCAGTGGCACCCAGTAATGTGGACAGGTGCAGACAGCAACAAGTGAGATTATGTCAGTAGAAGCAGTTCCATCAGTGGCACCCAGCAATGTTGAACAGGTGCAGACACCAACAAGTGACATTATGTCAGTAGAAACAGTTCCTTCAGTGGCACCCAGCAATGTTGAGTAGGTGCAGGTAAGAGTCCACAATATTCACTATCACTAATCAGACAGTTCATCAGAGTTTATCAGCAGAAATTAAACATTTCCTAGTGGCATCCACCATGTTTAACAAGTGCAGGTAACAGTCCATAATATTCACCATCACTAATCAGACAGTTCATCAGAGTTTATCTGCAGAAATTAAACATTTCTAAGTGGCACCCATTAATGTGGAACAATTGCAGGTAACAGTCCATAATACTCACCATCACTAATCAAACAGTTCATCAGGGTTCATTAGCACAAATTAAACATTGCTAAGTGGCACCCATTATGTTGAATAAGTGCAGGTAACAGTCCATAATATTCACCATCACTAATCAGACAGTTCATCAGAGTTCATCAGTTCAGCAGAAATTAAACATTTCTAAGTGGCACCCTTTAATGTTGAACAGGTGCAGGCATGAAGAACAGTTTGAATGCACACACAATTGCTTTTACAAAATTATTCTCAATGCTCCTACACTAAACATACAGGGTTATTACAAATGATTGAAGCGATTTTACAGCTCTACAATAACTTTATTATTTGAGATATTTTCGCAGTGCTTTGCACACACATACAAAAACTCAAAAAGTTTTTTTAGGTATTCACAAATGTTCGATATGTGCCCTTTTAGTGATTCGGCAGACATCAAGCCGATAATCAAGTTCCTCCCACACTCAGTGCGGCATGTCCCCATCAATGAGTTCGAAAGCATCGTTGATGCGAGCTCGCAGTTCTGGCACATTTCTTGGTAGAGGAGGTTTAAACACTGAATCTTTCACGTAACCCCACAGAAAGAAATCGCATGGGGTTAAGTCGGGAGAGCGTGGAGGCCATGACATGAATTGCTGATCATGATCTCCACCACGACCGATCCATCGGTTTTCTAATCTCCTGTTTAAGAAATTCCGAACATCATGATGGAAGTGCGGTGGAGCACCATCCTGTTGAAAGATGAAGTCGGTGCTGTCGGTCTCCAGTTGTGGCATGAGCCAATTTTCCAGCATGTCCAGATACACGTGTCCTGTAACGTTTTTTTCGCAGAAGAAAAAGGGGCCGTAAACTTTAAACTGTGAGATTGCACAAAACACGTTAACTTTTGGTGAATTGCAAATTTGCTGCACGAATGCGTGAGGATTCTCTACCGCCCAGATTCGCACATTGTGTCTGTTCACTTCACCATTAAGAAAAAATGTTGCTTCATCACTGAAAACAAGTTTCGCACTGAACGCATCCTCTTCCATGAACTGTTGCAACCGCGCCGAAAATTCAAAGCGTTTGACTTTGTCATCGGGTGTCAGGGCTTGTAGCAATTGTAAACGGTAAGGCTTCTGCTTTAGCCTTTTCCGTAAGATTTTCCAAACCGTCGGCTGTGGTACGTTTAGCTCCCTGTTTCCTTTATTCGTCGACTTCTGCGGGGTACGCGTGAAACTTGCCCGCACGCGTTCAACCATTTCTTCGCTCACTGCAGGCCGACCCGTTGATTTCCCCTTACAGAAGCATCCAGAAGCTTTGAACTGCGCACACCATCGCCGAATGGAGTTAGCAGTTGGTGGATCTTTGTTGAACTTCGTCCTGAAGTGTCGTTGCACTGTTATGACTGACTGATGTGAGTGCATTTCAAGCACGACATACGCTTTCTTGGCTCCTGTCGCCATTTTGTCTCACTGCGCTCTCGAGCGCTCTGGCGGCAGAAATCTGAAGTGCGGCTTCAGCCGAACAAAACTTTATGAGTTTTTCTACGTATCTGTAGTGTGTCGTGACCATATGTCAATGAATGGAACTATAGTGAATTTATGAAATCGCTTCAATCATTTTTAATAGCCCTGTACAAATAAAAATAAACACACAAATGATATCAGATAATTGTCATATTAACTATTACAAATGCACAAATATCAGTAAACCTATAATATTTATGGGTGTCAGTGCAAGCCACAACAAACAAGTAAAATAATATTTAGGAAATAGGTCGGTACCAATTATCTGGGATTAGGAAAGGAAAACACACAAAACACACTCATTCATCTTTCATCCACATTAAGTGCTACTGTGTAGTTGAATAGTGTTAACTGTGTAAACGCAATTCTGTGAAAGATTTGATGTTCGACATGTGTATCAAGTAGTAGTGGCAGCAATGTATAACAGTCAATAATAGTTAGTCAACGTCATAGTCATCATGTCAAGACCAATGTTTGCCAAGCCAAATCAAATGTACGGTTGCTGAACAACTGTCAGTGTGCCAAGACATGCAAATACTTCCTCTCTCCAAAAAAAAGTATATACTGCTTAGTGATTTAAAAAAGTGTGTGTCTAGACAATCTTCCTTCTACTTGAGTGTTCTAGTCTGCCATCTTTTCATCCTCCTTGTTCCATATAAACCAACAAAAAAAAATATGCTCCTCACTTACTTTACCTCTTATCCACCAAAACTCCAATAATCATCAGCATCACATAAACTTAATACTTCAATAATACCTCTTACGTTGACACATATAAACCTTATCATCAATATCATTTATCCTACCTCTTGTCCACCAAAACTCCAATAATCATCAACTTCACACAATCTCAATACCTCAATAATACCTCTTCAATATGTCGATACATATAAACCTTATCGCCAATATCATTTCACTTCTATAACAACTCTTTCCTCTGGTCAGTCTCCTCGAATAAGTACAGATAAAATTCTAGTGCAAACTTCAATTCATCATCCCATACAATCCGAAGAAACAGTGTCAACACACAACCTCTGTGTAATCCATCTGACCCAAATCTTCTACTCATTATGAATTCTAAAATACATTTTGGTTACCTTGTCAATCATTAAATAAGAGAAATGCATACATGACCTCTAACAGACTTTCGTTTGAATAACTTTCAGTAATTAAGTACGAGTACAGAGTGTGAATGATCATAATATTTCTCAGTGTGTACACCACTTCAAGAATCATAGCAAAACAGAAGCAAACATGTGGAGTATTTCTTGTGTCAAGTGTCACTTGCTATTTCAATTGCTCACGAAGAATGCAGTGTAATAGCTGTCAATGGTCTAAACCTAGTGTTGGTATGTCATGTCGTTAGCTTAATTCCTATTAGCATCAATTTATACAGCTTCCATAAAACCTCCAGCTCATGTGACTTCAATGAAGTTTCTTGTACCAATGTCGTTCGTAGAATTATAGCAGTTCATTTTCTTATCTTAAAAATATAAGGTACTGAGCGTAAGCAAAACAAGCAACAGCGAGTAAATATACCAGTAGAGAACAGAATGTCAACAAGTGGATGCAGCACAATCCCTACAACGAGGCTCTGCCAAGCAAACAATCTATAATTAATACCATAGTGTAACCTAAACTCCATGTTCGTACACAGTATATCAGCATTTCTATATACCAAATTAAAGAGTAGTTATGACAACAAACAGAAATGTATAGATATGCAATCCATACGCAAAGCAGCAAATATATATCTTACATAATAAACAGGTCATTAGCATCATATCAGCATAAGCAAATAAATGTTCATACGTAATCTTAATAAGTAAACATGAAGGCGCAAGCAGATAAATCACAAAGTATAGCCTACATACATAACCATATCAGCACAATTAATCAGGTGACAATTATAATTTAAATAATTAAGCACAGCAGGCACATAATAAAAAAATATGACATCAGTGAAAAAGCAGTGCAGCCAAGCGATGCATAATATACATAAGTAACAACTCTGTTCATTAATCATTGTCAAAATCAATTAACATAAGTATAAATCACGTAATCGCGAGCAGCAAATTACGTCTAAAGTACGTACCTAAGTGGAAATATGTTACCTGAAAAATAAACTCAATTAACAGTTACCTTTTTAATTTATTAGTTTCTTCTTCGAAATTACATTCTTCCTGAAATTTTTTCGGTAGCAAGTCCTCTTAACGTCGGACACACACAGAATTTACCTGAAGGTATTAAATATTTTATACAACCGTATCCTGAAAAATACTGAACGTTAATAACAATTTATCAAGTCACTATAGCTTTATACTGAATTTAATCAGAGAAATTAGACTGTGTATTTGTTTACGGCTGTCAGTGCATTCGCACTGAGCGCTCGATCAGCTGTAGGTACGCGTGACGTAGGAAGTAATTGTTTGCGGTCAACGACTGCCTTGTGCGGCGCGCAGACTTGACTGTTGCTTCGAGTATGTGCCGCCTCCAGAGCACGGCGCCGTATCCTTGTATTCTCTACGTGTTTACGTATAACTGTTAGTTTCTCAAAAGTATGTCATTCCACAAAAATTTTAACGTTTGATATAGGATGTATTCCCTTAGAGCGTCGAGATTTAAGAGTTTCTACTTCGACAGTGTTATCATGAATAATTTTGCGAACCCTATATGGACCGTTATAAAGCAGAAAAAATTTGCGACACAAGCCCTTTCCTTTGTGAGACAAACGATGAGACTTAATTAACACCTTTTGACCAACTGACAAGGTTTTTAAACGACCAGGACGTTTAGCTGATTTCTCTCTTCTAGCAGCCGCAGATGCAATATTTTGCAGAGCCAGGTTCACAACTTCAGAATGCAGCAGTTTTCGAGTAGGCGGAAAAGGAACGATTTCAGAAATGCGATTTGTCGGTGCTTTATTTTTTAATATCAATATAGGCGGTAAAGAAGCTGAATCATTAGGGAGTTCATTCAGAATGTTTTGAAAAATATGAAGATACTGATCCCACGTTCTGTGATTCTGATGACAATAAAGATGGCACAATTTATTGATTTCCTTCATCCATCTCTCTGAAGCGTTAGATTGAGGGTGAAAAAGTGAAATGAAAATTGATTTAATATTACGACGCCGTAGAGTACGAAGCCAAATTTTAGAGCGAAACTGTGATCCATTATGTGATATAACCTTATCAACATGACCCACTTCTTTAAGAAAATGTTTGATGAACGCATTGGATACTGAATGAGCTGTTGCTTTGCGTAAAGGTGTAAAACACACATATTTTGATGTCAATTCCACTGCTACTAAAATGTACGCAAAACCATTAGTAGAACGAACCACTGGACCGAACAAATTGACTGCAGCCATCTCCTTTAATTTCACTGGAATGATAGGAAACAACGGTGCTCTGTGAAAAATAGTTGGCGGCTTAGCCTTTTGACATAATTTGCATAAACGAGGTGTGGCCAAATTGTCCAATCCAACAAAGCGTCTAATAAAATTACAGACACCAAGGAAACTACGAACATCACGTTTTGTGGTAGGAACAGCATAATTACGAATAGCGTCTAGTTTCTCTGGATCAGGAAGAATACCTTCTGTAGAAATAATGTGACCAAGAAATTTCACCAGAGAACGACCAAATTCAGATTTTTCTAAGTTCACTGTAATGCCAACTCTTGCAAAAATACGTAATAATGAATCCAAAATTTTGTTGTGCTCACTCCAAGAACGTTTAGCAATAAGAATATCGTCAACATATGAAGTAATATTGTCACGAAGATAAACAGGTAAAATTTCGTTTAAACTACGAATGAATGCTGCTGAAGATACAGTAAGTCCAAACGGTAATTTCCGAAATCACTTTTGGGTAAAATAGTCATATCCGGTTATTCTTTACCGACTCTCTAGATAGATTGATAGTTGAAGAGTTGTTTTTATAGATACAAAGAATAGTAAAAGAGTAGGCAGCAGTGCAGAAAACTAAAAGGGAAATAGCACCACTACAGCTCGGGGCCCTGTGCACGCTACGGCACATATTCACTTAGTGTAGCGAATCCCCTGAGGACTTAAATAGCCGCACATAAATTCCAGTTTGAGACTTAGTGGCCAGTTTGGTGGAACTGCATACATATATTGATCTAACCATGAACATGGATTGATGTATGTCATTCTTAGAACTGCGAAAGATCTTAAATTTCCGAACAGTTAAAAAGTGTTTATAGTCAAAGTTTTCGCCTCGTGGCGACAAAGACCTACCGCGTCTGTTCCAGTCCCAATGCCGATTATTGTAAAGTTCGCGCGCCTGGCGCTCTCTTGTTGCATCTCGTAAATGAAATAAATTATTTTCTTCAAAACCCGCTGCTATCTGTGATTCTAAATTTCTTCTGCTGTCTTTTCCTACAATTTCGCTTTCTATTTGTTTGACTTGCTTTCGTAACGCCTCAAATTCCATTTTAACGCATTCATTAAATTTTCCCTGATTTTCAACATGTTTATTTATGTTCTGGTACTCTTCGGTTTCTGCCAATGGCAATGGAGCTGTATCATCTGAATCTCTGTCCCCATTTAAACTAAGATTTGTCAATTTATCTGAAATCTCCTCAACTCTTTCCGATAAGTCACCTAATTGTTCTTTCTGTTTATTTACGTCTTCCGTAAGTGTCGCGACTCGGGTTTCAGTATTGACACATTTAGTAGTTAACTGTTCATGCTGTTGCGTTAGGTTATTTATTCTGTTATTTGGTACGGATTCCTCGATTCTTTCAAATATTCCTTCCTTATCGTGTGCACATTGTAAATTTAACTCTGAAAATTTTTGTACTATCACGCGATCTCTTTCTTCCTGTTCTCTATCCTGTTCCTTTTGTCTAATCTCTACTGCAATTAATCTATTATTGTGTAAATTCAAAATCGGTTGTACTTCTTCTCTAATTTCTTTCTTTAATTCATCTTTCATGTTTTTGAAACATGTTCCTATTCGTGAATCTAACCGTGTTTCCATTGTTTCCATCTCTGTTTTAATTGTTCCTATTTGTGATCCCAACTGTGATCCCAGTGAGTCTAACCGTGTTTCCATTGTTCCCATATCAGTTTCTAACCGTGTTGCCAAAGTTCCCATCTCTGTTTTAAATTCGGATCGTAACTGTGATCCCACTGTTTTTAATTCAGATCCCAAATTAAATATTGCACTCATCAACTGCTCCATATTAACTGGTTCGAAATGCTTTTCGCCCCTAACATTTCCCGCAAAACCAACTTCTTCCGTCAAAGCTTAAGGCTATCTGTGTTCGATACTACTCCAGAGTCTTCTGTCGTTAATCTCGTATTCTGAAAATGTTTTGATTGTGAAAAATTTTGAATTGGTTCCGGCCTATTTTCCCGACTTATTAAATTGTTTTCAACTTCATTATTCATCATACTGTTCTCCTGTGTTGGCTAGTTCGCCATGTCAACAATTTCGACATTCTCACTATCCATCATTTTTGCCTTTTTCATCGATCGCGTAATCATTTACAAAACATACAAAACTCGTCACTATACGAAAATTACACACAATATAACACTTTATCACCAACAATACCATTCACACGAAATGTTTCCCGACAAACACGCCTAAAGAACAATTAAAATCTTCATAATTCCACAAAATTGTCAAACCCGTATACAAGACATCAAAAATTAAATTCTGCAAAAATACCATTAGAAGAATAACAAGAAAACTACAAATGTTCAGTTACCAAATCTACAAATGCAATGTAGACTACACTTACTAAACTCCAAATTACTACAACAATCCTACTGTCTGCTATTTTTACTATCAAAAGAATTCCAAGGGACGATCCGAAGCAGCGGTCGCCACGTGCATGGGGGCTTAATTATTTAGAATGCAAATAATTTTTTAGTTTAGTAGCTGACTGTCCGGTTACGCAGTCTCGTAACCGGTTGGCCCTGACTACTATTAGTACGCAATCTGACTGCATAGAATAATAACAAGGACTGAAACGAAATTTCCGTTAACACAATTAAGTAATTAAGTCCCCAGCAACTATGTTAGCTACGAAACAACAAAGCACAAGTGTAACTGTTCTGTGTGTGGAAGTGTGATTCAACGTACACATCTGGCACGGTTCTTCCTTAATAAGACAAGATATTTTAAACACCATTTATACTGAAGTAATTTAAAAAAAAAACCAGAAATACAATAATTGCATATAGAAACCAGAATTACACTCTAATACATGAACACAAGCCAGATGCTTTGTTGACTGAACCTGTGACCAAGAGGCATTATTGTTTAAGACATTTGAAATAAAGAAAATTTTCTTTACCTTCATATATATTGACGAAAAGTACACTCTGATCATTACAACATCCCCAATCCAACAACATCTGGTGTCTAGCCCATCAAAACAACTGTACACAACATGGCCTCAAATAGTACAGCTATCAAAATCCTCTCAGTAAGGCACTAACCACCACAACTTCTGAACAAGCACTGACTACAACAACATCTGAACAAGCACTGACTACGGCCACTTTTCAACAAACACTGCCAGTGGAGGCGGCGGAATAAAACTCTTTGGCGCAATCTCTGGCGCTGTGACTCAGTGTAGCCACCTTTCAACCATTGTGATGTGAAGCCAAATATCCCTCCTCCGATGTGGTGTTTTAAATGCTGGAAGTTCGGGCACATGTCATCCCGCTGTACTTCCTGCATCACGTGTCGAGATTGTGGACGTCCTTCTCATTCCAATACTCCATCTGCCCCGCCTCCTATCTGTGTTAACTGTGGAGAACACCATTCCCCTGCTCACCGGGCTGTAGGATATTCCAGAAAGAAAGGAAGATAATGGATTATAATACCCTGGACCGCCTGACCTACACCGAGGCAAAACGGAAATACGAGAGGCTCCATCCTGTGCCAATGACGTCGACTTATGCCACTGCTGCAACAACGGTTCTCCCATCATCACACACGGTTGGCTCTAAGATCGGTCGGCATCCACCGGCCCCCGTGATTGTGGGGGCACTTCACTCCCTGTTGCTCCTGCTCCATCTACTTCAGGAGCAACACCCACCAATATCGGGGACGCCACTACCCACTTCTAAGCCGGAGAAGCGTCAGTATTCTTCGGCTTCTCTCGCTCGGAAGGGATCCCTTGAGTCCCTCCCTTCCCAGGTTCCTACCAGCAGCACAGCAGACACCCACCAGTGGCTGGTCGTCGAGCTTCGCGCTCATCTTAGGTCCCAGAGACTGACTCCAATAAGCCCTCCCAGCAACGCAAACCTAAGGAACAGCGAGAGAAAGCGACATTGAAGACCCGTAAATCCAAGGCAAATGCGGTGGCACCTACTCCACCACTACCTACAAGCTCTGTGTCTGAGGATGAGGTGGAGATTCTTGCGTCCGCTGAAGATCTCGATCTCGCCGGTCCCTCCATCAGAGGACGCAGCAGCGTAATCTGCCTCTCTAGTCCTTTCAGACCTTTCTGAGCCATGGACAATATCGTCCTCCAGTGGAACTGCAGCGGTTTCTTCCACCATCTAGCTGAGCTCCGACAACTTATCAGCCTGCAAACTTTCTTCTGCATTGCTCTTCAAGAAACTTGGTTTCCAGCAATGCGAACCCCCGCCCTCTGTTGCTATCGGGGTTATTATAAGAACCGGGCAGCTTATGTAAGGGTGTCTGGTGGCGTCTGCATCTGTGTCCTTCACTCTCTTCACAGCGAGTCAGTCCCTCTCCAAACACCTTTAGAGGCTGTCGCTGTTCGGGTCTGGACGCCACAGGTTGTTACCGTCTGCAGTCTTTACCTTCCACCGGATGGTGATGTCGCGCAGCATGTCCTGGCTGCGCTGATAGCGCAACTGGTACCGTCTTTCCTGTTGTTACTGGGCGACTTCAACGACCATAAAACTCTGTTGGGTGGGTCAGTGGCAACAGGTCAAGGCGCCACCATTGAGCATTTATTGGCACAGCTCGATCTTTCGCTTTTAAATGACGGTTCCTTCACACACTTCAGTGTGGTGCATGGCACGTACTCCGCCATCGACCTTTCGATTTGCAGCCCTAGCCTCTTACCTACTATCCACTGGAGTGTACATTACGAACTGTATGTTAGTGAACACTTTCCGATCTTTCTGTCACTGCCACCGCGTCACTCTTCTGGGCGCCCTTGCAGGTGGGCTATGAATAAGGCCCCCCTGCGGGTTCGGGGGTACAAATAGGCCCGCGGTATTCCTGCCTGTCGTAAGAGGCGACTAAAAGGAGTTTCAAACGTTTCGGCCTTAATGTGATGGTCCCCTAAGGGGTTTGACCACTAAATTTCAAAATTTTCTGTAAGTGCATACCATTGGGGGAAGGACACCTTACATGGTGCATTCTATATCCATCTTGCCCTAAGATCTGGCACAACCGATATTGTCATGGAGTTGGCCTTACACCGAGCATCTGGCCACATCAGCTGCAGTGTGTTCCAGCTGGCTTACATGCCTTCCATTATGCACTTCCATCTTCGCACTCATGACACATATGGATATTTGACACCCAACATCCAGCACGGTAGCCAGTCTGTTGTGGTGGGGTCGTCATGTACCCTGTTGGTTGTAGCCCCCTGACTACACAGGGATCGCACTGCTGATGCCTGAGCTGCTACCTCCCCACGTATGCCGAGGAGCAGATGCCTATCCTTCTGGGGCATCGGGACTCCCGGCAAAGGCCATCCTGCCAGGTGGTCTTTGCTGTGGCTGGGTGGCGCCCGTGGGGAGAGCCCCTGGTCCGAGTGGGTGGCATCAGGGCGGATGACCCGCAATGTAGCGTAGTACATCATCTCTCGCTGGTGGACCTCCACCAGCGGTTTCTAAGCGATCGAGGTCTAACCTCAATGGCAAGCAATACAATCAAAGATCATTTCCCTCCCTAGCCACTACATGGGAGGAATGCATGGCTAAAGACAGCAGTGGAGATTATTCACCCCAGTACCTTGTCTGTACACGGGTCGATGGTGAATCATTTATGCCAACCAAGCCTCAGTTTTTTGTGCAGCATTTAGAGGACAAGTTCGGGGAGGTGGAGGGCTTGTCCAAAATGCGCTCTGGGTCACTTCTCATCAAAACAGCATCCTCTGCCCAGTCACGGTGGTTGCTCACTTGTGACAAGTTGGGGGATGTTTCAGTTAGCATCACTCTGTATAAGAGTCTCAACATGGTCCAGGGTATTATATTCCACAGGGATCTTCTTCTGCAGTCCGACGATGAACTACGCGCAAACCTAGACCAACGAGGTGTTCGCTTCGTCCGGCGCGTCCATCGGGGTCCGAGGGATAATCAGGTAGCCACCGGTGCCTTCATCTTGGCCTTTGAGGGTGATGTCTTACCTGAAAAGGTTAAGGTGATGGTTTACCGTTGTGATGTGAAGCCATATATCCCTCCTCCAATGCGGTGTTTTAAATGCTGGAAGTTCAGCCACATGTCATCTCGCTGTACTTCCAGTATCACGTGTAGAGATTGTGGACATCCTTCGCATCCCAATACTCCATGTGCCCCGCCTCCTATCTGTGTTAACTGCGGAGAACACCATTCTCCCTGCTCACCAGACTGTCGCATCTTCCAGAAGGAAAGGAAGATAATGGAATATAAGACCCTGGACTGCCTGACCTACACCGAAGCAAGGCGGAAATATAAGCGGCTACATCCTATGCTCATGACGTCCACCTACGCCGCTGCTGCAACATCGGTTCGAACCTCTACCATGTCGTCACCTACAGTTCGATCTCAGCCCTGTCAGAATTCACCGGCCCCCTTGGTTGTGGGGGGCCCTTCACTTCCTGTTGCTCCTGCTCCATCTACTTCAGGATCAACGCCCCCCAAACCATCGGGGACATCAGTTCCCCATTCCTAGCCGGAGAAGCGTAAGACTTCTTCGGTTTCTCTCACCAGGAAGGGGTCCCTTGGGGACCTCCCTTCGCAAGTTCCGACCAGTGGAAACGCGGACACCCGCAAGTGGCTGAAACAACCAGCAGTCCCTGGTCATAGGGCCCCGCGGTCGTCGTCCGTCCCTGAGACTGACCCAGTGAAGCCCATGAAGCCTGAACCACCGAAGGCACAGCGGGAGAAGCCGAAGAAGAATAAAGTCCCCAAGACCAACGACATTGCGGTGGCACCAGTCCCACCGCTTCCTACAAGCTCTGCATCTGAGAACGAGATCGAGATTCTGGCGTCTGCTGAAGACCTGGATCTCGTCCGTCCCTCAGACGCCGTGGATGTCACTCGTGCGGGTTCTGAATCGGTGGCAGCGAGTGAACAAGCGGCTTAAATTGCCTTCCTAGTCCCTTCACGCCTTCTCAGCCATGGACAATTACATACTCCAGTGGAACGGCCGCGGTTTTTTCCACCATCTAGCTGAGCTCCGACAACTTATCAGCCTTCACCCTTTCTTCTGCATTGCTATCCAGGAAACTTGGTTTCCAGCAAGGCGAAACCCCGCCCTCCGTGGCTATCGGGGTTATTATAAGAACCGGGCAGCTTATGAAAGTGTGTCTGGTAGCGTCTGCATATATGTCCTTAACTCTCTTCACAGCGAGTCTGTCCCTCTACAAACACCTTTAGAGGCTGTCGCTCTTTGGGTGTGGACGCCACAGGCTGTTACTCTCTGCAGTCTTTACCTTCCACCGGATGGTGATGTCGCGCAGCATGTCCTGGCCGCCGCCGAATCTGCCATTCCCCGTTCTTATGGGTCCCCTCGGCGGCGGACTGTGCCTTGGTGATCACCTGAGATCGCTGAAGCGATTAAAGATCGCCGGCAGGCGCTCCAGCGTCACAAGCGACATCCCTCCATCGAAAACCTTATCGCCTTCAAACAGCTGCATGCGCGAGCCCGCCGCCTTATCCGCTAAAGCAAGCTGGAGTGCTGGGAGCGGTATGTGTCCACCATTGGCCTCCATGTCTCTCCATCGCAGGTCTGGGCCAAGATCCGACGCCTCTATGGCTATCGGACCCCTGTCAGCGTCCCTGCGCTTTCACTAAATGGAGCAGTTTGTACAGACTCCGATGAAATTGCCAACAACTTGGCAGAGCATTTTGCTCTTAGTTCCACTTCTTCCAATTACCCACTGGCCTTCCGCCCCATTAAAGAGCGGATGGAACGTCGGAGCCTTTCTTTTCTCGCCCGCCATTCTGAATCCTACAATGGTCCATTCAGTGAGTGGGAATTTCACAGTGCGCTTGCCGCTTGCCCTGATGCCGCTCCTGGGCCAGATGGCATCCACTGTCAGATGCTGAAACACCTTTCAGTTGACTGCCAGCGACGGCTCGTTGACCTTTGTGTCGAGGGTGAGTTTCCGTCACAATGGTGTGAAAGTAATGTTATCCCCATTCAGAAACCTGGGAAGAATCCTTTGGAGGTGGACAGCTACCGTTCCATTAGCCTCACCATTGATCTTTGCAAGTTGCTTGAACGGAAGGTGAGCCGGTGGTTGAACTGGGTACTGGAGTCAAGTGGCCTTCTGGCTCCATCTCAGGGTGGGTTCCGTAAAGGCCGCTCCGCCACCGACAATCTGGTGAGCCTGGAGTCGGCCATACGTACTGCCATTGCCCGCCGTCAGCACCTGGTCGCTGTCTTTTTCGACATGCGGAAGGCGTACGATACGACATGGAGTCATCACATCCTTTCTACGCTTCATGGATGGGGTCTTCGGGGCCCTCTGCCGATCTTTATCCGCAAATTTCTGTCGTATCGTACCTTCCGCGTGCAAGTCGCGGCGTCCCATAGTTCCTCCCGAGTCCAGGAGAACAGTGTGCCCCAGGGACCTGTTTTAAGTGTCTGCCTGTTTTTAATAGCCATTAACGGCCTCGCTGCGGCGGTGGGGACGTCTGTCCAAGCGTCCCTGTATGCTGACGACTTCTGCCTTTACTACAACTCTATTGGCATTGCAGCTGCTGAACGTCAGTTACAGGGCGCTATCCGTAAGGCGCAGTCTTGGGCTGTAGCGCATGGATTTCAGTTTTCGGCTGCCAAGACCCATGTTATGCATTTCTGATGGCGACGCACTGTCCTCCCAGAGCCGCGGCTTTATCTTGATGGCGAACTTCTTGCTGTGGTTGAGACGCATAGGTTTTTGGGTGAAGTTTTTGATGCCCGGTTGACTTGACTGCTTCATATTCGGCTTACACAGATGTGTTGGCGGCATCTAAATGCTCTGCGATGCCTTAGCCACACCAGGTGGGGCGCCGACCGATCTACTCTCCTACGGCTCTACCAGGCGTTAATCCATTCTCGTCTGGATTATGGGAGCCTGGCTTATGGATCAGCATCCTCATCTGCGTTGCGGGTGCTGGACCCAATACTACACAGCGGGATCCGACTTGCCACTGTTGCCTTCCGCATCATCCCTGTGGACAGCATACTTGTGGAGGCAGTTGTCCCTCCACTGCGATTGAGGCGCCAACATTTACTGGCCGCTTATGCTGCCCATGTTTTTAGCGTGGCCGGGCATCCAAACTATCGTCTCCTGTTCCCGCAATCGGTCGTCCATCAGCCAGAACGTCGGCCCCGGTCAGGTTGTATGACCGCGGTCCGCGTCCGAGAGCTTCTCTCCGGTCTTGGGGTTTTACCTCTTCTGCCTCCTTTCCGGGCTCCTCTGCGTACACCCCCATGATGTGTGCCTCGCCCACGCCTTCAGCTGGACTTTGCACAGGGCCCGAAGGACTCAGTCCCTCCGGAGGCCTTCCGCCGCCGCTTTCTTTCCCTCCTTGCAATGTATCAGGGCTCTGGCATTGCGTACACTGACGGCTCGATGGTTGCTGGTCGCGTCGGTTATGCGTTTACTCTAGGGGACCATTCCGAACAACGTTCATTGCCGGCTGGCTGCAGCGTTTACACTGCTGAGCTGGTCACCATCTTTCGTGCCCTAGAGTATATCCGCTCCTGCTCAGGTGAGTCCTTCGTTATCTGTAGCGATTCCCTGAGCAGTTTACGAGCTCTCGACCAGTGTTTCCCTCGTTGTCGTCTGGTGGCGGCTATCCATGAGTCCCTGCATACTCTTGCACGTAGCGTCCGCTCTGTGGTCTTTGTGTGGACCCCAGGCCATGTTGGGATCCCCGGCAATGAGAATGTTGACCACCTGGCGAAAGAGGTCACCAGTCAACCACCTCTGGAGGTGGGCCTCCCAGCGACTGATTTGCGGGCACTATTACGCCGCAAAGTTTTCGATTTCTGGGACACTGATTGGCGCAACCTGCCCATGCCAAACAAACTCCGTCGTATCAAGGAGACGATGACTGTTTGGCGGTCATCCATGCGAGCCACCCGCAGGGACTCGGTCGTCCTTTGTCGGCTCCGCATTGGCCACATCCGACTGGCGCACAGTTATTTACTGTGTCGTGAGGATCCACCTCTTTGTCGTTGTGGGGCGTCCTTGACGGTGGTCGATATTCTGTTGGAGTGCGCCCTTTTAACTGTGCTCAGGCAGGCTTTTATGCTGCCTGATACGCTCCCTGCGCTTTTAACTGACGACTCTGCCATAGCGGACTTAGTTTTGCGTTTTATTCGGGCAGGGGGATTTTATCGCTTAATATAATTGTGTGTGTTTTTTGTGTTAATTCTGGCCTATGGCCTACGATTTTTGTGTGGTTTTTTAATGCGTTTCTCGGTGGTTGGTTTTCCCTATTTTCTCTATGGTCGGCCAACCACCGTTACACTCGGTGTGATTTTAATTTGTTTTGTCTGTTTTTGTCAGAGTATTTCTCGTCCTGTGTCGTCTGCGGTCTTTCCTTTTGTCCGTTTTTTCACCTCTTTGGGTGATTTTAGTTTTTTTTAGTTTTTTTTTTTTTTTTTGGAAAAAGGGACCGATGACCGTCGCAGTCTGGTCCCTTCAATCCCCCAAACCAACCAACCTCTGGAGATCGGCCTCCCGGCGACTGATTTGCGGGCACTATTACGCCGCCAAGTTCTGTCGCTTTGGGACACTGAATGGCGCAATCTGCCCACGCCAAACATACTCCGTCCAATCAAGGCGACGACGACTGTGTGGCGGTCGTCCATGCGGGTCTCCCACCAGGAGTCTGTTGCCCTCTGCCGGCTGTGCATTGGGCACACTCGGCTGATGCACGGTCACTTATTGCGCCGTGAGGACCCACCACTGTATTGCTGTGGCTCCGTTTTATCTGTGGTTCACATTTTATTCGAGTGTCCGCTTTTAACTGTGCTCAGGCAGACGTTCGCACTGCCTGACACGCTTCCTGCCCTTTTAACAGATGACCCTGCTATGGCTGGCTTAGTTTTACGTTTTATTCGGGCAGGGGGTTTTTGTCATTTAATCTGAGTGTTTCTGTTTTTTAGTGTTGATTCTGGGCTTTGGCATCCGATTTTAACCTGAGTTTTTTATGTGTTCTCGATGCTTGGCTTTTCCTTTTTTTTTCTCTATGGTCGGCCAACCAGCATCACACTCCGTGTGATTTTAATTTGTTTTGTCTGATCTCTGTCGGAGTATTTCTTTTGCTGTGTCGTCTGACGTCTTTCCTGCTGTTCGTTTTTATTCTCTTTGGGTGGTTTTAATTTTTTTTTGGAAAAAGGGACCGATCACCATTGCAGTCTGGTCACTTTAACCCCACAAACCAACCAACCTTTGAATAAGGCTGACTGGGACTTGTTCACCCCCACTGCCGCTATTCAGCCTCTCTCTAATGACGACATTGATGTGGTGGTTCACTCGGGCACCACCAGCATCGTTACTGCCGCCGAATCTGCCATTCCCCGTTCTTATTGGTCCCTTCAGCGACGGACTGTGCCTTGGTGGTCGCCTCAGATCGCTGAAGCGATTAAAGATCGCTTACGGGTGCTCCAGCATCACAAGCGACATCCCTCCATATAACACCTTATCACCTTCAAACGGATGCGTGCGCCAGCCTGCCGACTTATCCGCCAACGCAAGCAGGAGTGCTGGGAGCGGTATGTGTCCACCATTGGCCTCCATGTCACTCCATGGCAGGTCTGCACCAAGATTCGACGCCTCTATGGCTATCGGACCCCTGTCAGCATCCATGCGCTCTCACTGAATGGAGCAGTTTGTACTGACTCCGACGTAATTGCTAACCGGTTGGCAGAGCATTTTGCAATGAGTTCCGCTTCTTCGAATTCCCTCCTGGCCTTCGGCTCCATTAAATAGCGGATAGAACGTCGGAGCCTATCGTTTTGCCCCCACCATCCAGCAACGTACAATGTTCCATTCAGTGAGTGGGAATTTCACAGTGCCCTTGCCGCTTCCCCTGATACCGCTCCTGGGCCAGATGGCATCCACTGTCAGATGCTGAAACGCCTTTCAGTGGACTGCCAGCGACGGCTCCTCGACCTTTATAACCGTATTTGGGTCGAGGTTGAGTTTCCATCGCAATGGCGGGAAAATATTCTTATCCCCATTCTGAAACCGGGCAAGAACCCTTTAGAGATGGGCAGCTACCGTCCCATTAGCCTCACCAACGTTCTTTGCAAGTTGCTTGAACGGATGGGGAGCCGGCTCTTGAATTGGGTTCTGGAGTCTCGGGGCCTTCTGGCTCCGTCTCAGGGTGGGTTCTATAAAGGCCGCTCCGCCGCCGACAATCTGGTGAGCCTGGAGTCGGCCATCTGTACTGCCTTTGCCCGCCGTCAGCACCTGGTCACTGTCTTTTTCGACATGCGGAAGGCGTACGATACGACATGGCGTCGTCATATCCCTTCTACGCTTCATGGATGGGGTCTTTGGGGCCCTCTGCCGATCTTTATCACATATTTTCTGTCGTATCGTACCTTCCGCGTGCAAGTCGCGGCCTCCCGTAGTTCCTCCCGAGTTCAGGAGAACAGTATGCCACAGGGATCTGTTTTAAGTGTCTGCCTGTTTTTAATAGCCATTAACGGGCTCGCTGCGGCGGTGGGAACGTCTGTCTCAGCGTCCTTGTATGCTGACGACTTCTGCCTTTACTACAGCTCCAGCTACAGGGCGCTATCTGTAAGGCGCAGTCTTGGGCTGTAGCACATGGCTTTTAGTTTTCGGCTGCCAAGACCTGCGTTATGCATTATTGCTGGCGACGCACTGTTCACCCGTAGCCGCGGCTTTATCTTGATGGCGAACTTCTTGCTGTGGTGGAGACACACAGGTTTTGGGTGTAGATTTTGATGCCCGGTTGACTTGGCTGCCTCATATTCGGCAGCTTAAACAGATGTGTTGGCGGTATCTAAATGCGTTGCGATGCCTGAGATACACCAGGTGGGGCGCCGACCGATCTATTCTCCTACGGCTCTACCAGGCGTTAATCAAGTCTCGTGTGGATTATGGGAGCCTGGCTTATGGCTCAGCATCCCCATCTGCGCTGCGGGTACCGGACCCACATCCTACACAGCGGAATACGGCTTGCCACTGGTGCTTTCCGGACCAGCCCAGTCGACAGCATACTTGCGGAAGCAGGTGTCCCTCCATAGCGGTTAAGGCGCCAGAATTTACTGGCCGCTTATGCTGCCCATGTTTTTAGCTTGCCTGGGCATCCAAACTATCGTCTCCTGTTCACGCGATCGGTCGTCCATCTGCCAGAACGTCGGCCCCGGTCAGGTTGTACGATCGCGGTCCACGTCAAAGAGCTTCTCTCCGGGCTTAGGGTTTTCACTGTTCCACCTCCTTTTCGGGCCACTTTGCGTACACCCCCATGGTGTGTTCCTCGCCCTTACCTTCGGCTCGACTTGGTACAGGGCCCGAAGGATTCAGTCCCTCCAGAGGCCTTCCGCTGCCGCTTTTAGTCCATCCTGGCCACGTGTCAGGTCTCTGACATTGTTTACACCGACGGCTCAATGGTTGCTGGTCGTGTTGGTTATGCGCTAACTCTAGGGGACCATTACGAACAACGATCCTTGCCGGCTGGCTGCAGCGTTTACACTGCTGAGCTGGTTGCAATCTTTCGAGCCCTAGAGTATATCCGCTCCTGCTCAGATGAGTCCTTCGTTATCTGTAGCGATTCCCTGAGCGGTTTACGAGCTCTCGACCAGTGTTTCCCTCGTTCCTGTCTGGTGATGGCTATCCAGGAGTCCCTGCATACTCTTGCACGTTGCGGCCGCTCTGTGGTCTTTGTGTGGACCCCCAGTCATGTTGGGATACCCGGCAATGAAAATGTTGACTGCCTGGCGAAAGAGGTCACCAGTAAACCACCTCTGGAGATTGGCCTCCCGGTGACTGATTTACGGGCGATCTTACGCCGAAAACTTTTCGATTTATGGGGCACTGAATGGCACAAGCTGCCCATGCCCAACAAACTTCGCCGTATCAAGGCGACGACGACTGTGTGGCGCCCCCAGGGGCTCAGCATTCATTTGCTGAGTACAGGCTTGGCGACCCCGGAGTCCTGAGCTGGGGACTGGTCAGCGCCGCCAGTCTCCTGTTACCATAACCCCCAGACATGCTTCAGCGACCACCGTATGGTGCGGTGGTGGAATGTTGTGTGCTGCGGGGAATGGTAATCTTGGCTTGACTGCCTGGATTGCGAGGAATGCCACCTCTATAAAAAACCCTCAATCTTACGGTGGACTCCGCGCCTATAAGATGCATGGCTGTTGGGGTGGAACAGTCGCAAGCGGGCAACCTCTGGGGTACCTGCCGCACCTCAGTTGTATGAGGCTTACTCAGGCACGCGGGGCTCTGTCTGAGCGGACTTTTAGTTCCCTAGCTGCTCGTGGGACCGCAATGGATCCTTCGACCTCTACATTTCCCGATACCAGTGGATTGGGTGGGCCACTGGTAGGAAAACACACCCCATCGAAAAAGCAACTTCGTGCTGCGAGTCCTCCAGCGCCTGGTGTTGCTAGAGATTTATCAGACTGTCGTAACAGAGCCCATGCTGATAATCATAATGTGTTTTTGATTATTAAACGGAAGGAGGGTAGCTTTGATAGGGTTTCTCCATTTTACATCCACAAGGGTCTTGAGGGAATTGCAGGAACACTGAAATCTGTGAAGTGACTGCACAATGGGACTCTGTTAGTTGAGACTTCTAGTTCCCGTCAAGTCGCTTCTCTTCGGAAAGCAACCTGTTTCGGAGAGTACGCTATTGAGACCGAGCTCCACTCCACTCTGAACTATAGTAAGGGTGTTGTGACATGTAGGGACTTGGTGGATATCCCCACAGACGTGTTAAAATCTGAGTGGGCTGACGAAGGTATTGTTGACGTGCAGCATATTATGAAACGAGTCGATGGGGACCTAGTCAAATCCGACTCGTTTATTCTCATGTTCAGTTGCCCGAGATTCCCAGAGCATGTTAAAGTGGGGTTCTTACGTTTGCCAGTACGGCCATATTTCCCCAACCCAATGCGCTGTTTTAAATGTCAGCGCTTTGGGCATACTACGTTTGGGATGCAATGGGATAGCCACTTGTGGTAAATGTGGTCAGCCTGCCCATGAAGGAGCCGATTGTTCATCGCCTGTGAAGTGCGTGAATTGCTCTGGGAGTCACCCTGTCTGGAGCCGGGTCTGCCCCATCTATCTCGACGAACGGAGGATACAGGAGATTAAAACATCTAAGCGCATTCCCTATGGTGAGACCAAGAAGCTCTTTAAGGCCATGCAACCTCCTGTGTTTACAACATCTTTTGCTACCGCTCTGAAAAAACCGGTGCAAATGGCTACTGTTGCTACGCAAACGGAGGTTGCTAGTGTTAGCACTAATACCTGCGTTTGCCAGTGCACTTGTGCTGCTGCGGTTATTTTGCAACCTGCGGCTCTCCCCGCAACGTCGGACAAGGCCGTGGTTGCTGATATTGGGGTACTTCCTGCCTCTCCCCATATGGCGCCTTCTGCCCAGGCGAGTAAAGCTCCCACTGTTTACAAGGCTCTGCTTTCTAAGCCCCCCAAGGCAAAGACGCCGAAGGTGAAGGTTTTGCCACCTGAGGAGACGGGTCAGGGTCGGTCCGATGCCGAGGCCATCGTACTGTCTGACATCTCCCTTGGGTCGCCATCGGAGCTGATGGACATTGATGTCGACCGGGGGCGATCTTCTCGCCCCAGGAATAAATATCCGGCCAGTACGGACTCTCCTCCAAAGCACAGAGGCAGGGTGAAAGTTCAGCCACCCTGATCACTGGCTCCCATATTACAGTGGAACCTGAATGGGTTCAGGAAGCATGTGGCCGAATTACAACTCCTTGTACGAGAGTGCCCTTTGTGCTTATGTCTCCAAGAGACACATTTTCGGGCCACTGATGCTCCTTCTTTACGGGGCTGTACCGTATATCGAAAAGATTATCTGACGGGGGAAAGGGCAGAGGGTGGTGTTGCGGTTTTTGTCTGTGACATGCACCCTTCATCTGAGCTCCCTCTCGTTACAGACTTGCAAGCAGTTGCAGTTGACCTTCTTGTGGGTCAGAGGCTCGCAGTCCGTTCAGTTTACTTACCACCTCAGGATGTGATAGACTCTGAGGCTCTCACAGACCTTATTAGCCAACTCCCCTGCCCATTTCTTCTTCTGGTGTACTTCAATGCTCATATTGTCTTATGGGGCTCTCCGACTACTTGCCCAAGGGGTCGCATTCTGGAGAGCCTCATGATGTCTGAAAAACTGTGCATCCTCAACTCTGGTGCTCCCACTCATTTCTGTACTGCTTCCGGGTCGTCATTGGCTAATGACCTTCCCTTTTGCTCTCCAGCACTCGCGGATTCTGCTCTGTGGGAGGTTGCTGCTGACCTCCATTCTAGTGACCACTTCCCCCTTTGGATTCGCCTCCTGGATGAGGCTGTGGCATTACCAGTGCCGCCCTGTGGCAGCTCTGCATAGCTGACTGGACACTTTTCAGCTAACTGGCTGTTTTGGAATACCGTGCCAGCGTCCACGAATGGGTAGACCATGTTATAACCGTGATCTCCCATGCTGCTGAATTGTCAATCTCACGGTCATCCAGTCATCCCAAGAGGCGTCCTGTCCCTTGGTGGACCACTGAGTGCTACTCATCCATCCGAGCCCGCCGTGCAGCTCTGCGCCGCTTCAAGTGCCGTTCCTCAGCTGACAATCTTGTGGCCTTTTCGGGAGGCAAGGGCCAAAGCGCGGCGAGTGATTAAAGAGTGCAAACGACGGTCGTGGCAATCGTTCTTGAACTCCATCTCCCGCTCCACTAGTTCTACGAAAGTATGGGAAGCCATCAGGAGGATTTCCGGGAAACTCAGCGAACTATCTGTCACGGCATTGGTGCATCAGTGATGTCTCCTCACGGCGCCGAGAGACATCGCCCAGACACTGGCCATGCATTTTGCGGAATCTACCGCCACTATTAACTGTGCCCAGATTTCAGCCACTGCCGCACTGCCATCGAGAGGGGTCACTTGGACTTCCGGTCTCCAAATTCTGAACCCTACAAGTGCCCCTTCACAATGTGGGAACTGGATTCGGCGCTGTCTGTGGCTCATGATACTGCGCCTGGTCATGATCAAATCCGGTACAGCATGCTGCAGCACTTGTTGCTGCCATCCAAGGAAGTTCTCCAGAATTGTTTTGATATGATGATTATCCGGCACGTACCCTGACTCGTGGAGAGAGGCGATTTTGGTTCCCCTCCTCAAACTGGAGAAGGACCGAACGCATCCCAGTAGTTATCGAAGTATCGCTTTGACGAGCTGTGTCGGGAAGACGTTGGAACGCATGGTCAACCGTCGCCTGGTTTGGCTGCTCGAGACCAGGCAGCTCTTTAGCCCCTCTCAGTGTTGCTTTCGGAGATGTCGTTCAACTATAGACAACTTGACCCTGCTTGAGGCGGCCATCAAGCAGGCCTTCATTCGTAACCAGCATTGTCTAGGTGTATTCTTTGATATTAATAAGGCATATAACACTACTTGGCGCCGCCTTATCCTCAATCAACTCCATGAATGGGGCTTACATGGCCACCTCCCCATCTTCATTTGGTCCTTTCCTTCCCACCGCCACTTTCGATATCGGGTTGGTAATGTGTTATTTGATTTGTCTGTGCAGGAGAATGGTGTTCCTCAGGGAAGCGTTTTAAGTGTCACCCTCTTTGCTGTCGCCATTAACAGTATCACGTCCACTATCCGGAGTCCTGCCTAATGCTCCTTGTTTGTGGACGATTTTGCTGTTTCCTGTTCTTCCTCCAGTCTTGTCACTGCTAGTCGGCAGTTGCAGCTTACGATAAAGCGCTTAGAGGCATGGACTGCGAAGACGGGTTTTACCTTTTCTGCAGACAAATGTGTGTATGTGTGTGTTCATTTTAATCGTTCTCGACGTCTTTTTACCTCCCCTGAATTGCGTCTGAGGGACACCGTTCTTCCTTTTAGAGACACTGTGAGGTTCCTGGGCCTCACTTTTGATTCCAGGTTGTCGTGGTTGCTTCACCTTCAAGACCTCAAGGTGTGGGCCCTGAAGGCACTGAATATTTTGAAGTGTCTGAGCCATCGGTCCTGGGGAGCAGATCGGGAGCGTCTGCTTCAGTTTTAAAGGGCTTTCGTCCGATCGCGTCTTGACTATGGTTGCACCGGGTATGGGTCAGCAAAGCCTTCGTATCTGAAGATTCCTGTCGCAGTACACCATGAGGGTATCAGGCTGGCCACTGGTGCATTCCATACCAGTCCCATCCCCAGCCTGTGGGCTGAGGCAGGGGATCCGACGTTCGCCATCCGTCGGAATCCCCTCATGGTACGACGGGTGTGTCAATTCCTTGCCTGTCTCCCCCTGAGTGTTTCGGGGTTTAGAATAGGCCCGCGGTATTCCTTCCTGTCGTAAGAGGCGACTAAAAGGAGTCTCAAATGTTTCGGCCTTATGTGATGGTCCCCTCTCGGGTTTGACCTCCATCTTTCTAAATTATTCCGAAGAGCGAGCCAATTGGGGAAGGGCGCCTTACAGGGTGCACTGTATCCGTCGTGCATTGAGACCTTTAGCCGGCTTTTTCGTCGTTGCACTGGTGTCCCGCTCGTTTTCCATCTCTTGGGCGAGGATACGTCCCTGGGTGCGATTACCACACTGCACTCTGCAGTGTTGCTTTTAACTGCGACGACGACCTTGGACATTTTTGCACCTAAGATCCAGCACGGTAGCCAGTCCGTTGTGGTGGGGCCGCCATGTACCCTGTTGGTTGTACCCCCTGACAACACAGGGATCGCTCTACTGATGCCTGCGCCGTTAACTCCCCAGGTATGCCAAGGAGTAGATGCCCATCTCCCTGGGGCATCGGGACTCCCGGCAATGGCCATCCTGCCAGGTGGCTATTGCTGCGGCTGGGTGGCGCCCGTGGGGAGGGCCCTTGGTCGGAGTAGGTGGCATCAGGGCGGATGACCCGCAATGAAGCGTGGTACATCATCTCTCGCTGGTGGCCAGCCACCAGCAGTCTCTAAGCGTTCACGGGGTCATTTTAAAGTTAACGTTTATGACCCCAAATCGTTCCCATCCCTGGCCACACCATGGGAGGAACGAAAGGCAATGAATGACAGTGACGTGTATTCGCCCAGGTATCTCGTCTGTACCAGAGCTGATGGTGACTCGTTTCTATCCGTGAAGCCTCAGTTCTTTGTAGAGCATTTAGAGGACAAGTTTGGGGAGGTGGAGGGCTTGTCCAAAATGCGCTCTGGGTCAGTTTTGATAAAAACGGCATCCTCTGCCCAGTCACGCAGGTTAATTGCTTGTGACAAGTTGGGGGATGTTAACGTTACCATCACCCCACATAAGAGTTTAAATATGGTCCAGGGTATTATTTTCCATCGGGACCTACTTTTGCAGTCTGATGACGAGCTGCGCGCCAATGTAGAACGCCGAGGTGTACATTTCGTCCGGCGCGTTCATTGGGGTCCAAGGGACAATCAGGTAGCTACCGGTGCCTTCATCTTGGCCTTCGAAGGTGATACATTACCAGAGAAGGTCAAGGTGATGGTCTACCATTGTGACGTCAAACCCTATATCCCTCCCCCGATGTGGTGCTTTAAGTGCTGGAAGTTCGGCCATATGTCTTCCCGCTGCACTTCCAGCCTCACATGTCGCGATTGCGGACGCCCATCACATCCCAATACTCCATGTGCTCCGCCTCCCGTCTGTGTCAACTGTGGAGAGCCTCATTCATCTTGCTCGCCGGGCTGCAGTATCTTACAGAAATTACGCAAAATCATGGAATATAAGACGCTGGACCGACTGGACACTGAGGCTAAGCGGAAATTTGAACGGCTACATCCGGTGCGCATGATGTCATCTTATGCCTCCAATGTCACTCCTGCTCCAGCTCCTTCAGCTGCAAGACATACAGTCAACTCTCAGAGTCAGAGGAAGTCACCTGCCCCCTTGACGATGGGGGCCCCTCCTCTCGCTCTTGCTCCCACACCATCTATCTCGGGAGCAGCACCCACTAAACCACTGGGGGCACCAGACCCCACTTCTAAGCCGGAGAAGCGTAAGTCTTCTTCGGCTTCTCTCGCTCGGAAGGGATCCCTTGGGTCACTCCCTTCCCAGGTTCCTACCAGCGGCACAGCAGATACCAACCAGTGGCTGAAGAGGCCACAGGTCGCTGGTCGTCGGGCTTCGCGGTCCTCTTTGCTCCCAGAGACTGACTCCAATAAGCCCTCTCTACAACGACAACCAAAGGAACAGCGAGAGATAACGACTTTGAAGACCCGTAAGACCAAGACACCTGCGGTGGCACCTACTCCACCGCTACCTACAAGCTCGGCGTCTGAGGATGAGGTGGAGATCCTTGCGTCCGCTGAGGACCTCGATCTCGCCGGTCCCTCAGACGCAATGGATAGCACTTGCTCGGGTGCTCCATCGGAGGCAGCAGGTGACCCAGCGGCGTAATCTGCCTTCCCAGTCCCGTCCCGCCTTTCTCAGCCATGGACAATACCATCCTTCAGTGGAACTGCAGCGGTTTCTTCCACCATCTAGCTGAGCTCCGACAACTTATCAGCCTTCACCCTTTCTTCTGCATTGCTATCCAGGAAACTTGGTTTCCAGCATTGCGAACCCCCGCCCTCCGTGGCTATTGGGGTTATTATAAGAACCGGGCAACTTATGAAAGGGTGTCTGGTGGCGTCTGCATATATGTCCTTAACTCTCTTCACAGCGAGTCTGTCCATCTACATACAGCTTTACAGGCTGTCACTGTTCGGGTGTGGACGCCAAGGTTGTTACCGTGTGCAGTCTTTACCTTCCACCGGATGGTGATGTCGCGCAGCATGGCCTGGCTGTGCTGATAGCCCAATTGCCGCCACCTTTCTTATTACTGGGAGACTTCAACGCCCATAACCCTCTGTGAGGTGGGTCAGTGGCGACAGGTCGAGGCGCCACCATTGAGCATTTATTGGCACAGCTCGATCTTTCGCTTTTAAATGATGGTTCCTTCACACACTTCAGCGTGGCGCATGGCACGTACTCGTCTATCGAACTTTCGATTTGCAGCCCTAGCCTCTTACCGTCTATTGACTGGAGTGTGGTAGTCACCACTTTCCGATCTTTCTGTCACTGCCACAGCGTCAGTCTTCTGGACGGCCTTGCAGGTGGGCCATGAATAAGGCTGACTGGGGCTTGTTTTCCTCCACTGCTGCTATTGAGCCTCTCTCTCTAGTGATGACATTGATGTGATGGTTCACTCGGGCACCACCAGCATCGTTACTGCCGCCGAATCTGCCATTCCCCGTTCTTATTGGTCCCTTCAGCGACGGACTGTGCCTTGGTGGTCGCCTCAGATCGCTGAAGCGATTAAAGATCGCTTACGGGCGCTCCAGCATCACAAGCGACATCCCTCCATAGAACACCTTATCACCTTCAAATGGATGCGTGCGCCAGCTTGCCGACTTATCCGCCAACGCAAGCAGGAGTGCTGGGAGCGGTATGTGTCCACCATTGGCCTCCATGTCACTCCATGGCAGGTCTGCACCAAGATTCGACGCCTCTATGGCTATCGGACCCCTGTCAGCATCCATGCGCTCTCACTGACTGGAGCAGGTTGTACAGACTCCGACAAAATTACCAACAACTTGGCAGAGCATTTTGCTCTGAGTTCCGCTTCTTGCACTTACCCACTGGCCTTTCCGCCGCATTAAAGAGCGGATGGAACGTCGGAGCCTTTCTTTTCGCACCCACCATTTTGAATCCTACAATGCTCCATTCAGTGAGTGGGAATTTCACAGTGCGCTTGCTGCTTGCCCTGATACCGCTCCTGGGCCAGATCGCATCCACTGGCAGATGCTGAAACACCTTTCAGTGGACTGCCAGCGACGGCTCCTCGGCCTTTAAAACCGCATTTCGGTCGAGGATGAGTTTCCATCGCAATGGCGGGAAAGTTTTGTTATCCCCACTCTGAAACCTGGGAAGAACCCTTTAGAGGTGGACTGCTACCGTCCCATTAGCCTCACCATTGTTCTTTGCAAGTTGCTTGAACGGATGGTTAGCTGGCAGTTGAACTGGGTACTGGAGTCCCGAGGCCTTCTGGCTCAATCTCCGGGTGGGTTCCGTAAAGGCCGCTCCGCCACCGACAATCTGGTGAGCCTGGAATCGGCCATCCGTGCTGCCTTTGCCCGCAGTCAGCACCTGGTCGCTGTCTTTTTCGACATGCGGAAGGCGTACGATACGACATGGCGTCATCACATCCTTTCTACGCTTCATGGATGGGGTCTTTGGGGCCCTCTGCCGATCTTTATCCGCAATTTTCTGGCGTGCAAGTCGCGGCCTCCCATAGTTCCTTCCGAGTCCAGGAGAACGGTGTCCCCCAGGGATCTGTTTTAAGTGTCTGCCTGTTTTTAATAGCCATTAACGGGCTCGCTGCGGCCGTGGGGACGTCCGCCCAAGCGTCCCTGTATGCTGACGACTTCTGCCTTTACTACAGCTCTATTGGCATTGCAGCTGCTGAACGTCAGCTACAGGGCGCTATCCGTAAGGCGCAGTCTTGAGCTGTAGCGCATGGGTTTCAGTTTTAGGCTGCCAAGACCCGCGTTATGCATTTCTGCCGGGGACGCACTGTCCACCCGGAGCCGCGGCTTTATCTTGATGGCGAACTTCTTTCTGTGGTTGAGACGCATAGGTTTTTGGGTGTAGTTTTTGATGCCCGGTTGACTTGGCTGCCTCATATTCGGCAGCTTAAACAGATGTGTTGGCGGCATCTAAATGCTCTGCGATGCCTTAGCCACACCAGGTGGGGCGCCGACCGATCTACTCTCCTCCGGCTCTACCAGGCGTTAATCCAGTCTCGTGTGGATTATGGGAGCCTGGCTTATGGATCAGCATCCCCATCTGCGTTGCGGATGCTGGACCCAATACTTCAAAGCGGGATCCGATTTGTCACTGGTGCCTTCCGCACCAGCCCTGTGGACAGCGTAGTTGTGGAAGCAGTTGTCCCTCCACTGCGATTGAGGCGTCACCATATACTGGCCCCTTATGCTACCCATGTTTTTATCTTGCCCAGGCATCCAAACTATCGTCTCCTATTCCCGCAATCGGTCGTCCTTCTGCCAGAACGTCGGCTCCGGTCAGGTTGTATGACCGCGGTCCGCGTCCGAGAGCTTCTCTCCGGTCTTGGGGTTTTACCTCTTCTGCCTCCTTTCCGGGCTCCTCTGCGTACACCCCCATGATGTGTGCCTCGCCCACGCCTTCAGCTGGACTTTGCACAGGGCCCGAAGGACTCAGTCCCTCCGGAGGCCTTCCGCCGCCGCTTTATTTCCCTCCTTGCAATGTATCAGGGCTCTGGCATTGCGTACACTGACGGCTCGATGGTTGCTGGTCGCGTTGGTTATGCGTTTACTCTAGGGGACCATTCCGAACAACGTTCATTGCCGGCTGGCTGCAGCGTTTACACTGCTGAGCTGGTCACCATCTTTCGTGCCCTAGAGTATATCCGCTCCTGCTCAGGTGAGTCCTTCGTTATCTGTAGCGATTCCCTGAGCAGTTTACGAGCTCTCGACCAGTGTTTCCCTCGTTGTCGTCTGGTGGCGGCTATCCATGAGTCCCTGCATACTCTTGCACGTAGCGTCCGCTCTGTGGTCTTTGTGTGGACCCCAGGCCATGTTGGGATCCCCGGCAATGAGAATGTTGACCACCTGGCGAAAGAGGTCACCAATCAACCACCTCTGGATGTGGGCCTCCCAGCGACTGATTTGCGGGCACTATTACGCCGCAAAGTTTTCGATTTCTGGGACACTGATTGGCGCAACCTGCCCGTGCCAAACAAACTCCGTCGTATCAAGGAGACGATGACTGTTTGGCGGTCATCCATGCGAGCCACCCGCAGGGACTCGGTCGTCCTTTGTCGGCTCCGCATTGGCCACATCCGACTGACGCACAGTTATTTACTGTGTCGTGAGGATCCACCTCTTTGTCGTTGTGGGACGTCCTTGACGGTGGTCGATATTCTGTTGGAGTGCGCCCTTTTAACTGTGCTCAGGCAGGCTTTTATGCTGCCTGATACGCTCCCTGCGCTTTTAACTGACGACTCTGCCATAGCGGACTTAGTTTTGCGTTTTATTCGGGCAGGGGGATTTTATCGCTTAATGTAAATGTGTGTGTTTTTTGTGTTAATTCTGGCCTATGGCCTACGATTTTAGTGTGCTTTTTTAATGCGTTTCTCGGTGGTTGGTTTTCCCTATTTTCTCTATGGTCGGCCAACCACCGTTACACTCGGTGTGATTTTAATTTGTTTTGTCTGTTTTTGTCAGAGTATTTCTCGTCCTGTGTCGTCTGCGGTCTTTCCTTTTGTCCGTTTTTTCACCTCTTTGGGTGATTTTAGTTTTCTTTTAGTTTTTTTTTTTTTTTTTTTTTTTGGAAAAAGGGACCGATGACCGTCGCAGTCTGGTCCCTTTAATCCCCCAAACCAACCAACCTCTGGAGATCGGCCTCCCGGCGACTGATTTGCGGGCACTATTACGCCGCCAAGTTCTGTCGCTTTGGGACACTGAATGGCGCAATCTGCCCACGCCAAACATACTCCGTCCAATCAAGGCGACGACGACTGTGTGGCGGTCGTCCATGCGGGTCTCCCACCAGGAGTCTGTTGCCCTCTGCCGGCTGTGCATTGGGCACACTCGGCTGATGCACGGTCACTTATTGCGCCGTGAGGACCCACCACTGTATTGCTGTGGCTCCGTTTTATCTGTGGTTCACATTTTATTCGAGTGTCCGCTTTTAACTGTGCTCAGGCAGACGTTCGCACTGCCTGACACGCTTCCTGCCCTTTTAACAGATGACCCTGCTATGGCTGGCTTAGTTTTACGTTTTATTCGGGCAGGGGGTTTTTGTCATTTAATCTGAGTGTTTCTGTTTTTTAGTGTTGATTCTGGGCTTTGGCATCCGATTTTAACCTGAGTTTTTTATGTGTTCTCGATGCTTGGCTTTTCCTTTTTTTTTCTCTATGGTCGGCCAACCAGCATCACACTCCGTGTGATTTTAATTTGTTTTGTCTGATCTCTGTCGGAGTATTTCTTTTGCTGTGTCGTCTGACGTCTTTCCTGCTGTTCGTTTTTATTCTCTTTGGGTGGTTTTAATTTTTTTTTGGAAAAAGGGACCGATCACCATTGCAGTCTGGTCACTTTAACCCCACAAACCAACCAACCTTTCAATAAGGCTGACTGGGACTTGTTCACCCCCACTGCCGCTATTCAGCCTCTCTCTAATGACGACATTGATGTGGTGGTTCACTCGGGCACCACCAGCATCGTTACTGCCGCCGAATCTGCCATTCCCCGTTCTTATTGGTCCCTTCAGCGACGGACTGTGCCTTGGTGGTCGCCTCAGATCGCTGAAGCGATTAAAGATCGCTTACGGGCGCTCCAGCATCACAAGCGACATCCCTCCATATAACACCTTATCACCTTCAAACGGATGCGTGCGCCAGCCTGCCGACTTATCCGCCAACGCAAGCAGGAGTGCTGGGAGCGGTATGTGTCCACCATTGGCCTCCATGTCACTCCATGGCAGGTCTGCACCAAGATTCGACGCCTCTATGGCTATCGGACCCCTGTCAGCATCCATGCGCTCTCACTGAATGGAGCAGTTTGTACTGACTCCGACGTAATTGCTAACCGGTTGGCAGAGCATTTTGCAATGAGTTCCGCTTCTTCGAATTCCTTTCTGGCCTTCGGCTCCATTAAATAGCGGATAGAACGTCGGAGCCTATCGTTTTGCCCCCACCATCCAGCAACGTACAATGTTCCATTCAGTGAGTGGGAATTTCACAGTGCCCTTGCCACTTCCCCTGATACCGCTCCTGGGCCAGATGGCATCCACTGTCAGATGCTGAAACGCCTTTCAGTGGACTGCCAGCGACACTATTACGCCGCAAAGTTTTCGATTTCTGGGACACTGATTGGCGCAACCTGCCCGTGCCAAACAAACTCCGTCGTATCAAGGAGACGATGACTGTTTGGCGGTCATCCATGCGAGCCACCCGCAGGGACTCGGTCGTCCTTTGTCGGCTCCGCATTGGCCACATCCGACTGACGCACAGTTATTTACTGTGTCGTGAGGATCCACCTCTTTGTCGTTGTGGGGCGTCCTTGACGGTGGTCGATATTCTGTTGGAGTGCGCCCTTTTAACTGTGCTCAGGCAGGCTTTTATGCTGCCTGATACGCTCCCTGCGCTTTTAAATGACGACTCTGCCATAGCGGACTTAGTTTTGCGTTTTATTCGGGCAGGGGGATTTTATCGCTTAATGTAAATGTGTGTGTTTTTTGTGTTGATTCTGGCCTATGGCCTACGATTTTAGTGTGCTTTTTTAATGCGGATCTCGGTGGTTGGCTTTTCCCTTTTTATCTCTATGGTCGGCCAACCACTGTCACACTCGGTGTGATTTTAATTTGTTTTGTCTGTTCTTTGTCGGAGTATTTCTCATCCTGTGTCGTCTGCCGTCTTCCCTGTTGTTCGTTTTTTAGTCTCTTTGAGTGGTTTTAGTTTTTTTGGTACAAGGGACAGATGACCGTAGCAGTCTGTTCCCTTTAATCCCACAAACCAACCAACCAACCACTGTCAGATGCTGAAACACCTTTCAGTGGACTGCCAGCGACGCCTCCTTGACCTTTACACCCATATTTGGGTCGAGGGTGAGTTTCCGTCGCATTGGCGGGAAAGCAATGTTATCTCCATTTTGAAACCTGGCAAGAACCGTTTGGAGGTGGACAGCTACCGCCCCATTAGCCTCACCAACGTTCTGTGCAAGTTGCTTGAACGGATGGTGAGCCAGTGCTTGAGTTGGGTACTCGAGTCTCGGGGCCTTCTGGCTCCGTCTCAAGGTGGGTTCCGTGAAGGCCGCTCTGCCGCCGACAATCTGGTGAGCCTGGAGTCAGCCATCTGCACGGCCTTTGCCCGCCGTCAGCACCTGGTCGCTGTCTTTTTCGACATCCGGAAGGCTTACGATACGACATGGCGTCATCACATCCTCTCTACGCTTCATGGTTGGGGTCTTCGGGGTCCACTGCCGATTTGCATCCGAAATTTTCTGTCGCATCGAACCTTCCGCGTGCAAGTCCCGGCCTCCCATAGTCCCTCCCGAGTTCAGGAGAATGGGGTGGCGCAGGGATCTGTTTTAAGTGTCTGCCTGTTTTTAATAGCAATTAACGGGCTCTCTGCAGCGGTGGGAACGTCTGTCTCAGCGGCCTTGTATGCTGACGACTTCTGCCTTTACTATAGCTCTATTGGCATTGCAGCTGCTGAATGTTAGCTGCAGGGTGCTGTCCGCAAGGCGCAGGCTTGGGCTGTTGTGCATGGCTTCCAGTTTTCGGCTGCCAAGACCTGCATTATGCATTTCTGCCGGCTACGCACGGTTCACCCGGAGCTGCGGCTTTATCTTGCTGGCGAACGTCTTGCTGTGGTGGAGACACATAGGTTTTTGGGTGTGGTTTTTGATGCCCGGTTGACTTGGCTGCCTCATATTCGGCAGCTTAAACAGTTGTGTTGGCGGCATCTAAATACTCTGCGGTGCTGGAGCCACACGCGTTGGGGCGCTGACCAATCTACCCTCTTACGGCTCTACCAGGCGTTAATGCAGTCTCGTCTGGATTATGGGAGCCTGGCTTATGATTCAGCATCCCCTTCGGCGTTGCGGGTCCTGGACCCAATCCTTCACAGCGGGTTATGCCTTGCCTCTGGTTCTTTCCGCACCAGCCCTGTGGACAGCATACTCATGGCCGCGGGTGTCCCTCACTGCGGTTACGGCGCCAGCGTTTGCTGGCCGCTTATGCTACACATGTTTGTAGCCTGCCCGGGCATCCTACGTATCGTCTTCTATTCCCACAGTCGCTCGTCCATCTCCCAGAACGTCAGCTCCGGTCAGGTTGTACGATTGTGGTTCGTGTCAGAGAGTTTCTCTCCGGGCTTGTGGTTTTCCCTGTTCCACCTCCTTTCCGTGCCCCTCTGCGTGCACCCCCGAGGTGTGTGCCCCGCCCTTGCCTTCGGCTTGACTTGGCACAGGGCCCGAAGGACTTAGTCCGTCCGGAGGTCTTCCACCGCCGCTTTTATTCCATCCTCGCCATGTATCGGGGCTCTAGAGTTGTTTACACTCACGGCTCGATGGTTGCTGGTCGTGTTGGTTATGCTCTAACTCTAGGGGACCATTACAAACAACGTTAATTGCTGGCTGGCTGTGCCCTAGAGTATATCCGCTCTTGCTCAGGTGGGTCCTTCGTTATCTGTAGTGACTCCCTGAGCAGTTTACGAGCTATCGAACAGTGCTTCCCTCGCTCTCGTCTGGTGATGGCTGTCCAGGGGTCCCTGCATACTCTTGCCCATTGCGGCCGATCTGTGGACTTTATGTGGACCCCAGGCCATGTTGGGATACCCGGCAATGAAAATGTTGACCGCCTGGCGATTGAGGCCACCAGTTAACCATCTCTGGGGATTGACCTCCCGGCGACTGATTTGCGGGCGATCGTACACTGCAAAATTTTCGATTTATGGGACATTGAATGGCGCAACCTGCCCGTGCCAAACAAACTCCGTCCTATCAAGGAGACGACGACTGTGAGGTGGTCATCCATGCGGGTCCCTCGCAAGGAGTCTCTTGTCCTCTGCCGGCTGCGCATTGGGCACACTTGTCTGACGCACGGCCACTTATTGCACCGTGTGGACCCTCCTCTTTGTTGCGTCGGCTCCGTTTTGTCTGTGGTCCACATTTTGTTGGAGAATCGCCTTTTAGCTTTGCTCAGGCAGACGTTAGCGCTGCCTGATACGCTCCTGCCCTTTTAACAGATGACTCTGCCATGGCGGACTTAGTTTTGCGTTTTATTCGGGCAGGGGGTTTTTATCATTTAATCTGAGTGTTAATATTTTATTTTTTTGTGTTGATTCTGGCCTTTGGCCTACGCTTTTAATCCGAGTTTTTAATGTGTTCTCGGTGGTTGGCTTTTCCTTTTTTATCTCTATTGTCGGCCAACCACTGTTACACTCTGTGTGATTTTAATTCGTTTTGTCTGTTCTTTGTCTGCGTTTTTCTTGTCCTGTGTCGTCTGTTGCCTTGCTTATCCGTTTTTTGTTACTTTGTGTGGGTGTTCTTAAGTTTTGTAACAAGGGACCGATGATCGTTGCAGTCTGGTCCCTTTAATCCCACAAACCAACCAACCAACCAGGACGCATGTGGCCGAATTACAACTCCTTGTACAAGAGTGCCCTTTGTGCCTATGTCGCCAAGAGACACATTTTCAGGCCACTGCTGCTCCTTCTTTACAGGGCTATACCGTATATCAAAAAGATTATCTGATGGGGGAAAGGGCAAACGGTGGTGTTGCGGTTTTTGTCCATGATATGCACCCCTCATTTGAGCTCCCTCTCGTTACGGGCTTGCAAGCAGTTGCAGTTGACTTCTTGTGGGGCAGAAGCTCGCAGTCTGTTCCGTTTACTTACTGCCTCAGGATGCAATAGACTCTGAGGCTCTCACAGACCTTATTAGCCAACTCCCCCGCCCATTACTCCTTCTGGGGAACTTCAATGCTCATAATGTCTTATGGGGTTCTACGACTACTTCTCCCCAGGGGTCGCGTTCTGGAAAGCCTCATGACGTCCGAAGACCTGTGCATCCTCAACTCTGGTGCTCCCACTCATCTCTGTACTGCTTCTGGGTCGTCGGCAGCTATTGACCTTTCCTTTTGCTCTCCAGCACTCATGGATTCTGCTCTGTGGGTGGTTGCTGCTGACCTCCATTCTTGTGACTACTTCCCCCTTTGGATTCGCCTCCTGGATGAGGCTGTGGCATCACCAGTGCCGCCCCGGTGGCACCTCTGCAGAGCTGAGTGGACACCTTTCAGCCATTTGGCTGTTTTGGAACACCGTGCCAGCGTCCACGAATGGGTCGACCATGTTACAGCCATGATCTCCCATGGTGCTGAATTGTCCATCCCACGGACCTCAGGTCACCCCAAGAGGCGTCCTGTCACTTGGTGGACCACTGAGTGCCACTCAGTCATCCGAGCCCGCCGTGCAGCTCTGCGCCGCTTCAAGTGCCTTCCCTCAGCTGACAATCTTGCGGCCTTTTGGGTGGCAAGGGCCAAGGCTCGGCGAGTGATTAAAGAGAGCAAACGATGGTCATGGCAATCGTTCTTGAACTCCATCTCCCACTCCACTAGTTATACGAAAGTATGGGAAGCCATCAGGAGGATTTCCGGAAAACGCAGCCAACTACCTGTCACGGCATTGCTGGCTGCATCAGGGATGTCTCCTCACGGCGCCGAGAGACATTGCCCAGACACTGGCCATGCATTTTCCGGAATCTGCCCCCGCTATTAACTGGGATCCAGATTTCTGCCTCTACCGCACTGCCATAGAGACGGCTCACTTGGACTTCCGGTCTCCCAACTCTGAACCCTACAACTTCCCCTTCACAATGTGGGAACTGGATTCGGCTCATGATACTGCGCCCAGTCATGATCAAATCCGGTACAGCATGCTGCAGCACTTGTTGCTGCCATCCAAGGAAGTTCTCCTGAATTATTTTAATATGATATGGTTATCCAGCTCCTTCCCTGACTCGTGGGGGGAGGTGATTTTGATTCCCTCCTCAAACTGGGGAAGGACCGAACGCATCCCAGTAGTTATCAAGAGTACTGCTTTGACGAGCTGTGTCGGGAAGACGCTGGAACGCATGGTCAACTGTCGCATGGTTTGGCTGCTCGAGTCCAGGCAGCTACTTAGCCCCTCTCAGTGTGGCTTTCGGAGATGTCGTTCAAATATAGACAACTTGACCCTGCTTGAGGCGGCCTTCCTCCTAACCAGCACTGTCTAGGTGTATTCTTTGACATTAATACGGCGTATGACACTACTTGGCGCCGCCTTATACTCAGTCAACTCCATCAGTGGGGCTTTTGTGGCCATCTCCTCATCTTCATTCGGTCCTTTCTTTCCTATCGCCTATTACGATATCAGGTTGGTAATGTGCTATCTGATTTGTACCTGCAGTAGAATGGTGTTCCTCTGGGAAGCGTTTTAAGTGTCACCCTCTTTACTAGTCAGCAGTTGCAGCTTACTATAAAGCTATTAGAGGCATGGACTGCGAAGATGGGTTTTACCTTTTCTGCAGACAAATGTGTGTGTGTTCATTTTAATCGTTCTCGACGTCTTTTTAATTCCCCTGGTTTGCGTCTGAGGGACACCATTCTTCCTTTTAGCGACACCGCGAGGTTCCTGGGCCTCAATTTTGATTCCAAGTTGTCGTGGTTGCCGCACCTTAAAGACCTCAAGGTGCGGGCCCTGAAGGCACTGAATATTTTGAAGTGTCTGAGCCATCGGTCCTGGGGAGCAGATCGGGCGCGTCTGCTTCAGTTTTATAGGGCTTTCGTCCGATCGCGTCTTGAGTATGGATGCACCGTGTATGGGTCAGCGAGGCCTTCGTATCTGAAGATCCTTGACGCAGTACACCATGAGGGTATCAGGCTGGCCACTGGTGCCCTCCGTACCAGTCCCATCCCCAGCCTGTGTGCTGAGGCAGGGGAACCGCCGCTCTCCATCCGGAGGAAACGCCTTATGGTGCGACAGGTGTGTCAATTCCTTGCCTGTCCTACCTCCCCTGAGTACCCTACTGTTGCCCAACCGTCTATGGAACGTCTCTTTTCCAGTCGCCCCACGGCAATGAGACCATTTGGGATTCGTGCCAAGCATTTGCTTGAGTCCCTTGGTGTGGAGCGTGTGGCACGCCAACTCCAGGGTTTTACCCGCCTGCCTCCCTGGTTGCTCCAGAGGCCCAGCGTCCTTTTAGACTTGTCAGAGTACCGGAGGAGCTGCACTCCTGCGTTTGTTTTTGCCTCCTTATTTTACGATATTTTAAACCAGCATCCTGACCATGTACCAGTATTTAGATGATACTAAACAGGGGGACTCTGTTGGTTGTGCTGTTGTTTTCCCTGATCGAGTCGTCAAGTTACGGCTTCCTGTGGCGTTTACCATCTTTGATGCTGAATTGTTTGCGATCTTGCGGGCATTGGAGCAGATGAGATGTGTTCCCAGTCGCAAGTTTCTCGTCTGTTCTGACTCCCAGAGTGCCTTTCAGACCACTTGTACCCAGCGGATACCGTCGTGCAGAACATCCATGATGCCCTACTCCCCTGCAACGGCAGGGGAAGGAGGTTTCTTTCTGCTGGGTGCCAGGGCATGTGGGTATTAGGGGAAACGAACTGGCGGATGTGGGTGCCAAAGATGCATGTTCCCTCCCTCACGTTGTTGAATGTGCCGTTCCCCTCCATGCTGTTACCTCCCTTTTGCGTTTTCGTGTTATGCTTCAATGGGAAGAGGAGTGACTGGCAGTCGGTGAAAATAAGCTGCGTCTGGTCAAGGCCACCACACGGCCATGGTGTACGTCCTACCAGTCATGCAAGCGGACTGACGTTCTCCTCACTCGCCTCCGCATCGGGCACAGCCCCTTAACATATGGTTTTTTACTCCGGCGGGAGGAGCCCCCAATCTGCAGTACTTGTGGCGTCCAGGTTACTGTCCGCCACATTTTACTTGACTGTCTTTTATTCTCTGACCAGAGGGCGGTGGTTTCTTTGCCACCGGATTTGCCCTCTATTTTACAAGACGACCCAACGACTGTGGTTAAGGTCTTACGGTCTTGTGTCCTGTCCAATTTGTTGCCTAGGATTTTAGGGAGAGGATTTTAATGTTCTGCTGGGTGACTGGCTCAGCCAGGTTTTAGGTAAGAGGTCCGCCAGTCACGATTATCTACTTGTTCCACTTCGATTTCTGTTCTCTTTTCCTTGTGTTTCCTTTCCTTTTTTAGTGCGTTTCTTGTGCTCTTGTTTGCCTCTGTATGTGAGGATTTGAAACTGTGTGAGGTCTGTGTCTTTTAGCCGTTCTCCTTGTTCGCTGTCCGTCTTCGTCCCTTCACCGTTTGTGTTCCTGTTTCTATGCGTTTGGGCGCTGATGATCACGCTGTTTAGCGCCCGAAAACCTTAAACCACACACACACACACACACACACACACACACACATACATACACACACACACACACATACATACACACACACATACATACACACACACACACACAGCTGCTGAACATCAGCTGCAGGGCGCAATCCGCAAGGCGCAATCTCAGGCTGTAGCGCATGTAGACGAGTAAAGTTTCCTCTCCCATAACTACGGAAGTTTTCCCAGAATTAAGGATTCTTCTGTAGAGGCCGGAAGAAAATTTTGTAACTCCGATCAGTCCATGCACGCCGGGCGTCGTCAAATACGCTCTCGCAATAAAGTTATTGTTGCTGAACTGAAAGTCTTTATTCTTATGAATCACGTTAAGCAAGGGTCGGACAACCACCAGTTTAGCTGTACCCGACATGGCTAAGATCAAAGTTTAGTATCCGTTCTTATCAGCTTAATGCTGGCAACGTCGCATACAAAACACACTGATATGCGATGTATTTTCTTTGGTCATTGCTCTCCCGGCAACCGAATATGACGAAGCTGCAGCGTGCAGGCTCCAGAATGTGGCCGGCCTTTGCTGTGAGGGCAGCAACCGCCGGTGTTTCTGGTGAACCTGCCCGGCATTGAATACTTCTCCCTCTTTTTTCTCCCGATTATGGCTGAGGGTTGCGAGGTGCTCAGGCCCCATCTGGCCCCTGCTCGATCGAGGGGAGGCGATCTGGAGCGAGGCAGATGCAGACCGGTCCCGTGTGTGTCCAGCCTTTGTTGTCGACACCGGCGGCAGAGTTGGTAGCGACGTATGAGCCTTCCAATTTGCTCGTCTTCCTTTTTTTCCCCGGCCAGCTACATCTGGGTCTCCACTGGGGCTAACACAAGAATATCACTCTTTCCATCTTGGCCAGAATACATCACTGGGTCGCACCAAGATCTTATGTCCCGGAGATAATTCTTAGTTACGTCGGCCTGAAACGTGATGCTCCGGTATCCGGTCTCCACCGTAGAGCTACACCTTCGTGGCTGTTTTTCATCCTTACCGACTGTGAACCTCTCCAACGTTCCTTTCCAAATATTACCTCAATGATTAAATAAAATCTGTTCTTATCATCTTAATATCTGATACGTCCTGCATCGCAGGACAAGAATATTAAACTCATTTTTGGTTCGTGACGGAGTGCTAGGGGCTTGCTCCACCTCTGTTGCGGGTTGGCCCGGCATTGCAGTACCGCCGGGATCGGCCCACCTAAAACGCCGGTACGATGCGAATGCAGCGTCTGAAATTCAGCGCGACCTTGGCGAGATGTCGCCGTACTGCCAAATCGATGGTACTTTAGAAAAATTTATACTAAAACTGATTTTTCTGTTTCAGATGCGTCAGCTGCTGACCAGGACTTTGCCGCCACCACGCCTCCTGATGTCAGCGAGGAGGTCCTGAAGCCGATCACCGCCACAGAGGTGCAACAGAAGGCGAGCAATACTGCTCCTTGGGCAGACAGAGTCACCTACTCGGACTTGCGACGTGAGGACCCTGGCTGCCATGTGCTAGCTAAGATCTTCTTGCGCTGCTGGGAAGACGGGAGGCTCCATTGCAGTGGAAAGTATCCACTTCCTCATCCACAAGAAAGGGCACATCTCGGACGTGACGAACTGGTGGCCTTTAGCATTGAGCTCCACCATCTCTAAGCTCTTTGCTGCAATCGTTGCGGATCGCACACCCTCTGGGCAGAGCGTCTGAGCCTGCTCTCTCCAGAACAAAAGGGCTTCCGGACGTTCGAAGGCTGCTATGAGCACAACTTTATTGTGCAGACAGAAATTGATGATGCAAGATGCAGGGGAGGCCAAGCATGCTTTGCTTGGCTTGATCTATTGAATGCTTTCGGCTCAGTGCCTCATGCTCACCTCCTCGGTGTACTGAGCAGGATGGGACTATCAGAGCAATTGCATCAGCTAAATGTCGACATGTACAATGGTTGCTCCACCCACGTCCGGACATCTGACGGGCTAACGGAGGAGATAGAAATTCAAGCGGGGTCAAGCAGGGCTGTCCACTGTCGCCCATCGTCTTTAACCTCGCGCTCGAGCCGATATTTCGCGCCGCAACCGCGCTCAGAAATGAGTGTGGTCAGTGTGAGTGCATTGGCGTATGCGGACGATATCGTGCTACTAGCGCGAGATTCATGGTCGATGCAGACACTCCTCAATGTTGTGGGTGAGGCGGCAACGTGGGCCAGGCTTACCTTCAAGCTGTCGAAGTGTGCCACGCTTCACATCCGCCGTCGCGAGACATTAGGCTCGGTATTCGCCCTGCAAGGGGGAGAGCCAGCCGTGCTCGGTGAGGGCGACGCCTACCTCCATCGCGGCGTCCCTACCGGGTACAAAGTCTCGCAGACGCCAACGGATGCGATCGCTGCAATTCGACGTGACTTGGAGCTCCTGGACTCTTCCCTGCTGGCTCCCTGACAGAAGATTGACGCAGTGCTTGTCTTCCTCCTCCCCAGGCTTGATTTTGTTATGCTTGGTGGAGCGGTACGCCAGGGCCGCTGTCTGCACTCGACAAGCGGCTGACAAATCCTGGCTCTTCCTTCCACAGCGTGCTTCGACTGAACAGCTTTACCTCACTCTGGGTGAGGAAGGATGTGACCTGACGCCGCTCGCGGACGCCGCGGACATCTCCACCATCGTCCACGGCTTCCGCATGCTCCACTGCGACGACGCCACCGTCCGCGACATCGCCTGGGCCACACTATCTGCGGCTGCGCGCCGCCGAGTGGGGAGGGAGCCGAGTCGGGCTGACTTGGACACTTACCTTAGCGGCAGCGTCGAGGGCGATCTCGCACGAGACGGAGGCGACATTCAGTCGCTGTGGACACGTGTCAGGAACGCCACAAGGCGTCTAGCGCCGCGTGGTGTTACCTGACGCTGGAATGATCTGCTTTCCGAGTTGCAGGTGGAGGTCTGCGGCTGGCCCGCCTTCGCGGACGACGCTGAACATGGCGGCATCGGAGGGGTGACGCAGCCGGCTACGGACGTGGCGGAGCCTGCGGCTACACGGCAACTTGAAGATGGCGGCGTTGGACCGCAACACGAAGATGACAGCGTGGGACGCAGCGCCAAGACTAGGGCCGAGCATGTCTGAGTGGGAGGGGGCCCAAACGTCTTCTCTCGCGGACGCTCCGCGAGTGTCTGAGGCAGCGCCTCCGCAACCTCCTTCTCAGAAAACCTGATCAGAGGAAGGTGTTCGAGTGCACCAAGGAGTGCACAGCGTCCAACCACTTCATGGCGGGAGGCAAATACACGCGCTTCACAGACTGGCGAATCATCCATCGCGGCCCCCTCCGGTTTTGGGGGTAAGAATAGTTCCGCAGTATTCCTGCCTGTCGTAAGAGGCGACTAAAAGGAGTCTCAAACGTTTTGGCCTTTTGTGATAGTCCCCTGTCGGGTTTGACCTCCATATCTCAAAATTTTTCCGAAGAGCGAGCCGATTGGGGAAGGGCACCTTACTTGGTGCATTGAGTCCATTTTGCGTTGAGAACATTCGCCAGCTTATTCGTCGTTGCATTGCAGTCCTGCCTGCTCTCCATCTCTTGGGCATGGATACATTCCTGCGTGCACTTTCCGCCATGCAATGTGAAGTGCTAATTTCTGCACTGACGGTGGCCATGGACTACATGTTACTTAAAATCCAGCACGGTGGCCACTCCGTTGCGATCGGGCCGCCATGTACCCTGTTGGTTGTAGCCCCCTGACAACACAGGGAATGCTTTACTGATGCCTGCGCCATTAACTCCCCACGTATGCCAAGGAGTAGATGCCTATCTTCCTGGGGTATTGGGACGCCTGGCAATCGCCATCCTGCCAGGTGGCCTTTGCTGTGGCTGGGTAGCGCCCGTGGGGAGGGCCCTTGATCGGAGTAGGTGGCACCAGGGTGGCTGACATGCAATGAAGCGCGGCACATCTTCTCTTGCTGGTCGCCAGCCACCAGCAGTCTCTAAGCGTTCAAAATCTCACTTTGAGGCTAATGTGTATGACCCCAAATCGGTCCCCTCCCTGGCCACACCATGGGAGGAACGAAAGGCTATGAATGACAGCGAAAGATATTCGCCCCGGTGTCTCGTCTGTACCAGAGCTGATGGAGAATCCCTTCTGTCCGTGAAGCCTCAGTTCTTTGTCGAACATTTAGTGGACAAGTTCGGGGAGGTGGAGGGCTTGTCCAAAAAGCGGTCAGTGTCAGTCTTAATACAAACAGCATCCTCTGCCCAGTCACGAGCCTTGCTCGCTTGTACGAAGCTGGGGGGTGTTTCTGTTACTATCACCCCGCATAAAAGCTTAAATATGGTCCAGGGCATTATTTTCCACAGAGATCTTCCTTTACAGTCCGCTGACGAGCTGCACGCCAACTTAGAGCGACGAGGTGTCCATTTCGTCCGGCGCGTCCACTGGGGTCCGAGGGATCTCCAAGTTGCCACAGGTGCCTTCATCTTGGCCTTCGAGGGTGACACATTACCTGAGAAGGTCAAGGTGATGGTGTACCATTGTGATGTCAAGCCATATATCCCTCCCCCGATGCGTTGCTTCAAGTGTTGGAAGTTTGGCCATATGTCCTCTCGCTGTGCTTCCAGCCTCATATGTCGCGAATGTGGTCGACTATCCCATCCTGATACTCCATGTGCCCCGCCTCCCATCTGTGTTAACTGTGGAGAGCACCATTCCTCTTCCTCGCCGGACTGTAAGATTCTACAAAAAGAACGGAAAATTATGGAATACAAGACCCTGGATCGATTTACCTACACTGAGGCTAAGTGGAAATTTGAACGTAATCATACAGTATGCATGACGTCCTCTTATGCCGCCACTGTCACTCCTGCTACAGTCCTAATAGCTGCACCACACACCGTCAGCTCTCAGAGCCAGAGGACCACACCTGCCTTCTTGATGGTGGGGAGCACTTCACTCCGTTGCTCCTGCTCCATCTACTTCAGGAGTAACACCCCCCCCCCCCCAACCATTGGGGACACCAATCCCCACTTCTAAGCTGGAAAAGCGTCACTCCCTCCCAGGTTCCTAACAGCGGCCCAGCAGACACCCACCAGTGGTCGTCGAGCTTCGCGATCATCTTCGGTCCCAGAGACTGACTCCAATACGCCCTCCCAGCAACGGCAACGAAAGGAACACTTAGAGAAAGCGCCATTGAAGACCCGTAAGACCAAGGCACCTGCAGTGGCAACTACTCCACCACTACCTACAAGCTCTGCTTTTGAGCATGAGGTGGAAATTCTTGTTCCACTGAGGACCTCGATCTCGCTGGTCCCTCTGACACAATGGATAGCACTTGCACAGGCGCTCCATCTGAGGCAGCAAGTGACCCAGTGGCGTAATCTGCCTACCCAGTCCCCTCACGACTTTTTCAGCCATGGACAATACCATCCTCCAGTGGAACTGCAGTGGTTTCTTCCACAATCTTGCTGAGCACCGGCAACTTCTCAGCCTGCAACCTCTCTTCTGCATTGCCCTTCAAGAAACTTGGTTCCCTGCGGGTTCAGGGGTAAGAGTAGGCCGCGGTATTGCTGCCTGCCGTAAGAGACGACTAAACGGAGTCTCAACTGTTTCGGCCTTTAATGTGATGGTCCCCTAAGTGGTTTGACCACTCCATTTCCTAATTTTTCCGGTAGTGCGTACCATTTGGGGAAGGACATCTTACGCGGTGCATTCTATGTCCATCTTGCCCTATTCGTTATTGTCATGGAGTTGGACTTACACTGAGCTTCCGCCCACATCGGCTGCAGTGTGTTCCGGGTAGCCTACATTCCCTCCATTGTGCACTTCCATCTTTGCTCCCTTTAGTAATGAATATTCGACGCCTGACAACCAGCACAGTAACCAGTCCATTGTGGTGGGGTCGTCATGTACCCTGTTGGAGGTAGCCCCCTGACTACACAGGGATCGCACTGCTGATGCCTGAGCTGCTCCCTACCCACGTATGCCAAGGAGTAGATGCCTATCCCTCTGGGGCATTGGGACTCCTGGCAAAGGCCATCCAGCCAGGTGGTCTTTGCTGTGGCCTGGTGGCGCCCGTGGGGAGAGCCCCTGGTCAGAGTGGGTGGCATCAGGGTGGATGACCCACAATGAAGCGTGGTACATCATCTCTTGCTGGTGGGCCTCCACCAGCAGTCTCTAAGCGATCGAGGTCTAACCTCAACGCCAAGAAATACGAACCAAGATCATTTCCCTCCCTGGCCACTCCATGGGAGGAACGTATGGCTAAAGAAGGCAGTGGAGATTATTCACCCTGGCACCTCGTGTGTACGTGAGTTGATGGTGAATCATTTTTGTCGACCAAGACCCAGTTTTTTGTGGAGCATTTAGGGGACAAGTTTGGGGAGGTGGAGGGCTTGTCCAAAATGCACTCTGGTTCAGTGCTCATCAAAACAGCATCCTCTGCCCAGTCACGGAGGTTGCTCACTTGTGACAAGTTGGAGGATATTTCAGTTAGCATCACGCCCCATAAGAGTCTCAACATGGTCCTGGGTATTATATTCCACAAGGATCTTCTTCTGCAGTCCGACGATGAACTACGGGCCAACCAAGAACGACGAGGTGTTCACTTCGTCTGGCGCATCCATCAGGGTCCGAGGGATAATCAGGTAGCCACCGGTGCCTTCATCTTGGCCTTCGAGGGTGATGTCTTACCCGAAAAGGTTAAGGTGATGGTTTACCGTTGTGATGTGAAGCCATATATCCCTCCTCCGATTTGGTGTTTTAAATGCTGGAAGTTTGGGCACATGTCATTCCGCTGTACTTCCTGCATCACGTGTCGAGATTGTGGACGTCCTTCTCATCCCAATACTCCATGTGCCCCGCTTCCTATCTGTGTTAACTGCAGAGAACACCATTCTCCCTGCTCACTGGACTGTAACATATTCCAGAAAGAAAGGAAGATAATGGAATATAAGACCCTGGGGCGCCTGACCTACACTGAGGCTAAACAGAAATATGAGCGGCTACCTCCTGTGCCAATGACATCAACCTATGGCCCTACTGCAACACCGGTTCGATCCTCTACCATGTCTTCACATACAGTTGGCTCTCAGCTATGTCAGAATTCACCGGACCCCTTGATTGTTGCTCCTGCTCCATATTTATCAGGAGCAACACCACCCCAACCATCGGGGACATTAGTTCCCACTTCCCAGCCGGAGAAGCGTGAGACTTCGTCAGCTACTGTCGCCAGGAAGGGGTCCCTTGCGGCCCTGCCATCCCAGGCTTTACCCAGTGTCAAAGTGGACACCCGCAAATATCTGAAGCAACCTCCGGTCATTGTCCGTCCCTAAGACTCACCCAGTGAGGCCCTCCCAGCCAGACCCACCAAAGGCACAGCCTGCAAAGTAGTTGAAGAAAAAGGCTCCCAAGCATCCTGACATTGCGGTGGCTACTGTACCACTGCAACGTTCCACCTCTGCGTCTGAGGATGAGGTGGAGATTCTGACGTCTGCGGAGGGCCTGGAACTCGCCAGTCACTCAGACGCGATGGATAGCTGTTGCACAGGTAGTGAATCGGTGGCAGCAGGGGCCCAGGAGGCGTAATCTGCCTCCCCAGTCCCTTCACGCCTTTCTCAGCCATGGACAATATCATCCTCCAGTGGAACTGCAGCGGTTTCTTCCAACATCTAGCTGAGCACTGACAACTTATCAGCCTTCACGCTTTCCTCTGTATTGCTCTACAAGAAACTTGGTTTCTGGCAATGTGAACCCCCGCCCTCCGTGGCTATCGTGGTTATTATAGCAACTGGGCTGCTTATGAAAGGGTATCTGGTGGTGTCTGCATCTATGTTCTTCACTCTTTTCACAGCGAGTCTGTCCCTCGGCAAACACCTTTAGAGGCTGTCACTGTTCGGGTATGGACGCCTCAGGCTGTTACCGTCTGCATTCTTTATCTTCCACTGGATGTCCTGGCTGCGCTGATAGCGCAACTGCCACTGCCCTTCCTGTTACTGGGCGACTTCAACGCCCATAACCCTCTGTGGGGTGGGTCAGTGGGAACAGCTCGAGGCGCCATCGTTGAGCATTTATTGTCGCAGCTCGATCTCTCGCTGTTAAATGATGGTGCCTTCACACACTTCAGTGTGGCGCATGGCACCTACTCCGCCATTGACCTTTCAATCTGTGGCCATAGCCTCTTACCGTCTGTCCAATGGAGTGTGCATGACGATCTGTGTGGTAGTCACCACTTTCCAATCTTTCTGTCACTGCCACAGCGTCACTCTTCCGGGCGGCCTTGCAGATGGGCTATGAATAAGGCTGACTGGGACTTGTTTTCGTCCACTACCGCTATTGACCATGTTTCTCATCAAGCTATTGACACGGTGGTTCACTCAGTCACCACCAGCATCGTTACTGCCGCTGAATCTGCCATTCCCCGTTCTTCTGGGTCCCCTCGGCGCAGGACTGTGCCTTGGTGGTCGCCCGAGATCGCTGAAGCGATTAAAGATCGCCGGCGGGCGCTCCACCGCCACAAGCGACATCCATCCATAGAACACCTCATCGCCTTCAAACGGCTGCGTGCGCGGGCCCGCCGCCTTATCCGCCAACGCAAGCAGCAGTGCTGGGAGCGGTATGTCTCCACCATTGTCCTCCATGTGTCTCCATCGAAGGTCTGGGAGAATATTAGACGCCTCTATGGCTATCGGACCCCTATCAGCGTCCCTGATCTCTCACTGAATGGAGCAGTTTGTACCGACTCCGACGTAATTGCAAACCGCTTGGCAGAGCATTTTGCTATGAGTTCCGCTTCTGCCAATTACCCACTGGCCTTCCGCTCCATTAAAGAGCGGATGGAACGTCGTAGCCTTTCATTTCGCAACCACCATGCTGAATCCTACAATGTTCCATTCAATGAGTGGGTAATTTCACAGTGCCCTAGCTGCTTGCCCTGATACAGCTCCTGGCCCAGATCGCGTCTACTGTCAGATGCTGAAACACCTTTCAGTGGACTTCCAGCGACGCCTCCTCCACCTGTACAACCGTATTTGGGTCGACAGTGAGTTTCCGTTGCAATGGCGGAAAAACATTGTTATCCCCGTTTTGAAACCTGGCAAGAACCCTTTGGAGGTGGAGAGCTACCGTCCCATTAGCCTCACCAACGCTCTGTGCAAGCTACTTGAATGGATGGTAAGCCGACGGTTGCGTTGGGTACTCGAGTCTCGGGGCCTTCTGGCTCCATCTCAGGGTGGATTCCGTTAAGGCCGTTCCGCCGCCGACAATCTGGTGAGCCTGGAGTCAGCCTTCCGTACAGCCTTTTCCCGCCATCAGCACATGGTCCATGTCTTTTTCAACATGCGGAAGGCATACGATACGACATGATGTCATCACATCCTCTGTATGCTTCATGGTTCGGGTCTCCGCGGGTCCACTGCCGATTTTCATCAGAAATTTTCTGTCGCATCGAACTTTCCACGAGCAAGTCTCGGCCTCCCATAGTTCCTCACGAGTTCAGGAGAACAGGGTGCCACAGGGATCTGTTTTAAGTGTCTGCCTGTTTTTAATAGCAATTAATGGGCTCGCTGCTGCGGTGGGAACGTCTGTCTCAGCGGCCTTGTATGCTGACGACTTCTGCCTTTACTATACCTCTATTGGCATTGTAGCTGCTGAACGTCAGCTGCAGGGCGCTATCCGCAAGGTCCAGCCTTGGGCTGTAGCGCATTAATTCCAGTTTTAGGCTGCCAAGACCTGTGTTATGCATTTCTGCTGGCGCCGCGCTGTTCACCCAGAGCCGCGGCTTTATCTTGCTGGCGAACTTCTTGCTGTGGTGGAGACGCATATGTTTTTGGGAGTGGTTTTTGAGGCCTGGTTGACTTGGCTGCCTCATATTTGGGAGCTTAAACAGATGTGTTGGCGGCATCTTAATGCTCTGTGATGCTTGTGCCACACCAGCTGGGGCGCCGACCAATCTAACCTCTTACTGCTCTACCAGGCGTTAAGCCAGTCCTGTCTGGATTAAGGGAGTCTGGCTTATGGTTCAGCATCCCCTTCTGCGTTGCTGGTGCTGGACCCAATCCTTCACAGCGAAATACGCCTTGCCTCTGGTGCTTTCCGGACCAGCTCTGTGAACAAATTACTTATGGAGGCAGGTGTCCCTCCACTGCGGTTACGGCGCCAACATTTAGTGGCCGCTTATGCTGCCCATGTTTGCAGTTTGCCCAGGCATCCAAATTATCATCTTCTGTTCCCAGGGTCAGTCGTCCATCTCCCAGAACAACGGCCCTGGTAGGGTTGTACGATCGCGGTGCGAGTCAGAGAGCTTCTCTCAGGGCTTTAGGTTTTCCCTCTTCCACCTCCTTTCCAGGCCCCTCTGCGTACACCGCCATGGTGCGTGCACCACCCATGCGTTCAGCTCGGATTGCAACAGGGCCCGAAGGACTCAGTCCCTCAGGAGTCCTACCACCGCCGCTTTTATTCCATCCTAGCCACGTATCAGGGCTCTGGCGTGTTTTACACTGACAGCTCGATGGTTGCTTGTCGTGTTGGTTATGCTATAATTCTAGCGGACCATTACGAATAACGATCCATGCTGGCTGGCTGCAGCGTTTTCACTGCTGAGCTGGTCGCCATCTTTCGTGCCCTAGAGTCTATCCAATCCTGCTCAGGTGAGTCCTTCGTTATCTGTAGCGACTCCCTGAGCAGTTTACGAGCTGTCGACCAGTGCTTCCCTCGCTCTCGTCTGGTGATGGCTGTCCAGGAGTCCCTCCATGCTCTTGCCCGTTGCGGACGCTCTGTGGTCCTTGTATGGACCTCATGCCATGTTGGGATACCCGGCAATAAAAAGTTACCCGCCAGGCGAAAGAGGCCACCAGTAAACATTGGCCTCCTGGAGACTGATTTGCGAGCTGTCTTACGTCGCAAAGTTTTCGCGCTTTGGGCCGCTAATTGGCTCGATCTGACCACGCCCAATAAACTCCGTGATATCAAGGAGACGACGACTGTGTGGCGCTTCTCCATGCGAGTCTCTCGCAAGGAGTCTGTCGTCCTCTGATGACTGCGCATTGGGCACACACGGATGACGGACGGCCACTTATTGCGCCGTGAGGACCGCCGTCTATGTCGCTGCGTGTCAGCTTTGACAGTGGTCCACATTTTGTTGGCCTGTTCACTTTTAACTGTGCTCAGGCAGACGTTTGCGCTGCCTGATGCGCTCCCTGCCTTTTTAACTGATGACAACGTTATGGCAGGCTTAATTTTGCGTTTTATTCGGCAGGGGGCTTTTATCACTCAATCTAAGTGTTTGTCCTTTTGTATTGATTCTGGCCTTTGGCCAACGATTTTAGTCTGAGTTTTTAGTGTGTTTTTTCTTTGAGGTGGATGGCTTTTCCTTCCTTGTCTCTATGGTCGGCCAACCATTGTGACACTCTGTGTGATTTTAATTCGTTTTGTCTGAGTCTGTCTTGTCCTGTGTCGTCTGTTGTCTCTATTATTCGCATTTACTCTGTGTGGGTGTTTTGGAACAAGGGACCGATGACCGTAGTAGTCTGGTCCCTTTAATCCCACAAACCAACCAACCAACCAATCATCCTTCGCGCCAGGCTCGGAGTCGTGCCTCTCAACGGCTGCCGCCGTTTCGATGGGCGGGCAAACAATAACAAAGCCTGCCGACGCTGTGGCCACAACAACGAGACGCTCCCGCACGTGATCAACGCGTGTATGGTTCAATCAGCAGCACTAAAATATCGCCACAACGCGGTCCTCAACCGCCTCGCGACAGCCGTCGCTGGGCGGCCAAGAAGAGGAATCGCTGCTGTTCCTGACATCAGGATGAACCAAACTGTCATAGGGGACAGCAGTGGGCTGAGTCCAGACCTCGTAGTAACCGACGAGGCAGCGAAGACTGGGACCATCGTCGATGTGACAATCCCCTTCGAGAATAGGCGGATTGCGCTCGACAACGCTCGACAGCTAAAGAAGATAAAATACGCCGGCGTGAGGTCGGTCGCTTGACGGCGCGTCCGGCGGGGCCCCGTCCGTTGCCGGCGCGCCGTAAGGCACGGAGGCTCGCACTATGGCGTATTGCTTCAGGTCGGGCGTGCTGCGGCAGTCCTCACAAGGGGAAGTGATGCGTCTCAAACAGCCTCTCCTTCCCAAATAGCTCTTTCCGCCTTCCCGTGGTGCCAGACGTTAAGCTCGGCATTCTGCCTTGCGACAAAAGGGAGAGCTGCGACCCAACCCGATGCGAAAGCGAAGGGTGCGTGGCACAGGGGGAGCTGTGTCGAGAGACCGGACATCTGTCCCTCTCTGTTCGCGGGGTACACACCAGCAGGTGCTCTGCATGCCGGCGACCTCGTTCGTCGGCGTGGGATCGCGGTGCGAGTCGGCAAGGGTGTTTCGCCGCGCCCCTGGGTAACTGGGGTGTGTTCTGCCAAACCCAGGAGGTGGTGACACCGCCTGGGCCAGGTTAGATGGGTCCAGACCGCCGAACGACTGGGTGACCGACCCACCACCTGAGTAGGAGTGGGTCCTTGGTCGAGAGGTGGAAGCTTGGTCTAGTAGGCGGCGAAGGACGAGAGGTGCATCCGCCTCTCCGGAGTGCGGGATGCACTTGCCGAGGAGCGTCGCGTGAAATCGTCGATGACGGAGCCACCGACGGGGACCAGTGCGCTGGCAACAGCGCGCTGAACCCAGCAGTTCGAGGGTGCCCTTGGCCTTGGGGCGAGGCCGGTGGGCGAGCTGCATCAGTCCCCCCCCCCCCATGCCAGAGGAGCCGGTCCGGGGCAAGAGACGGGCTCCCAACCTTTTTCAATCGTCAAATCAATCATGGCTGACCAAGAGACGAGTGATTCGAGTGTTCTTTCGAGGTGTTCGACACTTACTGTTCCCACCCCCGAAGAGGGCCTGGGGCAGAACGCAGAAAATGTAACTGAATGGCATACTAGAATAAACCAACTGTTAGATTCTAGTATAAAAAAATGGTAAAATAAGTAAGACAGCAGTACTTTCTATCAAAAAGGAACTCGCCGCCTGGGCTATCGCTAGTGCGAAGCTCGAGGGGCGACTAGAGGAACTAGAAAAAGAGAATTAACGACTGCGAAAACAGCCCACCAAAACGTGGGCAGGGGTGGTCGCACAAGCGGCCACCAAAACACAAACAACCAAAGAAACCATTGAAAAGGTGTCCAAAAGGCCTGACACGGCTGTCTTCTTAAGACCCCTGCCAGGTTAGGACATCAAAAAGGTCGCCAACAAGCAAGGAAACCCACCCACCTACGCAGGAGGTGGGGGCGAGGGCACGAACATTGATGTCACATTGGCCACGCCCAATCTCGCCACCAGAGTAACAAATTGGATGGTCTGGGATCAAGTAACAATCAGTGATCATAACCTTATAACATTCTCATTGGGAGACGAGGAGTGCCGCTGGGACATGGGGTGGGAGACACAGTTAAACTACAACAGGGCTGACTGGGACCGCCTGTCAAGGGAGTGTGAAATACCGACATTGCCAGATGGTGACGAAAATGTCGAAGGATATGCCGAGGAACTGGTGAAAGCAGTTGTTAGGGCGGTAAAAGCTGCCGTACCAACCAGGAGGAGAGCCGTAGCGGCCTCTCACCATGGTCAACCGAACTAGGACAGATGCGCCAGTCTGTTAGGAGGGTGAGGAGGTACTACCAGTGGAGTGTCGTCAGGGAGGAAAAGCAACACTGGTTGCAAAGATACAGAGAGGCAAAGGAGCACTTCCAACAGGAGCTTAAGGCAGTAAGGCTACAGAGCTGGGAGAAGTATGTACAAACACAATTAGCTACGGACCCATGGGGCGTACCGTACAAGTTAGTACGGGAAAAGATTAGGTCACCCATGGTGCTGTCCACCGTCAGGGATCAGGTCAGGATGACGGAAACCTGGCAGGAAACTGCTGAGGTCCTCCTCCGTGTCCTGCTGCCTGACGATGGCGAGAATGATGACTCTGAGGCACAACAGCAGATTCGGAGACAAGATCAAGAGGAATACCGGAACAACAACATGGTATATCCCTTCTCCGAAGAAGAAGTAGCCGCTCAGATAAATGCCCTTAAAAGAGTCAAGGCTCCTGGCCCAGACGGCATCACTGCAGAGGTGGTGCAATTCCTGGCCACCCAGTTGGTAGCACCTATTGAGAGAATAGGGAGGTTTGGCTATCGTCCCCTAGCGGGAGAATAAGTAAGAAGATCTCCAAGGGGTGTCCACAGGGATCTGTCCTGGGGCCACTCTTCTGGGATATTAACATAGAGCCCCTCTTGGACAACCTACAGAACAGCGACGATGTGCTGGAGGGCATAGCCTATGCGGATGCCCTCCTCCTGCTGGTTGGCGGCTGTAGCCGCGAAGACTTAGAGCCGAAAATTGAGAGGGCCATATCAGTCCAGAGTACATGGTGCCACATGACCAAAATGATGATTTCACCAACTAAGTCTACGTACCTACTCCTAAAAAGAATAGATGGCTCACCAGTTCTTCGACGCCATGAGGCGCGATACCTGGGCGTAGTCGTCGATGAGAGGTGGACTTATGCATCACATATTGACACCGTCACACAGAGATCGTTAGAAACACTAAATAATCTAATAGCGATTGGTCACAAACGATTCCACCTGCCACCAGAATTAATCAAATTATACCACAACAGCATACTGACATCAATTGTAGGATACGGGTCAGGAGTCTGGGCCCACAGACTCACGAGGGTTATGCCTGCCATGGCTGTGAGAAGAGTGCAGCGGAACATGCTTCTCAGATCAGTAGGGGCATACAGAACAACGCCGGGAGGAGCGCTAACAGTATTAATGGGGCTCTGTCCGCTTGATATAAAAATCAGAGAGCAATCAACATGGTATTGGGTTAAAAAGGGTAACAGGGATAAAATAGTTGATCTAATGGGGATTCATGTGGCAAACAAAATAGAAATCAAACGTAGGGGGGAAGAACTCTGGCAAGAACAATGGGACAATGAAGAAACCGGTCGCAGAACATACGAACTGCTGCCCAATATCAGGGAAAGATTGCAGTTAAAACACTTTACACCATCACGAGGACTGCTGCACTTCCTCACAGGTCATGGACCCTACCCGGCATACTTATGCCGGTTCGGGAAACGGGCTACACCAGCGTGTGAGTGTGGGGCCACACCAGGCACCCCAGAACACGTGGTGTATGAGTGCCACCTCTTCGACGACGTAGCGGCGCAATTACGCCAGCAGCTACCCAACCACGACACATATCACCTGCTCAGGCATGAGGACCATTTCTCAAACCTAAAGAAATTAGCAAATGAGATCTCACTCAAAGTGATAAAGGAATATCTTAGGAACAATGACTAAGTTTTCATTACACCCAATCTGACTCCGCGCACCTGTCCTGTTTCCGCCGAGGCGTGGACTTGGCCAGCCGCCTCACGGCTGGAATCCGCCACGTCTAGGTTAAGTTAGGTTGGATGTAGGATAAGCTAGGATAACAACATTAGTATAGTGCTGCAGCGATCAACAACTCTGGCCAGCCCAGTGCCAGGGGCACGTTCACCGGGATTAGCTCGGTGAACAGGGCCAACAACACAGGTTTATACAACGCTGGCACGTCTGTAACGCTGCAGGTAGAAGTAGATTAGCATAAGTAGAATAAAATAACATAAGGAAGACATAACAGTAGTGCCCATAGTGAGAGCAAAAGATAACTAACATAGAGTAAGCTGTAGTACTAACACTTGAATTGTATCAACTAGGACCCACTAATTGCATAAGGTGGTGGGTTGTTATGTATCATATATATATTTGAAGAACAAAGATTTAAAAAAAAAAAAAAATACGCCGACGTTCGCACGGGAAAGCGGTCTGCATGGCGCCACCTGGGGAAGGTGTGTTGCCTTCCGAAACTGGGTTAAAACCGCCGGGAGACCCTCTGATTCCCGGAAATCTTCAGAATGTCTGAAGTGCTCTGTGGCTCAGAGGAACCTGAGTGGGGCGGGGACCGTAATATCCTATCCCGTGGCCTTGACGTGGCCCCGGCGCTCAGTAACCCCCTTAGATGGGGTGAAGCCTACATGGGAAGGGCCGTCCATGCATGACGTTAAAAGGCTAGCCCTTAACTGGGTGCAATCCTCATTGAACCGCACTGGCCCACCGTGAATTATCAAAAGCGGTGGGAGAGACATGGTCGGCCATGATCCCCCAGTATGTGTGGAGGCCCTCCAGGGAACTTAACTCGGGTTTGAGTGCCGCACCGTCTCGATGATGTCAAACTCCACAACATAAGACCCGGGCCATACCATCATTTTTCATCACATCATCACTCACATAACACCTCCAGGCTGTGGAACGGTGAGGGTTGTCATTGTGTCAAGGAAGGACGTTAAACTCCCTTCAAGGTAGGATGTTAAACGCCCCCAACCCAAGGCGAAAGCGAAGGGTGCGTGGCACAGGGGGAGCTGTGTCTGAGGGACTGACCGTCTGTGCCTCCCTCAATTCGCAGGGCACAAGACCAGCTGGTGCTCTGCATGCCGGCGACCTCGTTTGTCGGCGTGGGACCTTGGCGCGAGTCGGCAAGTGCGCTTCGCCACGCCCGTGGGTAACCGGGTCGTGTTATGCCAAACCCAGGGGTGGTGATATCGCCTGGGCCAGGTTAGCTGGGTCCAGACCGTCGAACGACTGGGTGACCGGCCCGCCACCTGAGTAGGAGCGGGTCCTTGGCCTGTAGGTGGGAGGTCGGGCAAGTAGGCGGCGAAGGACGAGAAGTGCATCTGCTTCTCCGGAGTGCGGGGTGCACTTGCCGATGAACACTGGGAGAAATCGTCGGTGATGAGGCCACTGAAGGGGACCAGTACACTGGCAACGGTGTGCTGAACTTGGCGGCTCAGGGATGCCTTGACCTAGGGACGAGGTTGGTGGGCGAGCTGCATCTTAGTCTCCCCCCCCCCCCCCATGCCAGAGGAGCCGGTCCAGGGTTAGAGATGGGCTCTCAAACCCATATTTTCGCTTGTCAAATCATGGCTGAACCAGAGATAAGCGATTCGTGTGCTTCTGTGAGAGCTTCGATGCTTTCTGCTCCCGACCCATCAGGGCAAAAGGAGGACATAGATGAGAGTGTAACTGAGAGACACAACAGGATCACGCAACTGTTGGAGTCCAACGTTAAAAACGGAAAGATTAGCCAAACTGCAATTCTAGCAATAAAAAATGAGCTTTCCTCCTGGGCGATTGCTCATGCTAGGCTTGAGGGGCGAGTTGTTGAACTACAACGGGAGAACTTCACTCTTATGAGACAACCGGCCAAGACATGGGCAGGTGTAGTGGCTCAGGCTGCCGCCAAAACCCAGACAACCAGAGAGACAGTAGCGAAGGTGACACAAAAGCCGGACACGGCGGTCTTTCTACGACCCCTGCCCAGCCCAGACACCAAGAAGTTCCAGGAAATTTTTACCACCATGGTAAATCCAGTTAAAGACAAAATTAAGGTAAACAAAGTTAAAGCAACCAAAAATTTCGTAATCGTAGATGTAGCAACTGAAGAGGACAAAAATAAAATCCTAAATAATCAAAATCTGTGCAAGGTGTTCAGGTGTCAACCCCCAAAGAAGAGGAATTCACTCGTAATCATGTACGATGTGCCGGTTACGCTGGACAACAATGAATTATGCGACACGATAAAGAATCAAAACTTTGACAATATGACTGATGAACAATTTAGAAATGACTTTAAACTGAAATTTAAGACAGGCCCAAGAGACAGACAAACAGTACACCACGTAGCAGAAGTAACGGGATCCATGTGGAAAAAGCTCACATCTATGGGTAGAATATACGTTGGATTTCATGCCATCAACGTGCGGGACTACTTGGTGGTGCCTCGCTGCCACAACTGTGGCGACTTGGATCACATCCACAAGTACTGTGACAGGAAGCTGGCTTGCTCCAGATGCGGAGCGGAAGATCACATAAGAAAGAATTGCACCAAATCTGGAATCTGCATTCCATGTGTAAAGAGAGGCAAAAAGACCTGTAACGCCTCAGGAAGGAACTGCCCAACGTATAGGATGTTGGAGCAAAGATTGATATCAAGAATTGATTATGGCTGAAGCCGCAGCTGTGCGCAGGATGCCAAAAAGGAAGTCTCCGGGGAAGAGGCGCAGAGACGCGGCTATGGCTGCTAAATTCAAGCAATTCCTAACCTTCGTTGAAGGCAGCAAAACTGAAAGAACAGGAATGGTAGACGTGTCCGTCCAGACGGACCTGTGTGAACGGGAAGATGCCGCTCTCCCCTCCCCCCGGAACTCGAGACTGCCAGAAGATCGGGCACCTGAAGTCAGGCGTCCTGCAATAGCGGGCCAAATAAAAGCCACAAGAAACAGCTCCACATCCGAAGAACCACTTCAAGTAAACACAGTCAGCAGCACAATAACCACACCTACCTCTGACCAATCGTTAGTAAAACGTCTAGAGGTGGATCCCATCAGGATCTACCCAAATCTGGAACATGCCTTGCAACTTTCCCGTCAGGAGGAGCCGGTTATCCTGACTACAGCATTAAGGCACATAGTGCGGGCGGGACACCAGTATGGACGTAAAGTCACCTTCTCGGCCATGGAGGCTGTCGATAGAATACAGTTAAAGACCGTTAATCTCCCCACTGACTTTGGCGCCCTGCGTGACCTTGTCAAAAAGGATTTTCAGAGAAGAAACGAGAAATTTGATCTAGATGAGATTTACAATCAGGGTGTCTTAGCCAATGGTAGGATAGCATATGACTGAAGGAAGACCTTTCCAGAACAATATGTTCACACGTATTTTCCATGACCACCAGAATACAGCTAGGACAACTTAATGCACATAACAGCCGATTAGTCATCCAGGAGCTCCAAAGGGTGGTGGAGGAGATGAATCTCGACGTACTCTGTCTACAGGAGCCATACTCTCTTGCGGGTAACATAGCTTTCGCTAGCGTTAATTGGCAAACAGTATACTTTGGAGATGACCCTAAAGCCACCACTATAGTCATAAATAAAGCCATAAGAGTCACAGTGGTCGTTCATCTCCCAAATGAACATTGCATTGTAACCGAACTCCAGACTCCAGTTGGAGTCATACATTTAGATAATATGTACTTCCAATATGGTGACGACATTGAGACATATTTAGACCAACTAGCACGAGTCACAACAGCACTAAGAGGCCGAAAGATAGTGGTGGTGGCAGATGTCAACGCGAAGTCCCCCCTGTGGCACAGTGGCACCCGGGATGGCAGAGGGGAGAAGATGGAGGGAACAGTAATGTCACTACAGTACTTGGTTGCCAACAGAGCCGGGAAGCCCCCCACCTACACAGGCGGAGGAGGAGAAGGAACTAATATTGATGTAACATTAATTTCACCGAATTTTGCTGGTCACTTGAACAACTGGATAGTAAGAGACCAAGTAACAACAAGTGACCACAACTTAATCACATTTGAGGTCACCGGCAGGGAATGTCACTGGGACATAGGGTGGGAATTTCAGTTAAATTACAACAAAACTGATTGGGAGCGCCTCACAAGAGAGTTTATCCCCCCGACATGGCCAGAAGGTGATGAAGACGTCGACAAGCATGCTGAAGAGCTGGTTAGTGCCATCACAAAAGCGCTAAAGGCTGCAGTACCAACTAGGAGGAGGGCTGTCGCGGCCTCCCCGTCACCATGGTCCGTTGAACTAGGGCAGATGCGTCAGTCGGTCAGGAGGGCGAGGAGGTACTACCAGCGAACTGTCGTCTGGGAAGAAAAACAGAGATGGTTAGAAATCTATAGGAATGCTAAGGAAGAGTTCCAGAGGGAGCTCAAAAGGGTTAGACCGGTAATCTGGGAGAAATATGTCCAGAGCCAACTGGCTACAGATCCCTGGGGCATCCCATATAAAATAGTTAGGGAAAAGATCAGGTCTCCTATGGTACTATCAACCGTCCGGGATGGGAATCGGATGACAGGGACATGGCAGGAAACTGCTGAAGTCCTTCTCCGGTCCCTGCTTCCGGATGACATGGAAAATGAGGATACGGAAGAACAAGGCCTAATTAGGCAAGCTCAGCAATAAGAGTACCAAAACAACACTGTGGTGTACCCTTTCCCGGAGAACGAGGTGGCGGTGCACATTAAGGCACTTAAAAGAGGAAAAGCCCCAGGACCAGACGGCATCATAGCGGAGGTGGTGCAATACCTCGCTCCTCAACTAGTAGCACCTCTAGCTAGAATCTACAACGAGGACCTAAGCCTCAGAAAGTTTCCCACCATCTGGAAACAAGCAAATGTAGTAATAATAAAAAAGTGATTGGATAAAGATCCAAAAGAGGTCAAGTCCTACCGACCCATATGTCTGTTGGATTTGCTGGGAAAATTGCTGGAGAGGCTGCTGCCTGACAGGCTGATGGCACACCGAGTGCTTTGTGGAATGAGCAGCAGGCAGTTCGGTTTTAGGCCGGGGCGTTCTGCGCCTGACGCAATCGCCATGGCGGCTGAGGTCTGCGGTTCGTCCACACATAAGTACATAGTTGGCATCATGGTGGACATCAGTGGCGCCTTCGACAACCTGTGGTGGCCTTCGCTCTTCTCTCGCTTGCGAGAGAAGGAGTGTCCAGGGCCGCTATATGGGTGTCTTAGGAGCTATTGCATGGATAGGGAGGTTTGGCTATCATCCCCTAGCGGAAGAGTGGCAAAAAGATAACAAAGGGGTGTCCACAGGGCTCCGTCCTGGGGCCACTCTTTTGGGATGTCAATAAGGAGCCTCTCCTTGAGACCTTGGAGAATTGTGCAGATGTGCTAGAGGTGATAGCTTACGCTGATGACCTCCTCCTGTTGGTTGGCGGTCGGAGCCGAGGGGAATTTGAACCAAAAATCGAGAGGACCATGACATTACTTTCAGAGTGGTGCCATAGAACCAAACAAAAAGTAGCACCAAACAAATCCACCTACTTACTCCTAAAGGGCCAATTGGTCAGAAACCCTACAGTTAGGATGGATGACGCACCAGTTATAGGTCGTTGAGAAGCTAGATACCTAGGGGTAATGCTAGATGAAAAATGGAGCTTTGCCAGGCACATTGAGGTAACAACACATAGGTCGATAGAAGTGTTAAACAACCTTATCACCATAGGCCACAGACGATTTCATCTCCCACCGAACCTCATCAAGCTCTACCATAACACAATTCTTGTCTCCATCGTGGGCTATGGGTCCAGAGTCTGGGCCCACAGGCTCATGAGGGTCGTTCCTGCTAAGGCCGTGAGGAGAGTGCAGCAGAACATGATACTACGTTCAGTGGGGGCATACCGAACATCACCAGGGGGAGCATTACTGATACTCATGGGAATGTGCCCCCTTGATGTAAAAATCAGGGAGCAGGCTGCATGGTATTGGGTCAAAAAGGGGCAAATTGAAAAAACTAGGGATATCATGGGGGTCAAAGTGGGGGACAAAATATCAATTAAAAGAAGGGGAACGGAACTCTGGCAAGAAATCTGGGATGGGGATGAGACAGGAAGAAGAACTCACCAATTATTACCAAACCTTCACGAAAGATTTCCAGCCAAGTAAGGGACTGCTGCACTTCCTCACTGGGCATGGCCCTTACCCGGCATATCTTTGCCGGTTCGGGAAAAGAGCGACACCATCGTGTGACTGTGGTGCCGAAATGGGCACACCGGATCATGTGGTCTACGAGTGTGCGCTTTTCGACGACGTTGCAGCTAACTTACGGAATTCACTGCCTAACATAGATACCTTTCACCTTATTAGAGACCCTACCACCTTCACTATTATCGATAAACTGGCTAGCGAGGTATCCGCCAAGGTCCTAAGGGAATATAGAAGGGAGATCGAGTAGATAGGAAACCAACATGTGACATCACGCACCATCCCATTCCGCCAGGGTGTGTACTGGCCGACCGTCAATGGCGATCGGGATCCGACGCATCCAGGACTAGGGGGAGGGTGCGACCACACCGATTAGAAACTACAGCACACCGACTATGACTGATAGAAAATTATTATTATTTTTACTTGTAGAAATAGATAGTAGGATATTTTCTTTAGACCTGCAGCGATTGCGGTAAGGCCAGTCCAGTGCCAGGAGCACGCCCACTGGGATTAGCTCGGTGGGCATGGCCATGAAACAGTAGGTTTATATTATATACTGGCACACCTGTAACGCTGCAGGATGTAGTTGTTAGTAGTAAGTAGATTAGAGTTGATGGCATGGTAGACTAATAGTAGATCATATAGATACCCATAGAACTAACTTCCTGTAGCTGATACTAATAGTAGAATATAAAATATTTGGTAAATGCTGCTAAAATGTAACACTGTATCTAATTTCGACCCACTAATGATTTTAGGTGGTGGGTTACATTGTATAACATTGGGTTTTGATGAATAAAGATTTAAAAAAAAAAATACGCCGACGTTGCGCGCGGATTAGCCGCTCGCGGTTATTCCGTCACTGTTAACTGAGACGTGTTTCTGTCCGTCTCGTTTAAACACGCGCCCTAGTTACGCCTTGTCTTCCCGCCGGCGCTTTTCCGCGTGGCGGCGCCGTCAATTCTCTTCGTCTCATGCCCCGCCCTCTAGGTCGGTGGAGTGGAGTGACTGAGTCGTTAAGCGTGGCAGGACGCCATCGACTCCGTCAGTGCTTATTTGTCTTACTTGCGGTGGTTTGTGTGGTGTCGGCCGGCGGTTCTACGGCATAGCGTGTCCGACTTGGAGAAGCCGTTAGCTCCGATTATGCTTGTTCTTGTAGGAAGAGAGTGAAATACGGAGCTGTGATGTTGCTTTTCCGGAGAATAGTGGGAGTCGCCGAGGACGGTTTCTCCTGGAATGTTTTGAGCACTGAGGGCGGCATGTTTTCCTCCGGGACTGAAGTTGAGTATATTTCGCTATTGCCGTTGTGCTTTTGACTTGCTATTGCCTTGTATTAGGGTGGTGTTTGCGACTTCCTTTATGTTGCTGCCGCCGACATTGTGTGTTTTCCGTCCACCGGTTTAGCTCGCCGGTCTTGAACCTATGAAGGAAAAGGTTGAACGTTAGTTCTGCACTGCGTTTGCGGAGTTTGACTTAGTGTGTAGGTTGTTCTTGTACTGCTGGGCTGGTTCCTCGATTAGGCGTCGACGTGAGCGTGAATTGCTTGGTTAAACTTTGCAGTAGGCACTGATTGGTAGCCTTGCAGCTGCTTGTATTTCATACTCAGCAACTGTGGTTAAACTTTTGTAAATTTGCTGGCCATGTTGGTGTGAGATTGTTTGCATTTTAAATTTAGATTTTATGCAAGTTCACCTTTTAGAAGTATATGCATGTATTGCTGTCCCTAGGTTATAAGCTGGATAGTATAAATTGATTTAAGGTTGCTAGGTTTTAGGGAATTGCTTCGCTGTATGATAGTTCTTAATGCTTAATTTGGATTCTAAATGTACTGCGGCCATTAAGGCTGATTACTATAAATCTGTTGATTTGCTTTCTATTGGAGAACTTGCCTAACCTTAATCATCGGCCAGCCCTTCAGGATGAACTGTTTATTAAGTATCTTGATGAATTGGCTCTTCCGACCCCCACCTTTTTGGAAGCTCTACAGCCCTTAAGGTTTTGAAATCTAGTTTTAATACTTAACCTCCCTTGTTACCGTACTGGGCCCTTAAGGCCGGCTTACTGATAAATTTCTGGCCATTACTTACTTATTCCATAATTTGACTAATTTCATTTATTACCTGGCCCTTAGGGTCGAGTTGTTAATAAGCACTTGTTATTTTCCAGTTGATATTTTTAAGATTTTCTTATCTTGTTAATTTGGCCCTTCAGGCCCCTTACTTGGAAGTTGCATGGCCCTTCAGGCCTCTTTGTTTCACACTGCCTTGCCTAAACTGTTGGAAAATCTGCTCTTTAACTAAAGTCTAGTAAACTTTTTTTGTGGCCCTTCAGGCTCAAACCTTACGTTCATACGTTTATATTTGAATATTTTCTTTGTCTGTGGTATTGGCCTTTTATATCTTAAATTTTGAAGTGAATTTTGGTTGCAAATTTACTAGCTGAACACGTTATATGTATTCTTGCTAAATTGGCCCTTCAGGCTTTCTTTGCGATTGCAGCCCTTAAGGCATACGCAGTACTATGTTGCGCGGTACAATGTTAAATTGTTAACGAACTAGTTTAAGGTTTGATTCTCCCTATATTCATTATCTTGGCAGATTGTATATTGTATTTTAGATAGTTTTAATAAATATATTAGAAGTAAGAGGCTGTTACTTCTACCAGCACTTGGCCCTGCTTCCTCGCTCGATCCTAATGGCTCCTTACTTCCTTGATTGTTAGAATTTTTGCCTGTTAGCCACTATTATCGGTACCATTGTGGTAGCAGAGCGTGGTTTTACACGTTCGTGACACTTACCAATTGCTGGTGGAATGATAGTTAGCTGATAAGATTTGTTTGGAGCTTTGACTGTCTGGAGAATTTATTTTCAGGTAGCTATGGCCTGACGATGGCCGGGTGTGGGGTACCTCAAGAGGGACCAACTGCTCTAAGAATTAAAGATTCGTGGGAAACTTGAGCAAGGGAGTGTGCTGGAGCTGGTTGCTCGATTACATGAGGCCTTGCAACTGCCTGTTGTGGTCTCCATTGAGCAGGGGTGATTGGTGAGTTATGCAGTTTATTGCAAGCATATGAGGACCAGCCCAGCCGGAGACAGGTGCTGATTGTTCATGCTCATCTTGTACATGTGGGGAATAGAGTAGCAGACCTTGAGCAAATAGACAAAAGGGTAGTCATGGAATTGCGGGAAAAGGTTAGTGAAATGCAGGATAGGTTGACTTGTATGGAGTTCGGTTTAGAGAGAGACCAGGGTGACTTAGTTCAGCTGCATGACCCTTCATTGGTAGAGCAAGGGGACATGAAGGTTAGGGTCAGTCGTTTGGAAGCTTTTACCTAACTGCTGAATCCTCTTTGGCTTCTTTTGAAAGACCTTACCCGGCTAGCGGTCGATTCATTAAGTAGAATTTAAGAAGTGCTTTGGCTGTTGGTTAAATTTCAGCAGCATGCCCAAGCATTTTCAGTGCCGCACTCGACCATTCTTTCCTTGCTATACCCATTAATTGAAGGGGTGCTAACTGATTTAGTGTCAAGGGCGTTAATTGATGGAATGTCGTCGTTGCAATTGACGCGGGTCATTATTGAATGAAGGTTGACACCGGGGTTTAGGAAGCAGTTAGAATGTTGCTATATTTGGAAGGTACAAGCAAGTAGTGAGACACTACAGCAATATGTTAGCAGGGTGAAGTTAGCTTCAGAAGCAATTTTAGTTGACCTTTCCGGATAGGAGTTGATTTCCCTGATTTTGGATGGGATGTCAGTAAGGGATAAAACAAATTTAGTCTTTAAAGCACCTCCTGACACTTAGTGAGTTACAGGAGTCAGTGGCACTGGTTTCGGTTTTGCGAGTTCGGCAAGGGCCTAGCACTGCGGATACCGCGCAGCTTGAGGTTCACTCCCAATCTCGTGTTGAGTCTGACAGTTAAATTCGAGACGACGGGCTTGTTTAAAGTGCGGCAAGGTGGGACATTTGTTTCGTGATTGTTGGTCGCTCCAATCGTCCAGACAGGACAAGTGACGCCAAAGAATGCGGCGCTCGTATCCACGACCGGTAACATCTTGGTGTGGCCAGGTTGCCGCTCCTATAGTTCGGCCACCTTATGTCCGCGCACATCTCGGACCCGAGCCTTTGTGCGCTTTACTTAATTCTGGCAGCTCTTATTCTCTACTTAGTCAGGCCTGGTTCCTCGGTCATCTAGCGAGATTAAAACCCCATTACGTGCCTCTCAAGAGATGTCGTGTCGCTAACGGTCAATGGTTGCCTCTGAGGGGTTGGGGTAGTATCTCGGTTGGCCGGTTTTCTTGACCTTTGAAGTTGGCGTTAGTCGAAAACTTGCCAGTGAACCTGCTGTTACGATGTGATTTTATTTCCAGAACTCAACTTATTTTAGACTATTCTGGGAGGACCTTTACCTTTAAATTCGATTCTACGCAGATGTTTGAATTGTGTGAGTGCCTTAAGGTCAGTGTATCTTCCGATCTGTTATCCATGGCTACTGAAATTAACTGCATTGACCTCTCCCATCTCCCTTCCTCGGAGGCTCAGCAAATATCTGAATTGTTGGCGGAGTTTCCGAGGTTGTTCAGTGAAAGGTTAGGAGTAACCAACGTGCTGACATACAATATCCGTCTTACGGATAATGTCCCTGTTAAACAATCCCCCTATCGCTTCTCCCCGCCAAAAATTAAGATCTTACGGGAAACGATTACCAAGATGTTAGAGCAAGGGGTGATTAGACCTTCCACCTCTCCCTATGGCTCCCCTATATTTTTAGTGCCAAAGGATCAGGGTCCAGATTTCAGGACAGTTGTAGATTACCGTAGGCTCAATGAGGTTATCCTGGAATCTGTCCCCCTTCCCGATTTGCATAACTCATTTACTAGGTTCGCGGGGGCTAGTTGATTTACGGTCTTGGACCTTAATCAGGCCTACTACGAAATACCCCTGGATGAAGAGTGTAAGCAAGTCGCCGCGTTCTGCACATATTGGAACTTGTACGAATTTAATCGCGTTTCTTTCGGCCTCGTCACTGGTGCAGCTGTTTTGACGCGCCTCTTGATTTTGGGGGATTTGAAGTTCGTTTGCGTCTGTAATTACTTCGACGATTCGGTCATCTATAGCCGTTCATTTCAGGATCATATCAGCCATCTCCGTCACGTTTTGGGCAGATAGCAGGCTGCCGGATTAACCGTGAAACCTGCCAAGGTTACTATTGCTAGGAAGGAAATCTCCTTCCTGGGTCATATTGGCCGGGATCGGCCAACCTAAAACGAATTAAAACCCAGCCTGACATTTCTGCAGTGATCAGATATTCCGCTGGTAGCAAAACTTGTCGTAGTGGATATGCCAAGAAGTTAGCTGCTTTGACACGTTTTTTTATTTAAGATTATCGTCAGTGTGTGTGTGTGTGTGTGTGTGTGTGTGTGTGTGTGTGTGTGGCGGACCGCTCTTGCAGCCACATTTCACGAGGCTGATAACTTACGGGGGCAGAGAACAGTGACCTGGGACGCCCTCGTCGGCACCGCCGCACGCACGCACGCACGCACGCACGCACGCACGCAGAATACGTGTACACACACGACACATGCAGCAGATGGTGGACGATGTAAACTCGAAGCTAGCTGTAGCTCGCGCCGGCCTGGCGGTGCTGTGGGGCGGCCTCACGGCTTCTGCACCGCCCTGGCAGCTAGCGGCGTTCAAATGGGAGTCGCCGTTTACTCTTAGACATGGAGGGTAGTACTAGGCTGTTGACGATTGCTCTCGTAATTTGTCGCTCCTTCCGGAACCTGCTTTAGCGACGTTTTCGACGGTCACCTGTTGGGATATCGGTCCGTACCACCGTGTGTCACTCCCACATGCGGAGAGCACACCCTGCAAGCATTTAGGCTCTCCCACTGCGGTTTTTCTTTGTCGCCTCTCGGCCTTTTGGCTACGAAGCACCCCGCGTCGGAGCGGTCCGTTGTGCTGTGTATAGAGTCGCGTTTCGTGGTCGTTGTCGTTTGTTCTTGGTTTTTCCAGCGTTGGTATTTTTGCGGTGAATATGTCGAACCGGTCGAACAGTATTCAACGCGTTTTCGACAGAGCAGCGAGACGGTGTGCAGGCGGCGCCACGCTGTCAGTGTATGTATCAATGCCATTTTCGAATCTGAAGTTCTAGTTATCTTGCAGTTAAGAATTGGATTTTGCATACTTGAAAATCATGAACTACAGTTAAGCATTGTAAAATTGAGTCGCAAGTGGAGAAAGGTGTAACATCTGCAACACAACATTTACTTTGGTATAACAGAGGGGAGAATGTAGAGGAGGCAGCTAGAAAGATTTGAACTGTTTGGAGCGAGTGCTTTTGGGAAAAATACGCCAGAAAAAGATATTCTTTTTTTCAACAAAGACCGTTCTGTCATGAATGATTTTCCACATTAAGGAAGTCACGACTACTGATATGTGACAGATTACCATTTTTCCATCATGCGACAATTGCATTCAACAGTCAAACTTCAGAAGTCTGGTGTAGGGGTACTGCATGCTCCAATTCGAAACAACAAAAATCAACGGAGTGACTATTATTGAACGTCATCAGGTCGCTCATTGAGCATTCCTATGCAATACTGTTACTGGTGACGTGTTATGATGCCTTTATCGATAACTTCCTAAGAAGAAATGAAAGGCTGAGCCCCACCAAAATACGTAAAGAGTAGTGTGAACATCATATTTTACATCTGATAGCTCCAAAAGTGTGTTTTGGGCTACGAATTCTGCTCCAAGGGGTGTGTGCAACACAGCTGGAATTTTTTGTCAACAAATGAGACACTTTTCGGTCGCAGTGTAAGAAAATCGAGCAACAAAACTACATCACCTATGCTACTGCATGATAACTCACTCTGCTGATTTGAGAAAAAACTATCCAGGAGATTGATAGGAAAGTCGTCTCTCAGGCACTTGTATTGATAGGGAACTCGTCTGAAGCACTTGTCCCTCTCGTCTTATATTCGTAAAATTTTACCTTTCCCGCTCTTGATCGATCAACCGTCAAGGCAATTCATTTCTAGACGAAAATACTCTTAAAACTACACTGGTTTAATGACATCGTTAGAACCAGTGGGTTTCTACAGGCGTAGAATTTGCAAACAACTTTAGCATTGTCAGATTGTTTTAGGTATCGTGAAAGATAATTGAGCTGCTGATTAATTTCTCTTTGATTACTGTTAGGATTAGTAAACTAATGGAAAATGCAATTAGAATATTCACTGTACTAATACAAATCAAATTCATCTTACTACAGAAACATCACGACGGCAGTGTATCTTAATAAACCGTTAAGTGTGTGTAAGACGATTGAGCCTATTTTAACACGAATTAGTAGAATATTACCGACTTTTGACTTCGAGAAGATCTGTATTTACTTCATTTCCTGTATCATTCGCAAGTATTATGAAAATGTGGCATTTCATAGATAAAATTATGTATTCACAACAAAAAATGGTGGCAGGAAACAAAAGTGGCATTATGAAATTGACAGTACCGTAAGGTTTTCGCTCTGATACTAAGGGTTACTGTAAGTAGCAAGACGAATTTTGCTCCAGCGTTATCTTAAGATTCCCTTATTGAGTTTGCATCTGCCTGCTTGTAGCTCAGCTACGAAAGAATTAAAAATCTGACTTTCAGCGAGTCTCGAAAGGCGAACGAAAGCAGCTTGCACCTGGTAGCAAATCATGTTACCTGGGAACTGGTTTTTTCCTAAAGTGGGAAGACATCCTTTTGTGGTTGAATTGATAAGTCACTCAGACGTGTGCTGTTGGTTTAAGCGTTGCGGTATGTTGAATTTGTACCAATGGTTTTTCTACAGGTGTTTTCTGTTCCAAATAGAGTCGAAGTCTCCCATTAGTATTTTCACGTCATCTTGGTGAATTTTGTTCATAGTTTTTTCGAGTGTGTTCCAGAATTTTTCGACATTTTTGTTTTTCTTATTTTCGATGTTGGTGGGAGCATGTGCATTGATGAGTGTATATTTATTACTGGGGCTCTGAATGATCGTAGTCATAAGTCGATTGTAGATGGGTGTGATTTCTTTGACAGAGTTGATGATAGATCTGTATTCGAGAAAAGCAATTCCGAAGATTGGTACGCCTTTCGCTACCTTTTTTTGTATTTCGTTCTTGAAGATGAAAAGGGTTCCTTAATGCAAGGTTTCACTGTCAGTCGTGGTTCGTGAAGACCAAGGATGAGTATCTTTTGTTGGTCGATTTCTTTTGTGAGATTTAGTTTTCGTGCTTGTATCAATGTATCGATGTTTAGTTATAAAAATAAAGTTCTTACGTGTGTGAAATCTTATGGGACTTAACTGCTAAGGTCATCAGTCCCTAAACTTACACACTACTTAACCTAAATTATCCTAAGAACAAACACGCACACGCACGCACCCCCGAGGGAGCACACGAATCTCCGCCGGGACCAGCTGAACAGTCCATGACTGCTGCGTCTGAGACCGCGCGGCGTGTTGTTTTCAAATGCATGTTTTCTCCTTGTATGTAAATTTACAAGAGATGTTCAGTATTCTCTGCCGTGCTAACCTGGACTCCCCAGAGTCCGAAATTCCAACTGCCGCCTGTCGACAGCCGGGTTGTGTACCACCTGGGATAAAGTTGACTTTGCTTGCACAGTTAGTTTGCTTGTGTTTCATTGGTTTGGCTGGGTGATTCCAGGACCGGACAGGACCAGAGGATGTTGAAGCCTTTGGAAGCAAATATTTTCAGCCGAGCTCATTGCGCTAACAGACTGTGACCAGAGTAGCGGTAGTTTTCTCTCAGACGTGTCTGGATTTTGAGTTAAACGGATTGAGTAGCCGTTCAGGATTGTGTTAATAATTTGGTTCACCCCAAGTATTTGATTTCCTCGGTACCACGCATATGGGGGAGGGCTTCCCCTATCGGCCCCACGGGTTTATTATTATTATTATTATTATTATTATTATTATTATTACTATTAAAAACAGTCTTGATCACGATTTATTTAACAAGGTTACCGGTTTCGACCACTACTGTGGTCATCTTCAGACCATTGAGTAGGAACCTCTTTCTGTTGGAGAATCACTACTGTAGTGGTCGAAACCGGTCACCTTGTTAAATAAATCGTGATCAAGACTGTTTTTAATAGTAATTATTTATAAGACATTGATCACTGCTGTTCCTGTAATGTATTCAAAAGTAATTATCATTGTCATAATGTCATCAGCAAACCCGATATGGTGCATCTTCCCACCACTGAAATAGATGTGCACTGTTCGATTCAGTATTTCCATCACATAAATATGGGTTATAATTACGTTACATTGCTGCTCGTAGACATATTTCTTAATTTTTCTTAGGCAGGTGCTACCTGTCACTCTATCGTAGGAATTTATGTACGCAGCATTGTTGCAATACAGACGTTCAAATCATCCGATTTCTGTAATTTCATTTCGATACCAGATCGTTCTAATCGGATTCAGCAAGTCAGGCTTAATGTGGATATACGAATACGACTCTCATCATTTGATGGACTGGGTAAACCACATTCTTAATCGGACGGTTGACCACTCTATTTGAATCCCAAGAAAATTGGAACCTTCTCACAAAGGAATGTGAGGTGATATCAAAATTTATCCAACATACAAAAATTAACTGCAGGGCTTTTATGCATGCAGTAGTAGCACACAAGGACATATGTCTTGGAAGCGCATATTTCATTTCCTCTTCTCATATTAACGCCTCGTTTTAGTATGAAGTGAGAAGATAAACACGAAAAACTAAAGTTCCTGAGAAGCATATCAGTCATTACCTCTTCTCATAACTTTTGTTTTAGTATGAAGTAAAAAAAATAAACAGTTTAAGGTTGTGAAGCATAATATGACACCAGATTCTTATCGTAGGCGCTATCGGAATCGCAAAAAGCAGGGTTGGATGCCGTTGAAGTCCCGTTACACTAATGGCAAGACAAATGTTCGCAAATCACCTCTATTGCCTCAAAAAACAATTGCATCTTAAATATCGAAGGACCGACGTCCACACTCACAGCGCGTTGAAATACAGTTAAGACGGCAGATTAATGTTTGTGACCGACTGGGCTTCGAACCTGGACCTCCTGCTTACTAGACAGACATGCTGATCACTGCACTATTATGTTTTTTAAAAAAGTTTTAGAAGACTTTCAGGACCAGGTAGGCGGAGGAAAAGAGGGCAGGGGTCGAAGATACGAGGCCTGGACTCAGTGCCTCCCCCATACCTGTCACTGAGCAGCTGCATTATTCCCAATGTATTCCATGTTTGCACCCATATATGCCTTTAAATTGTGGAACAAAACTGAATTGGTATTTAAGGTAAAATAAATTACAGATTGCCGCCTCCAATGGCGTGCGTTCCTTGTAGAACATAACTTATAACAGTGAAAAGGGTGACGCAAAAATACATAACATTCATTCAGAAATATATTCACAATTTAAGTTATTTTGCACTGGATGCATATGAGGTCTGTAAGGAAGCCCTATATTTTTCAACAAATGAAAAAAAAAATCGGAGCCGGAGGGGTTTTGCCAAATTAGAACAGTTCTGATTTTAGGACCAACGTAAAAGAATATTCCAGGAATAAAAAGAGTGAAATAATAGTATTCTGCTTCTAATCAAGAAAACTGTCCACCTCTTTATATCCCACATAAAACAATAGATAAAAAAATATGAAACCATTCCTTATATTTGTTATTCTTTCTCAAAGAAAATGTTATTCTGCAATATAAAACAGGTACTCTTGTAAGTTCTGTTTGTTACAACGTAAAACAGTGTCCCAGAAGCCACGAATAACTGTTATGCTTTGCGGACGGATAACATTTGCAGTCGGATTGTAAAGTTTGTTATCGGTATATGACTTTCTGCGGTTCTGTTGATAGTGCTAATTTCTTCCTAGTCCAGTTCCTAATTCTGATTCTATTTTCACATAAGATGTGCGCTACAGTTTCTACAAGCCGACAATTGTCGCAGTATGGAGATGGTCTCAATTTGATTTTCCATAGTCGTTCCGCTGAGGGTATGGTTTCGTTTACAACGTTGCACCATACCGCCCTGACTCTAGTTGGTAAAATTTTATTGTTGATATTTTTCCAGACGTTCCTCCTGTTTTTTGTAGGTTAATTTACCGGAATTGGTTTGTGAAGGCGATGTGTGGTAATATAATCATAGACGGTTCTAGTGTTGGTTTGTGCTGGTTGAAGTCTTATACAGCTCCAATCGCCATAGTGCTTTCGGACGTAATCTAGGCTGGCATGCTACATTAACAGGAGCGTTCCTATCCCCAGGATCTAACGAGAGGAACAGAAGTTTCGTGATGCCTGCCTTAGTGGCATGTATTAGTTTAAAAGCACGTCTTTAATTACCAGTCCTCCGTTTTGCCTCTGCAAAGTCGCCGTGTGGATGGATACTTTGAAGATATCTCGTTTCCACACATACCAAGAGGCTACAGCTAATATTTTATGTGCAGTGACCTGCAGTATCGGTAAGACTGCTGCGACATGATAATTTAGCTAAGTATGTTTGTATTTATAAAGTGAACTTTCTGCAGTCGGTCTAACAATCGCATGTCATGGTCCTTCAACAAGGTTCCGATGACATTAAGTTTCCGCTCCCAATTGTTCGTGGCCATACTCTTGGGATTCGCCCTTAACATCAAGCCGACTTGGAGTCTCTCTTCAGTTACATCTAACCAGTGCGCACCTGTTGCACTATTGTAAGAACAGAGATGCAGGTTCATTTGGCTACATGAATGCGTATGTTCCTCCAGCATGACGTGGCTCCTGCACATTCTAGTCATCAGGTGACACATGATCCAAACCTGACGTTTCCCCGAAGATGGATCATTAGATTTTCTTGGCCTTCAAGGTCCTCGAACCTTATCTCTTTGGATTTTTGCCTGCGGGGATGGTTAAAGGCGAAGTCTACAAATACAAAGTAAACCAAAGAGCCGATCTGATCGTTCGGGTTATGAATAGTGCAGCCCTCATAAAAGAACGCAAAGACGTCCTCAGTAGAGCTACACGTGGTGTTATCAAGAGAAGTCAAATGTGCATTAAAGTTGGTTGGTGAATTTTTGAAAATCAACTTTGAATGTCCTCATTTGCCTTTGCTTTGAGTTTGTTAGCGTTACGTACTAACAGTTGTATCTCTGTACTCAATAAAAAGTGGACGCATTTATATGGAATTTTTTTCGTGTGTACTGCCACCTGCTAAAATATCTACTATTCCTCCTGAAACACACTGTATATGGATATATGTGTGGTGTCTGTTCTTTCGGACATGTCCGAAAGAAAATGCTTCATGGCATTCTGCAAGGACCTTCGATCTAGTTGCAGGGGCTGATACAGATTTCAGAGCTGCTTGGCTGTTTGAATAAAAATAGATGCTACGATTTTTGTAGGATCTACTCTAATTTTCCTCTGTGCACATGCTGACAAAAAAAAACCGTGTAATACTGTGGCCATCTTCCCTAAAGAGATTCTAGGCAGTACACCAGACCTGGTACTTTCATCTGTTATCGACGTGTCAGTAAACCACTATATTATGTCTCCTGCACGGTGTTGTGGTTCGTTTTTCCACTGTTCCCTGCTTCAAACTGTTACATGGCTAAGTTTATTGAAACAGCTAGGAGCTATTGTGTAGTTAGTCGGCATTTCCCCAGCCATCGTCTTACTGATTTGGGATTCCGTATATTCTATGTCCAATTATTTCCAATTTTTAGCCTTTATGTCCCTGCCGCTGCCTCCATTTTAAGCCACAGATGTCTAGCATAATATCCATCCCAAGAGTGGATGTTCTGCTAATTCCATCTGTTTGTGAAAGGCCAGTGTCTGCACTTTGCCAGACTTCCTAGTAGCCACCTTCTGTTAGACTTTGTTCATATTATAGGTCAATAAATTATCATTGGTCTTTTGCAGGGATGTATATCCAGTACATACTGGGTTTACACCCCAGTTTACCCTGAAACAGCTTCTACTGCTTATAAGATTATCTTTCGCAGTGGAAAATATTCTTTATGTGAGGTGTTCATAATAGTTTACCATCCAGGCCTACCTCTAGATACACTACAACCCTCTCTAAAGTTTCATCGAGAAACGTAATTTTTCAGTATGTGTGCTGGATATGCTTCCCCATAAATACTACACCAATTTTCGTGGGGCTCGTCTTTAAATACTTTTTCACAATGTTCAGTGTACATAGGTTTAACAGTATTAGCAAATTTTCCAAGACTTACTGTGAATAGATCGTCTACTTACTCAATTGAAGAGTAGTCTCCCGCATTCAGCTCATCTGAGTTCATTCACCACTAGGTTCTTCATCTCTAACCATTTACTCGAAGGTCGTATTACTCGACATCCAGGAAGATGCAGAGAGCATCCAGAAAGGGTAGTGCTTTTTCCACCTTCCCAACAAGTTGAAGTGTTACTTCACATGATTTGCTTCGCAAGTATTATGAAAATGTGGCAGAAAACAAAAACGTGGCATTATGAATTTGGCAGTACATCAAGGTTTTCGCTTTGGCACTAAGGGTTACTAAAAGAAGCAAGACGAATTTTGCTAGAGAGTTGTCTTACGATTTCCTCATTGAATTTTTATCTGCCTGCTTGTAGCTCTGCTACAAAACAATTAAAAACCTGGCTTTCGGCGACGATCGAAAGGCGAACAGAGGCAACATGCACCTGACACGCAAGCACGTTACCGCGAACCTAGCGAATAGGCGCGGTGTGTTCCACTTATTGACCCAGTAAGCGCTATGGCAGATAAACCGCAACATAAGAGGCGACAGTAGTTGTATTAAGAGGCGACAGTAGTTGTATTAAGAGGCGACAGTAGTTGTATTAAGAGGCGACAGTAGTTGTATTAAGAGGCGACAGTAGTTGTATTAAGAGGCGACAGTAGTTGTATTAAGAGGCGACAGTAGTTGTATTTCCCGTGTGGAACGACTATTGTGGACTCAAAAGGATTAACTGATATCCTTATGTCACATCTCAAGCGAAAGTCACTCAGTATTAAATTGAAATGACACGATAATATCAAGTGAATTTAGCAGGATAGTTCTGTACCATCAAGGAAGTAACTCGTCGGTCACAGAGTTGCCAAACATATTCTGCGCTGTTGCCAAGTTTCAGCTATACCGCCAGGAAGGATACCAGCTGATGTGTTCTGTGAGTGACCTCGGAAGTGACTATAGCTTCGTTTCAAAGTTGCGGGTGGCAAGGGCCGCAAGATCCTCATTATATGTCAATGAGTCTTATTCTCATGGGGGGGGGGGGGGGGGGTACCGCGCATGTGGTACGCGGCAAAGATGGGAATTCGCTTCTTACGAGGAGCGTGTGTAGATAGGTGCTGAAGAGAGGTTGGCTGCTGTGTCCCGACAGTGCCCACCGTCGGAGGTTCGAGTCTTCCCTCCGGCATGGGTGTGTGTGTTGTCCATAGCGTAAGTTAAAGTTAGATTAAGTACTGTGTAAGCTTAGGGACCGAAGACCTAAGCAGCTTGGTCTCATAAGTTCTTACAACGAATTTACAAAATTTTAAATCCAAAATATTGCATCTCTGTTCTTACAATAGTGCAATAGGTGCGCACTGGTTAGCTGTAACTAAAGAGAGACTCCAACTCGGATTGTGGTTAAGGGCATAATAACTTAAATTGTGAATACATTTCTGGACGAATGTTTATGTATTTTTGCGTCATCCTTTTCACTGTTATATGTTCTACAAGGAATGCACGCCATTGGAGGCGGCAATCTGTAATTTATTTTACCTTAATTACTTCAGTTTTGTTCCACAATTTAAAGGCATATATGGGTGCAAACATGGAATACATTGGGAATAATGCAGCTGCTCAGTGACAGGTATGGGGGAGGCATTGAGTCCAGGCCTCGTATCTTCGACCCCTGCCCTCTTTTCCTCCGCCTACCTGGTCCTGAAAGTCTTCTAAAACTTTTTTAAAAAACATAATAGTGCAGTGATCAGCATGTCTGTCTAGTAAGCAGGAGGTCCAGGTTCGAAGCCCAGTCGGTCACAAACATTAATCTGCCGTCTTAACTGTATTTCAACGCGCTGTGAGTGTGGACGTCGGTCCTTCGATATTTAAGATGCAATTGTTTTTTGAGGCAATAGAGGTGATTTGCGAACATTTGTCTTGCCATTAGTGTAACGGGACTTCAACGGCATCCAACCCTGCTTTTTGCGATTCCGATAGCGCCTACGATAAGAATCTGGTGTCATATTATGCTTCACAACCTTAAACTGTTTATTTTTTTTACTTCATACTAAAACAAAAGTTATGAGAAGAGGTAATGACTGATATGCTTCTCAGGAACTTTAGTTTTTCGTGTTTATCTTCTCACTTCATACTAAAACGAGGCGTTAATATGAGAAGAGGAAATGAAATATGCGCTTCCAAGACATATGTCCTTGTGTGCTACTACTGCATGCATAAAAGCCCTGCAGTTAATTTTTGTATGTTGGATAAATTTTGATATCACCTCACATTCCTTTGTGAGATGGTTCCTACTTTCTTTGGATTCAAATAGTGGACATTTCATCACCGGTGAATAATCTGATGACTAATGACATACCTGTTGCAATTGCTCCATGGCACCTGTGAGTAGTCTCACGTTGGTTACTGTGAGAACACGCACGCGGTGATATCCGCTCACTGCAGTCTGAGCCAGGTGATTTCTTTCTGTTTATAGCGAAGGGTCTGCTGCAGTGTTCGCGCTCAGCCAACAAACAAATCGCGGCGGCATTGGGCACTGCTAATTGCTGCACTTGTTGCGATCCTCGACAAGAGCGCACTGTCTCTGCTAACGATACTATGGAATTAATACGTCTTACTTAACGTAATATGCAGGTCGAGGGTTGGGTAAAAATTAAGTTTGTAACTTCCCATCGCATTAAAATACTTTAGTCGTGTATTGAACAACACATGCACCAGTCAATTCCTCAGTTGGCGTCGGGTGGATGAGATTTTTCAATTACCTTGCATTGCAAGAATTGTAAGGAGGAGACTGAAAGTAAATGGACTTGTATCTAAACAGCTGCGACAAAGCAAAGCTTGACCGATTATCAGGTAATTGTCCACATGGGTTATGTGGACGAGTATACTTTCAGTAACCAACCCACCCACGATCATTACGTAAGATTTCTCGAAGGGTAGGGGCGTTGATTTCATTAAGTCGTCGACAGTGTAGCGTGATGGCTTACTTCCCACCATACGTTTTCTATATTCGTCCAAAGGTCGTTGCATTTGTAGGTCCACTTGGCAATGACCTTGTTACCTCTGCCCACACATTGTCTGGTTGATGTACGGTGATCGTGGAACAAACGGCAACAGTTTTATCCTCTTGGCCCTGAAACCAATCTCGCACTGCTCTGCTATGATATGATGTATGGGGCTCTGCTCCTGTAAATAAACTGTTATCTCGGTCGTTCATATATTTATATTTAAATAACATATTAGTAATAAGCACATTGTATTATTATTTTCCACAGTGTTTAAGAATTCAGGCCCTGTCATAAATAAGTGATCTAGATTCAACCGTCCGATTAAGAATGTGGTTTACCCAGTCTATCAAATGATGAGAGTCGTATTCGTATATCCACATTAAGCCTGACTTGCTGAATCCGATTAGAACGATCTGGTATCGAAATGAAATTCAAGAAATCGGATAATTTGAACGTCTGTATTGCAACAATGCTGCGTACATAAATTCCTACGATGGAGTGACAGGTAGCACCTGCCTAAGAAAAAGTAAGAAATATGTCTACGAGCAGCAATGTAACGTAATTATAACCCATATTTATGTGATGGAAATACTGAATCGAACAATGCACATCTTTCAGTGGTGGGAAGATGCACAATATCGGATTTGCTGATGACAATAATAATAATAAAAAAATAAAAATAAAAATAAAATAAAAATATAAAAAAATAAAAAAAATTAAAAATTAAAAAAATAAAAATAAAAATAGGCCTCCGGTATGTTCTGCCAGTCGTAAAAGGAGACGAAAAGAACAAACCACTAATAGGGCTAACCCCCTTTTAGTGTGATTACTTGGTTCAGGACAGAACTAAAGAAGCCTCGGACAAGCGCCGTCATGGTTGGGGACGACGCTTGAACCCTATGACCGCCCACAATGGTAATGACACTGCTAGCCAACTGGAAAATGATTTAAATCCAAATAGAGGTTTTTTGCACATATGCTTCCTGCAACCTCCCTAGCAGGAAAACAGACGGAGGATGAGATGGTCAGATGAAGTTAATCGACACCTCATGTTTTGTTATTACCAAGCAACAAACCTAGGAACCAACACAACTGGATATAGATCACAAATATACACAACATTTATTACCAGATACCCGGAATTAAATTTTTTAACAGAACAGCGACTAGCTGATCAGATCAGTGTAGTAATCAAAAATAACATGATACCCCAGTCAGAATTAGAAAACATCAAACAAGTACAACAAATACTGGAACAAAATAATGTGCAATTAGGAGAAGAAAATACAGTAATCGACTCAAACATCCCAGAGCAAACAAAGAACAACACGCATCAATTAAACAATCAGAGGAAAACGAAATCTTAAGACAGCCAACAGCACAAGCACAAATAGAACATGAAGTGACACACATGTTAGATATAGAAGAAAAATTTCAGTTGACATATATAGAATACAAAGACACAAATTCTTGCATAGACCACCAAATAGCCCACAAGTCGAAACAACAATAAAAACTATCAACACAATCATACACAACAAAATAAATGAATACACAACTATGGAAGAGTTAAAACTACTGGTTTATGTAGGAGCACTCACTACACTAAATATACACACTAGGCAGAGATCAGAACCAACCAACACAGAAGAAACCCACAAAACCAGCAAGGCAACACAGACTACAGATCAGAATAGAAAAACTGAGAAAAGACATTGGACAGCTAACACAATTTATAAGAAATGAAATATCAGACAAAAAACGAAAAAGGTTAGGTAAAATCTCACAAGAAGCAATAGAGCAATTAGATGAAAAGAAGCAGAAATTACAAGCATTGGCCAAACGACTTAGAAGATACAAAAAGTGAAAATAGGATACAAAAAAAAACATTCAACACAAACCAAAAGAAATTTTACCAAACAATAGATAACACACACATAAAAATAGACAATCCACCAAACATAACAGACATGGAACACTTCTGGAGCAACATATGGTCAAACCTGGTACAACATAACAGGCATGCACGGTGGATACAAGCAGAAACACTCCTACAAGATGATACCACAAATGCCTGAAGTGATAATTTTGCAACATGAAGTCACCCGAGCAATTAATTCTACGCACAATTGGAAAGCCCCTGGAAATGGTAAAATAGCAAATTTCTGGCTAAAGAAGTTCACCTCAACACATTCACATCTAACTGAATTATTTAAGTTACATTGCAGAGCCATACACATTCCCTGATACACGTACACATGGAATAACTTATCTGAAACCTAAAGATGAAGCAGACACAGCAAACCCAGCTACATATCGCCCCATAACATGCTTACCAACAATATACAAAATATTAACTTCAGTCATTACACAGAAATTAATGACACATACAACACAGAACAAAATTATAAATGAAGAACAAAAAGGCTGCTGCAAAGGAGCACGAGGATGTAAAGAGCAACTGATAATAGATGCAGAGGTGACATATCAAGCTAAAACTAAACAAAGGTCGCTACACTACGCATACATTGATTACCAAAAAGCTTTTGATAGTGTACCCCACTCATGGTTACTACAGATATTGGAAATATACAAAGTAGATCCTAAATTGATACAGTTTCTAAACATAGTAATGAAAAACTGGAAAACCACACTTAATATCGAAACAAATTCAGATATCACATCACAGCCAATACAGATTAAGCGTGGAATATACCAAGGAGACTCATTAAGTCCTTTCTGGTTCTGTCTTGCTCTGAACCCACTCTCCAACATGCTAAATAATACAAATTATGGATATATTATTACTGGAACATACCCACACAAAATCACACAGTTGCTATACATGGATGATCTAAAACTACTAGCAGCAACCAATCAACAACTCAACCAATTACTAAAGATAACAGAAGTATTCAGCAATGATATAAATATGGCTTTTGGAACAGACAAATGTAAGAAAAATAGCATAGTCAAGGGAAAACACACTAAACAAGAAGATTACATCTTGAATAACCACAGTGACTCCATAGAAGCGATGGAAAAAACAGATGCCTATAAATACCTAGGATACAGACAAAAGATAGGAATAGATAATACAAATATTAAAGAACTAAAAGAAAAATATAGACAGACTAACAAAAATACTGAAAACAGAATTGACAACAAGAAACAAGACAAAAGCTATAAATACTTACGCTATATCAATATTGACCTACTCATTTGGAGTAGTGAAATGGAGTAACACAGACCTAGAAGCACTAAATACACTTACACGTTCACAATGCCACAAATATAGAATACATCACATACATTCAGCAACAGAAAGATTCACATTAAGCAGAAAGGAAGGAGGCAGGGGATTCATAGATATAAAAAACCTACATTATGGACAGGTAGACAATTTAAGAAAATTCTTTCTAGAACGAGCAGAAACTAGCAAAATACACAAAGCAATCACTCATATAAATACATCGGCTACACCACTGCAATTTCATAACCACTTCTACAACCCTTTAGATCACATAACATCAACAAATACGAAGAAAGTAAATTGGAAGGGGAAGGCACTACATGGCAAGCACCCGTATCATCTAACACAGCCACACATCGATCAAAACGCATCCAACACATGGCTAAGAAAAGGCAATATATACAGTGAGACGGAAGGATTCATGATTGCAATACAGGATCAAACAATAAACACCAGGTATTACAGTAAGCATATTATTAAAGATCCCAATACCACAACAGATAAATGCAGACTTTGCAAACAACAAATAGAAACAGTAGATCACATCACAAGCGGATGTACAATACTAGCAAATGCAGAATACCCCAGAAAACATGACAATGTAGCAAAAATAATACATCAACAGCTTGCCTTACAACATAAACTTATAATACAACACGTTCCCACATACAAGTGAGGCACTGAGAGCACAAGCGGACTAACCCCGGAGAAGTCAATATGGAGGAAACAGGTCTCATAATACGGGCCCACAAAATAATGTATGTTTGTGATACATTGCAGCCTTGTAACATGCATATGATGTAACTGTGGTTTTATTGAACAATATTTTGACATAGATAAATTACAAAAGTACTATATAGTAGAATATTAGCAGTTTTGTTGTGGCTTAGTCCATTTTCGCTCCAAGTAGTTGAACATTCTCAATGACAGGTCCGTTAGTACGCTGATGCATGTGACAATAGTATTCATTACTAGTATACATTGTACACATTACATGTAACATTTTACATTGGTTTCTGTAATGTTACGCATTGTGTTACATTTCAAAATCATCCACAGGCAATGTTTCTACAGCATTTGATGACGTTTGTAAAGTTTTGTAGAAATCATGATGAAGTGGAGGTACATACGGAAGCAAACTTAGCAGATCCTTCTTTTTTGCCTCTGTAATTACATTTCCATTAGGATAAAGCAGTTCGAGATTGCTGATGCATGTGGATGTTCGTTTGGCCACATCAATTTCCTGAAATGGCTCTTGGTTTTGGTTCGAGTATTTATACAATATTTTGAATCTGTTGGTTGCTTCATACCGCAGCCACTGTATGTTCAACCATTGTACTTTACAATTGCCAGAAGACATTTTTCGATTCGTGATGTTTCTTTCGAGTTGTTTTGTTGAAAAGAAACATTCCGCATTCACATTAATTACCTTGAATGGATTCCTTTTTCTGGCACTCACTACCACATCATTCCAGTGTTTAGGACGGTAAATATTAGGAAAATACTTTTTTCGTTTCTGAACTAAGCCAAAATCCTGATCACAGGGCAGGTACGAGTGTCCGCTAACTAAAAATTTATGGTCTATTTCCTTCACAGAGAACTCTGAGCTGTTGACAATGTATTGGCACAGTACAGCAACCTTTATGTTTCTATTCTGGCCTCCGCACTGATCAGAGTACATAATTAGTTTTTCAGTCCTGACAAAATTGCGTATGAAGTACAGCAAACAAGAACCAATTTCTTGTGGCCCTCTCGACGCAATGGATTCATGCCACAGAAACATGTATACATCATCATTGTGCATATTGTGGATGCCAAAGCAATATGTCCACAACTGACGTTTGTAATAGCAAACTCCAGTTGAGATGATCGGTGTAGGCAAAGTTTTCATCAAATCAAATGTTATCACTGTAACGTTACCATCTGATTTGCTAAGCAATGTATCACTATGTAAACCTGCCCGTGCATACGCAGCTTTTTGCTGATGGAATTCACGTTCTGCAATTAACTCCGTCCTCTCCGTATCATTATCGGCAGCTGTTATTTTTACCTGCAAAGCATCACATGTTCGACAAGAGTCGGACACTGGTGGATGAAATGACAAATTGAAGTTTTCGTAAAAAATTTTGCGGAAAATAAAATGAGAAACGGGCATTTGCTCCTCTGCACAGTACAGTGAATACATGACTGATAAATTTAAATCTGGTCCTAAATACTTTCTACCGTTATTTTTATGATACGCATAATGGCTTTCATACGCCGGGAATTTTTCTATGAAACGTTTTGCTACATCAACTTTGTGGCGAGGTGTTTTATTACCAGGTTCACCTTTACCTCTACCATCACGAGGGGGGGTGGCTTTTTCCCCTTTATTCTTGAGTACCCTATCGATTCTTCCAGCAGATACGGCTAAAGTATTCTGAAAGAATCTTTTGCACACCCTCGTTTCAGACCCATTTGAATTGAGCAAGTAATACAATCTCGTCTTCTCCCTACGTGAATGTTGCTGACCTACGTAAGACCGTGCTTTATCAACGACTTTAATCATGGTAAACAGGAAAGCCGACTGCAGATCGTGGCTGCCTAAATTATAAAACTCATTGAACACTTGTTCCTGCTGTTCTTCGTTGATGTGTTTGTGGCACTCATACCGGCACGTACACTCGCTGATTTTCCGCAATTCCTTTCGAGGTACAAGGTTACCCTTACGGTTTACATACTCTTGACCTAGAGCTCTCCGTTCTTTCCTAACGTTACGAAGCCATTTATCTTCGTTTCTAAGGCGCTTCTTTCCTCGGCTCCGTACCACGGCATCGTCGTTCGTCTCTGGCACGTCCTCTGGAACAGTTGTTGCTGCAGCCGTGCTCGCTCTCGCGTCTCCCGGCACTTCCCCATCGGACGCAAACATCTCTGTAATAACAATATCCATCCCTCAATGTAATATTAACTACACTACAGTAATGGTCAACGTGTGCATTGGTATCCACAGGCGAAGCAATTGCTCAACACAACTCGGCGGGCGGTAAAACATTGTTGTACACATAACATTACAAGTGATCGTTACTTGATTACACAAAATAGCAATACATAAAGTATTGTTTGTATGTCATTCTGTTTTCGTATGGAAAACAACCTGCATTTTCTGAACAAAGTCACCATTCGAGATACGGTACATCTAGACGTGTTTGCATATGAACGCGTTAGTGTACAATCGACAATGTTATCCGCAAAAAAGGAATGGAACACAATAAAAACTAACCTTCCAATTGCTCCTCCACGCTTTTCGCAGGGGCTGCCATGCTGATCAACTGAAATACACGTCCACGTGGTCACTGGTCCAATACGTTGTTCCACACTAAATACACAAGTCTTTCGTTCGCCGGCGTCACGCGCAATGGCAGTGGACGGAGAGCATAGAGCACAAATGGACTATGACGCATAGTCCACTCCTGCTCTCAACGGTATCTATCGGCGGTTGAGTGCAACAGCAATGTTTACGTTGCTACATTAGACAAACCTTCAGATAAACAAACAGATCAACATGCATTGCATAATACTCGTATACTGTTATCACAACATGTCAATACCTCAAATTCACAAAAAGTGTGGGTTAGTCCGCTTGTGCTCTCAGTGCCTCAAGTATGCACCACAAAATGTACTGGAGAATGATGAATACAAATTATACTGGAACAGAACCATTATAACAGATAAAACACCACCACATAACAAACCTGACATCATACTCACCAATAAAAAGAAGAAATTAACTCAACTAATAGAAATGTCCATACCCAATACAGCAAATATACAGAAGAAAACAGGAGAAAAAATTGAAAAATACATCCAACTGGCTGAGGAAGTCAAGGACATGTGGCATGAGGATAATGTTGACATTATACCCATTATACTTTCAACTAAGAGTCATACCACGCAATATCCACCAGTACATCAACGCAATACAGCTATATACAAACTTATATATACAACTACAGAAATGTGTAATTACTGATACATGTTCAATTACCTGAAAGTTCCTAAACGCAATGTAACATATACCGTACAGTTAAAAGGAAATGACGCTTGATCAAGGTCCGCGTCACTTTACATTTGAGAAAGGAAAGAAGATGATAATAATAATAAAAATAATAATCCCGTGGGGCCGATAGGGGAAACCCTCCCCCATATTCGTGGTACCGAGGAAATCAAATACTTGGGGTGAAGCAAATATTAACACAATCCTGAACGGCTACTCAATCCGTTGAACTCAAAATCCAGACACGTCTGAGAGAAAACTACCGCTACTCTGGTCAGTCTGTTAGCTCAATGAGCTCGGCTGAAAATATTTGCTTCCAAAGGCTTCAATATCCTCTGGTCCTGTCTGGTCCTGGAATTACCCAGCCAAACCAATGAAACACAAGCAAACATGAAATGTGCAAGCAAAGTAAACTTTACCCCAGGTAGTACACAACCCGGCTGTCGACAGGCGGCAGTTGGAATTTCGGATTCTGGGGAGTCCAGGTTATCACGGCAGAGAATATTGATCTCTTGTAAATTTACCTACAAGCAGAAAACATGCATTTGTAAACTACACGCCGCGCGGGATTAGCCGAGCGGTCTGGGGCGCAGCAGTCATGGACTGTTCAGCTGGTCCCGGCGGAGGTGTGTGTGTGTGTGTGTGTGTGTGTGTGTGTGTGTGTGTGTGTGTGTGTGTGTGTGTGTGTGTGTGTGTGTGTGTGTGCACGCACACGCACACGCACACGCACACGCACACGCACACGCACACGCACACGCACACGCACACGCACACGCACACGCACACGCACACGCACACGCACACGCACACGCACACACGCGCGCGCTAAGTAGTGTGTAAACTTAGGGACTGATGACCTTAGCAGTTAAGTCCCATAAGATTTCACACACACACAAACTTTTTTTTTATAACTAAACATCGATACATTGATACAAGCACGAAAACTAAATAATCTCACAAAAGAAATCGACCAACAAAAGATTCTCATCCTTGGTCTTCACGAACCACGACTGACAGTGAAACCTTGCATTAAGGAACCCTTTTCATCTTCAAGAACGAAATACAAAAAAAGGTAGCGAAAGGCGTACCAATCTTCGGAATTGCTTTTCTCGAATACAGATCTATCATCAACTCTGTCAAAGAAATCACACCCATCTACAATCGACTTATGACTACGATCATTCAGAGCCCCAGTAATAAATATACACTCATCAATGCACATGCTCCCACCAACATCGAAAATAAGAAAAACACCAAAAATGTCGAAAAATTCTGGAACACACTCGAAAAAACTATGAACAAAATTCACCAAGATGACGTGAAAATACTAATGGGAGACTTCGACTCTATTTGGAACAGAAAACACCTGTAGAAAAACCATTGGTACAAATTCAACATACCGCAACGCTTAAACCAACAGCACACGTCTGAGTGACTTATCAATTCAACCACAAAAGGATGTCTTCCCACTTTAGGAAAAAACCAGTTCCCAGGTAACATGATTTGCTACCAGGTGCAAGCTGCTTTCGTTCGCCTTTCGAGACTCGCTGAAAGTCAGATTTTTAATTCTTTCGTAGCTGAGCTACAAGCAGGCAGATACAAACTCAATAAGGGAATCTTAAGATAACGCTGGAGCAAAATTCGTCTTGCTACTTACAGTAACCCTTAGTATCAGAGCGAAAACCTTACGGTACTGTCAATTTCATAATGCCACTTTTGTTTCCTGCCACCATTTTTTGTTGTGAATACATAATTTTATCTATGAAATGCCACATTTTCATAATACTTGCGAATGATACAGGAAATGAAGTAAATACAGATCTTCTCGAAGTCAAAAGTCGGTAATATTCTACTAATTCGTGTTAAAATAGGCTCAATCGTCTTACACACACTTAACGGTTTATTAAGATACACTGCCGTCGTGATGTTTCTGTAGTAAGATGAATTTGATTTGTATTAGTACAGTGAATATTCTAATTGCATTTTCCATTAGTTTACTAATCCTAACAGTAATCAAAGAGAAATTAATCAGCAGCTCAATTATCTTTCACGATACCTAAAACAATCTGACAATGCTAAAGTTGTTTGCAAATTCTACGCCTGTAGAAACCCACTGGTTCTAACGATGTCATTAAACCAGTGTAGTTTTAAGAGTATTTTCGTCTAGAAATGAATTGCCTTGACGGTTGATCGATCAAGAGCGGGAAAGGTAAAATTTTACGAATATAAGACGAGAGGGACAAGTGCTTCAGACGAGTTCCCTATCAATACAAGTGCCTGAGAGACGACTTTCCTATCAATCTCCTGGATAGTTTTTTCTCAAATCAGCAGAGTGAGTTATCATGCAGTAGCATAGGTGATGTAGTTTTGTTGCTCGATTTTCTTACACTGCGACCGAAAAGTGTCTCATTTGTTGACAAAAAATTCCAGCTGTGTTGCACACACCCCTTGGAGCAGAATTCGTAGCCCAAAACACACTTTTGGAGCTATCAGATGTAAAATATGATGTTCACACTACTCTTTACGTATTTTGGTGGGGCTCAGCCTTTCATTTCTTCTTAGGAAGTTATCGATAAAGGCATCATAACACGTCACCAGTAACAGTATTGCATAGGAATGCTCAATGAGCGACCTGATGACGTTCAATAATAGTCACTCCGTTGATTTTTGTTGTTTCGAATTGGAGCATGCAGTACCCCTACACCAGACTTCTGAAGTTTGACTGTTGAATGCAATTGTCGCATGATGGAAAAATGGTAATCTGTCACATATCAGTAGTCGTGACTTCCTTAATGTGGAAAATCATTCATGACAGAACGGTCTTTGTTGAAAAAAGAATATCTTTTTCTGGCGTATTTTTCCCAAAAGCACTCGCTCCAAACAGTTCAAATCTTTCTAGCTGCCTCCTCTACATTCTCCCCTCTGTTATACCAAAGTAAATGTTGTGTTGCAGATGTTACACCTTTCTCCACTTGCGACTCAATTTTACAATGCTTAACTGTAGTTCATGATTTTCAAGTATGCAAAATCCAATTCTTAACTGCAAGATAACTAGAACTTCAGATTCGAAAATGGCATTGATACATACACTGACAGCGTGGCGCCGCCTGCACATTGGCGGCGCCGGATTTCAGGCGGCGGGTGGCGTCTGGCCGGTGGCCGGTAGCCGCTGCAGCGCGAGTAACCGCCCGAGCGTAAGCTGTTATGATCGCGACGCAGCCACGAACTGTCCTGCGGAATTGTTTCTGGAATACTTATTATTGCGGGTGGGTAGAATGTTAAGCGAATTGTCTTCGATGTTCAATCAGACTCATAACCTTAGACCGAAATGTGGTAAAAAAAAAAAAGTTGGACGCGAACATGCAACTCTAGAATGCACGAAGATTACCGCAAGACCACGGGCTCACTCCATCCATTTCAGCTACGAAGTAGACAACACTTCCTCCTAACACTTCCGCATCTTAGTGTTGCCAGATTCTGCAGATGGCCAGACTTACAGTTGTCAGGGGCGGTCAGTTTTATTGGCCACGTTAAGTGAACGACTCGGACTTAGTCTCTGTGGCGGCCGGCCGGCGGTCAGTTTTTATGTCTAAGACTGTACCTTGGTGGTCGCCCGGGATCGCTGAAGCGATTAAAGATCGCCGGCGGGCGCTCCAGCGTCACAAGCTACATCCCTCCATAGAACACGTAATCGCCTTCAAACAGCTGCGTGCGTGGGTCCGCCGCCTTATCCGCCAACTCAAGCAGGAGTGTTGGGAGCAAATATTCGACGTCTCTATGGCTATCGGACCCCTGTCAGCGTCACCGATCTCTCACTGAATAGAGCAGTTTGTACTGAGTCCGACGTAATTGCCAACCGCTTGGCTGAGCATTTTGCTTGGAGTTTGGCTTCTGCCAACTACCCACTGGCCTTCTGCTCCATTAAAGAGCGGATGGAACGTCGGAGCCATTCTTTTCGCTCCCACCGCCCTGAATCCTACAATGTTCCATTCAGTGAGTGGGAATTTGTGTCCTCGCCGTTTGTCATGATACCGCTCCTGGGCCACATCGCATCCACTGTCAGATGTTTTACACTTCATGGATTTGGTCTTTGGAGCCCTCTGCCGATCTTTATCCGAAATTTTCTGTCGTATCGTACCTTCCGCGTGCAAGTCGCTCCTCCCATAGTTCCTCCCGAGTTCAGGAGAACGGTGTGCCACAGGGATCTGTTTTGAGTGTCCGCCTGTTTTTAATAGCCATTAACGGGCCCGCTGCGGCGGTGGGAACGTGTCTCAGCGTCCTTGTATGCTGACGACTTCTGCCTTTACTACAGCTCTATTGGCATTGTAGCTGCTGAACGTCAGCTACAGGGCGCTATCCGTAAGGCGCAGTCTTGGGCTGTAGCTCATCGGTTGCAGTTATTGGCTGCCAAGACCTGCGTTACGCATTTCTGCCAGCGACGCACTGTCCACCCGGAGCCGCGGCTTTATCTTGACGTGGAACTTTGCAGTGGTTGAGTCACATAGGTTTTTGGGGGTGTTTTTTGATGGCCAGTTAACTTGGCTGCCTCATATTCGGCAGCGTAAACAGATTTTGGCGGCATCTAAATGCACTGCGATGCCTGAGCCACACCAGGTGGGGCGCCGACCGATCTACTCTCCCACGGCTCTAACAGACATTAATCCAGTCTCGTCTGGATTATGGGAGCCTGGCTTATGGCTCAGCATCCCCATCTGCGCTGCGGGTGCTGGGTCCAATCCTCCACAGCGGGATACGCCTTGTCACTGGTCCTTTCCAGACCAGCTCAGTGGACAGCATACTTGTGGAGGCAGGTGTCCCACCACTGCGGTTACAGCGCCAACGTTTGCTGGCCGCTTATGCTGCAAATGTTTTCAGCATGCCCAGGCATTCTAACTATCGTCTACTATTCCCACAGCCACACGTCCATCTTCCAGGACGTCTCTGGCGTTGTTTACACTGACGGTTCGATGGTTGCTGGTCGTGTTGGTTATGCTTCAACTCTAGGGGATCACTAAGAACAACGTTCTTTCCCGGCTATCTGTAGCGTTTTCACCGCTGAGCTGGTCGCCATCTTTCGTGCCCTAGAGTATATCCGCTCCTGCTCAAGTGAGTCCTTAGTTATCTGTAGCGATTCCCTGAGCGGGTTACGAGCTCTCGGCCAGTGTTTCCCTCGTTCTCGTATGGTGATGGCTATCCAGGAGTCCCTGCATTCTCTTGCGCGTTGCGGCCGCTCTGTGGTCTTTGTGTGGACCCCCGGCCATGTTTGGATCCCCGGCAATGAAAATGTTGACCGCCTGGGGAAAGAGGCCACCAGTACACCATCTCTGGACATTGGCCTCCCGGAGACTGATTTGATGGCAGTCTTACGCCGCAAAGTTATCTCGCTTTGGGACGCTGAATGGCGCTGTCTGACCACCCATAACAAACTCCGTGCCGTCAAGGAGACGACGACTGTGTGGCACTCCTCCTTGGGAGTCTCTCGCAGGGAGTCTGTCGTCCTCTGCCGACTGCGTATTGGGCACACACAGATGACCAACGGCCACTTATTTCACCATGAGGACCCCCCTCTCTGTCGCTGTGGCTAGGCATTGACAGTGGTCAACATTTTGTTGGACTGTCTACTTTTATCTGTGTTCAGGCAGACGTTTGCGCTGCCTGACACGCTCCCTGCTCTTTCAATAGATAACTCTGCCATGGTGGACTTAGTTTTCCTTTTTATTCGGTCAGGGGGCTTTATATTATCTAATCTGAGTGTTTTTTTTCTTTTAAGTGTTGATTCTGACCTTTAACCTGCGATTTAAAACTAAGTTTTTAATGTGTTCTCGGTGGTTGGCTTTTCCTTTTTTCTCTATGGTCGGCCAACCACCGTCACACTCGGTGTGTTTTAATTTGTTTTGTCTGATCTCTGTCGGAGTATTTCTTGTCCTGTGTCGTCTGCCGTCTTTCCTGTTGTTCGTTTTTTTTTATTCTTTGGGTGGTTATAGTTTTTTGGAAAAAGGGACCGATGACCGTAGCAGTCTGGTCACTTTAATCCCACAAACCAACCAACCACTGTCAGATGCTGAAACACCTTTCAGTCGACTGCAAGCGACGCCTCCTCGACCTTTACAACCGTATTTGGTTCGAGGGTGAGTTTCCGTCGCAATGGCTGGAAAGTATTGTTATCCCCGTTTCAAAATCTGGAAAGAATCTTTTGGTGGTGGTCAGCTACCGTCCCATTAGCCTCACAAATGTTCTTTGCAAGTTGCTTGAATGGATGGTGAGCCGGTGGTTGAATTGGGTACTGGAGTCTCAGCGCTTTCTAGCTCCGTCTCAGGGTGGGTTTCGTAAAGGCCCCTCCGCCGCCGACAATCTGGTGAGCCTGGAGTCAGCCATCTGTTCTCCCTTTGCCCGCCGTCAGCACCTGGTCGCTGTCTTTTTCGACATGCGGAATTCGTACAATACGACATGGCGTCATCACATCTTTTCTACACTTCATGGATGGGGTCTTCGGGGTCCAGTGCCGATTTTCATCCCAAATTTTCTGTCGTATCGTACCTTCCGCGTGCAAGTCGCGGCCCCCCCATAGTTCCTCCCGAGTTCAGGAGAACGGTGTGCCACAGGGATCTGTTTTAAGTGTCTGCCTGTTTTTAATAGCCATTAACGGGCTCGCTGCAGCGGTGGGAAATTCTGTCTCAGCGTCCTTGGATGCTGACGACTTCTGCCTTAACTATAGCTCAAGTGGCATTGCAGCTCCTGAACGTCAGCTGCAGGGCGCTATCCGCAAGGCACATTCTTGGGCTGTAGCGCATGGATTTGTCTTCGGCTGCCAAGACCTGCGTTATGCATTTCTGCCGGCGACGCACTGTTCATCCGGAGCCGCGGCTTTACCTTGATGGCGAACTTCTTGCTGTGGTGGAGTCACATAGGTTTTTGTGGGTGGTTCTTGATGCCCGGTTGACATGGTTGCCTCATATTTCGCAGCTTAAACAGATTTGTTGACGGCATCTAAATGATCTGCGATGCTTGAACCACACCAGGTGGGGCGCCGACCGATCTACTCTCCTACGGCTATACCAGGCGTTAATCCAGTCCCGTCTGGATTATGGGAGCCTCGCTTATGGCTCAGCATCCGCCATTTGCATTGCGGGTGCTGAAGCCAATCCTCCACAGCGGGATACGCCTTGCCACTGGTGCTTTTCGTACCAGCCTGTAGACAGTATACTTGTGGAGGCAGGTGTCCCTCCACTGCAGTTACAGCGCCAAAGTTTGCTGGCCGCTTATGCTGCCCATGTTTTCACCTTGCCCGGGCATCCAAACTATCGGCTACTATTCCCACAGTCGCACGTCCATCTTACAGAACGTCGGCCCAGGGCTGGATGTACGATCGCGGTCTGCGTCAGACAGCTTGTCTCCGGGCTTGGGACTTAACCTCTTCCGCCTCCTTTCCGGGCACCTCTCCATACACCCCCGTGGTGTGTGCCTCGCCCTCACCTTCAGCTGGAATTGGCACAGGGCCCGAAGGACTCAGTCCCTTCCGGAGGCCATCCGCCGCCGCTTTCTTTCCATCCTCGCAACGTATCAGGGCTCTGGCATTGTTTACACTGACGGCTCGATGGTTGCTGGTCGTGTCGGTTATGCGCTAACTCTAGGGGACCATTCGGAACAACGTTCATTGCCGGCTAGCTGCAGTGTTTACACTGCTGAGCTGGTCGCCATCTTTCGACCCCTAGAGTATATCCGCTCCTGCTCAGGTGAGTCCTTCGTTATCTGTAGCGATTCCCTGAGCGGGTTACGAGCTCTCGGCCAGTGTTTCCCTCGTTCTCGTCTGGTGATGGCTATCCAAGAGTCCCTGCAAACTCTTGCCCGTTGCGGCCGTCTTGTGGTCTTTGTGTGGACCGCAGGCCATGTTGGGATACCAGGCAATGAAAATGTTGATCGCCTGGCGAAAGAGGTCACCAGTACACCATCTCTGGACTTTGGCCTCACGGAAACTGATTTGCGAGCGTTCTTACGCAGCAAAATTCTTGAATTTTGGGACACTGAATAGCGCGCCCTGCTTTCACGAAACAAACTTCGGGCCATCAAGAAGGCTACCGGTGTATGGTGCTCCTCCTTGCGGGTCTCTCGGAAGGAGTCTGTTGTAGTCTGCCAGCTGCGCATTGGGCACACATGGATGACGGACGGCCACCTATTGCGACGCGAGGACCCACCTTTGTCGCTACGGCTCCGTTTTGACGTTGGTCCACATTTTATTGGACTGTCCACTTTTAGCTGTGCTCAGGCAGACGTTTGCACTGCCTGACATGCTCGCTGCCCTTTTAACAGACGACTCTGCCTCGGTGAACTTAGTTTTGCCTTTTATTCGGGCCGGGGATTTTTATTATTTAATCTGAGTGTTTATTTTTTGTGTTGATTCTCGCCTTTGGCCTCCCATTTTAAACTTTTTTAATGTGTTCTCTGTGGTTGACTTTTCCTTTATCTCTATGGTCGGCCAACCACCGTCACACTGTTTTTTATTCGTTTTTTCTGGTCTTTGTCTAAGTTTCTCTTGTCCTGTGTCGTCCGTCTTTTCCATTTTTCTTTTTTACTCTGTGTTGGTGTTTTCAGGTCTTGGAACAAGGGACCGATGGCCACAGCAGTCTGGTCCCTTTAATCCCTCAAACCAACCAACCAACCAACGAATCCAACTAATTAATACTTACATTCTATCACGGGCATGGTATGTAGCACAATTCCTCACGCTACCGAAACAAACCGGCAGAGCCATCTCCCAAACAGTATATTGGCTATTGCGGCGGCATGCAATATTCATAGTCGATGCACAGATTAGTCCACTGCCTGAGGTCGACAGTGGCCTTGGGCTCATTGACCTCCCCCGCAAATGTGCGGCCCTCCTGATTCACTGTACCGCCACTTTGCGCGAGATGGACCCAGGTGGGACAATGGCGGTGCTTTTCGACCGTTACCGCCCGCAATCGGCGCGTGGACCAGTATGTTTGACACACATTCCGTTCCGAATGGCGACAATCAAGGACTACTACCTCAATCGAAGTTACGTCCTAACAGTGGCCACTGACAAGGCACGCACGTCGAAGCGCCTTTACCAGGCATTCGCGGCCAGCCCTCACCACATAAATTGGAAGAAAGACTACCGTCTGTCATCTGACGCCAAGCTTGGGCCAATATCAACCATCCAGCCCTTCCCATGGAAGTTTCGGCGCAGTGGTTTCGCGTGGTAAACAATTTAATACCCACTAATCATCGTCTGGCGGCCATCAGCCTGCGGCCCTCGGCTGCTTGCGGCCGATGTGGTGACGTAGACACCAGAGAGCATCGTCTCTTATGCACGTGTGCTGTTGGCGCTGATCGGTGGGACCACACCGGACAATGTGTCAATCGACTGGTTCCTTACCCCTGACATTCAGACCAACCCCCGAACACGACGTAACGCAGTGCTGTGGCTCTTGGGCCACACCGTTTTCACGATTTATGGCCGCCTCACGGATGCTGCATCTTACATGGACTACCTTTGGAGCCAGCGTCGTCTGGCGGAATCTGACCGGAACTATACCACTACCTTTGCAAGATTTCTTAAATTGGCAATGGTTCATAGTTATAAAAAGGTGTTCCAGGTTGGCTGAGACACCTCGTACAAGAATTACCTGAGTGTAGCCCTGAATCTTTGTGACTCGGACTTTCAAACTACCCTTGATTTGCCTATATCCCAGATTTGACACTGGCCTTCTGGGCGTCACTAGAGTAGACTGCTCTATGATACTGACAATAACCCCCTGCGGGTTCGGGGGTTAGAATAGGCTCGCGGTATTCCTGCCTGTCGTAAGAGGCGACTAAAAGGAGTCCCAAACGTTTCGGCCTTAATGTGATGGTCCCCATTAGGGTTTGACCTCCATTTTTCCAAATTCCACAGAAGTACGAGCCTTTTGGGGAAGGGCACCTTATGTGGTGTACCACTGGTCCTAAGTGCACTAAGACCTTGGCACTCAGCATTGTACCGGCGTTGTAACCATACCCACTATTCCTCAAATTGGGCCTAAACGCCTGATGGGTTGTACAAGTTACGCCCATAGTGCGTCCCCATCTGCACCTACGATCACGATGGACTTTCCATGGCACCAGAAATCCAGCACGGTAGCCAGCCCATTGTGGTGGGGTCGTCATGTACCCTCTAGGTTGTAGCCCCCTGACAACACAGGGATCGTACTGCCGATACCTGAGCTGCACCCTCCCCACGTCGGCCAAGGAGTAGATGCCCGTCTCCCTGGGGCATCAGGACTCCTGGCAACGGTCATCCTGCCAGGTGGCCCTTGCTGAGGCTGGGTGGCGCCCGTGGGGAGAGCCCCTGGTCGGAGTGGGTGGTATCGGGGCGGACGTTTCGCAGATGAAACGTCAACACGTTTCAGGTCGCTCTGCGGCCGAGTCTTTCAAAAGAAAAGGTACCGTTTCTAGTTCTGGTTCTCCTGCCCTTTCCCCCTTGGCCACTCCCTGGGAGGAGGGACAGGCCCGCCGGCTTGGGGCGAAGTACTTCCCCCGCTATTTGGTCTGTTCTCGAACCGATGGGGGGACGTTCGCCACCTCCAAGCCCATGTTCTTTGTTCAGCACATTGAGGACATCTTCGGGGAAATCTAGGCTCTCAGCAAGATTCGTTCAGGGTCCGTTCTTATCAAGACTACCTCCGCCACACAGTCGGCGGCGCTCCAGGCGTGCGACCGCCTAGGGGACATCCCAGTGTCCATTGTCCCGCATCTGGCACTAAATAGGACGCAGGGGGTTATTTTTCATCGTGACCTCCTGCTACAATCTGATGAGGAGCTCAGGGCCAACCTGGAGCGCCGCGGCGTGCATTTCGTCCGGCGAGTCCAGCGCGGCCCCAAAGACCGTCGCATCGACACCGGGGCCTTTGTCCTCGCCTTCGAGGGGGACATTCTCCGGGAGAAGGTAAAGGTGATGTGCTACCGGTGCGACGTGCGACCCTACGTCCCGCCTCCTATGCGCTGTTTTCGGTGTTTGCGCTTTTGGCACATGTCGTCACGGTGTGAGGCTGAGCCCCTTTGTGGCGATTGTGGACGTCCTCTTCGTGAGGAACATACATGCACCCCACCACCTCGGTGCATTAATTGTCCTGGCATCCACTCGCCTAGATCCTCAGACTGCCCCGCATATCAGAAGGAGAAGAAGATACAAGAACTCAACTTTGGATCGGCTCTCTTACTCTGAGGCCAGGAAGAAGTATGACGGCCTCCATCCTGTGCCGTTGACCACTTCGTTTGCCTCAGTTGTGTCCACTCCTTCCGCGGTATCCTCACCCCTATCCTGTCCCCCCTCCACCTCCTCCGCCCATCAGGAGGCTCTGCCTCCGCCTCCCAAATCGCTCCCTTCCAAATCCTCCTCCCCCGTGGCCCCCGCCCCCTCTGCCCCAGGGGCCACCCTTCCTCCTCCTCTCCCCCCGCCACCTGAGAAGCGATCCTCTTCTCAGGCATCCATCGGGGAAACGTTCCGGACCCCAGCTTCCGAGGTCCGGCGTTCCAAAACTGACCCCGCGCGTGAGGACCTTCTTCAGGTCCAGCCCACCATCCCTGTGCCTCCTCGGCCTTCCAAAAAGGCCTCCAAGAAGTAGTCTCTATCCCCTCTCCACCCCGGCGCATTTCGTCTGACGCTCCACCGTGAGTCGCTGCTCCCGGCCGTCCTCAGTTTCGCCGGGACACTCTGCTGCCAGGCGCTCAGCTGGCCTCTCATCGGCAAATGATGCTGCCCCTCCTACACAACCAGCGACAGCGGCCGCAGTTGGCGACGACTCGATGGAACCGGATCCGCCTCCCGCCGGTTGTAGCGTTGTTCCCTCGCAACCTGGCCCTCCGCGGCCATCGAGGTGACCAGCTCTTCCCCCGTCTCGTTCCCCCTCTTTTTTGACTAGCGATGGCCTTGTTACATTGGAACATAAGAGGTATTCGCTCTAATCGGGAGGAATTACAACTGCTCCTCCGCCTGCACTGTCCGCTCGTCCTTGGTCTCCAGGAAACCAAGTTGCGCCCGACTGACCGTATTGCCTTTACCCACTATACCTCAGAGCGATATGACCTCACCCCTGTGGACGGTGTCCCAGCTCATGGTGGGGTCATGTTGCTCGTTCGGGACGATGTCTATTACCATGCCATCCCATTGACCACCCCACTCCAAGCAATAGCTGTCCATATTACTCTTTCTGCTTTTACTTTTTCAGATTGTACCATCTACACTCCATTGTCATCTGCTGTTAGTCGGGCTGACATGATGCACCTGATCGTTCAGCTTCCCCCGCCGTTTTTATTGTTCGGCGACTTCAATGCCCATCATCCCCTTTGGCGCTCTCCTGCATCCTGTCAAAGAGGCTCACTCTTGGCGGATGTCTTCAACCATCTCAATCTTGTCTGCCTCAATACCGGCGCCCCGACTTTCCTCTCGGACTCTACTCATACCTACTCCCACTTGGACCTCTCGATCTGTTCTACCACTCTTGCCCATCGGTTCGAGTGGTATGTCCTTTCTGACACCTATTCGAGCGACCACTTCCCCTGTGTCGTTCGTCTCCTGCACCACACCCCATCCCCACGTCCTTCGAGCTGGAACATACCGAAAGCTGACTGGGGACTTTACTCCTCCCTGACGACCTTTCCGGACCACGATTTTCTTAGTTGTGACAGTCAGGTCGAATACCTCACGGCTGTTATCATAAATGCTGCCGAACGTTCCATTCCTCATACTACCTCTTCTTCACGTCGCGTTTCCGTCCCCTGGTGGAACGAGGCTTGTAGGGACGCTATCCGTGCTCGACGACGTGCTTTACGCACCTTTCGCCGCCATCCTACGTTGGCGAATTGTATTGAATACAAACGACTCCGAGCGCAATGCTGTAGAGTCATCAAAGACAGCAAAAAAGCTTGTTGGGCCTCTTTCACCAGCTCCTTTAACAGCTTTACTCCCTCTTCCGTCGTTTGGGGTGGCCTGCGCCGCCTGTCGGGCATTAAGGCCCACTCCTCGGTACCTGGCCTGACCTCAGGTCATGAGGTCCTTGTTGATCCTGTGGCTGTCTCCAACGCCTTTGGCCGCTTGTTCGCGGAGGTTTCAAGCTCCGCCCATTACCACCCTGCCTTCCTTCCCAGGAAAGAGGCAGAAGAGGCTCGGCGACCTTCCTTCCACTCGCTGAATCTGGAAACTTATAATGCCCCCTTTACTATGCGGGAACTCGAACGTGCGCTTGCACTGTCCCGGTCCTCTGCTCCGGGGCCCGATGCCATTCACGTTCAGATGCTGGCACACCTTTCTCCGGCGGGCAAAAGCTTCCTTCTTCGTACCTACAATCGCGTCTGGACCGAAGGGCAGGTCCCCACGCGTTGGCGTGACGCCGTCGTTGTTCCTATACCCAAACCCGGGAAGGATAGACACCTTCCTTCTAGTTACCGCCCCATTTCTCTTACAAGCTGTGTCTGTAAGGTGATGGAGCGCATGGTTAATGCTCGGTTAGTCTGGATTCTTGAATCTCGACGGCTACTTACTAATGTCCAATGCGGCTTTCGTCGCCGCCGCTCCGCTGTTGACCACCTTGTGACGTTGTCGAAATTCATCATGAACAACTTTTTTGCGAAGGTGCCAAACGGTAGCCGTGTTCTTCGACTTGGAGAAGGCTTATGATACCTGTTGGAGAGGAGGTATCCTCCGCACTATGCACAGGTGGGGCCTACGCGGTCGCCTGCCCCTTTCTATTGATTCCTTTTTAACGGATCGAAAGTTTAGGGTAAGTGTGGGTTCCATATTGTCTGACGTCTTCCTCCAGGAGAACGGAGTGCCTCAGGGCTCTGTCTTGAGCGTAGCCCTTTTTGCCATCGCGATCAATCCAATTATGGATTGTATTCCACCTAATGTCTCAGGCTCTCTCTTTGTCGATGACTTCGCGATCTACTGCAGTGCCCAGAGAACATGCCTCCTGGAGCACTGCCTTCAGCGTTGTCTAGACAGCCTCTCCTCATAGAGCGTGGCAAATGGCTTCCGGTTCTCTGAAGAGAAGACGGTTTGTATCAACTTTTGGCGATATAAAGCGTTCCTTCCGCCATCCTTACATCTCGGTCCCGTTGTTCTCCCATTCGTGGAAACAACTAAGTTTCTAGGGCTCACGTTGGACAGGAAACTGTGTTGGTCTCCACATGTCTCTTATTTGGCGGCCCGTTGTACACGTTTCCTTAATGTCCTCAGAGTTCTTAGTGGTTCATCTTGGGGAGTGGATCGCACTGTCCTGCTTCGCTTGTATCGGTCCATAGTCCGATCGAAGCTGGATTATGGGAGCTTCGTCTACTCGTCCGCTCGGCCATCCCTCTTACGCCGGCTCAACTCCATCCACCATCGGGGGATACGTCTTGCGACCGGAGCCTTCTACACTAGTCCTGTCGAGAGTCTTTATGCTGAAGCTGCCGAATTACCATTGACCTACCGGCGCGACGTACTGCTGTGTCGGTATGCCTGCCGGCTGTTGTCAATGCCCGACCACCCCTCTTATCAGTCCTTCTTCGCCAATTCTCTCTACCGTCAGTACGGGTTGTATGTGTCTGCCCTGCTGCCCCCCGGAGTCCGTTTCCGTCGCCTACTTCGACAATTGGATTTTGCCCTCCCTACCACCTTCAGAGAGGGTGAGAGCCCGACACCACCTTGGCTCCAGGCTCCGGTTCATATTTATCTCGACCTCAGCTCACTCCCGAAGGAGGGTACTCCGGCTGCAGTGTATTGCTCACGGTTTGTCGAACTTCGTGCTCGACTTGCCGGTCACACCTTTATTTACACTGATGGCTACAAAACTGACGATGGTGTCAGCTGTGCCTTTGTCGTTGGGGCCGCCACCTTTAAATACCGGCTCCTCGACCAATGTTCGAGCTTTACGGCCGAGCTTTTTGCTCTCCATCAGGCCATTCAGTATACCCGCCGCCACCGCCATTCATCGTATGTAGTCTGCTCTGACTCACAGTGCTCTTCAGAGCCTTGGAGCTCCCTATCCAGTCCATCCCTTGATTCACCGGATACAGCAGTCCCTCCATTCTTTCGCTGATAATGGTTCTCCTGTCAGCTTTCTGTGGGTTCCCGGACATGTAGAAGTGCCTGGGAATGAGGCTGCGGATGCTGCAGCCAAGGCTGCAGTCCTCCTGCCTCGGCCAGCCTCCCATTGTGTCCCGTCATCTGACGTTCGTGGGGATGTATGTAAGAGGCTTGTGTCGTTGTGGTGGGATGCTTGGTCATCCCTCCAAGGAAACAAGCTCCGGGCAGTAAAACCACTCCCAACTGCTTGGACAACTTCCTCCCGACCATCTCGGCGAGAGGAGGTCCTTCTGATCAGGTTGCGGATTGGGCATTGCCGGTTTAGCCACCGCTACCTGCTCTCCGGTGACCCAGCCCCGCAGTGCCCTTGTGGTCAGGCATTAACAGTGCGCCATGTTTTATTGTCGTGTCCCCGTTTTAGTCAATTTCGTGTTGTCCTGTCCCTGCCATCTACTTTACTGGATATTTTAGCTGATGAAGCTCGAGCAGCTGCTCGTGTTCTGCGTTTTATAACTTTGACTGGCTTGTCCAAAGACATCTAGCCTTTTTACTTACTTTATCTGCATCTTTGTCAGGTCTTTCTGGTGTCCCCCCTCCCCTTGAGTTTTACTAGATTCCATATGCTCTAACAACAGTGACTGGGCGCTAATGACCTAAGTAGTTGAGCGCCCTTAAACCCCACACAAAAAAAACACATCTATGTTGAGGAGTTATGCTGCTGCAACTCTGCCGCCACCGGTTCCTGCAGACTCCCTTCTCAGTTGGCCCACAGAACAGTAACGTTAAGCCTGCCCCACCGCTGGTAGGGGCCACACTCTCTTCCACTGCTCCCAAAACACCCGGTTGGGGGGCAGTGGACCCCGAACAACTGGGGACATCCATCCCCACCTCTCAGCCAGAGAGGCACCAGCCTCCTCCGGCTGCTCAGCCGGGGAGGCATGAGCCTCCTCCGGCTGCTCAGCCGGGGAGGCATGAGCCTCCTCCGGCTGCTCAGCCGGGGAGGCATGAGCCTCCTCTGGCTGCTCAGCCGGGGAGGCATGAGCCTCCTCCGGCTGCTCAGCCGGGGAGGCATGAGCCTCCTCCGGCTGCTCAGCCGGGGAGGCATGAGCCTCCTCCGGCTGCTCAGCCGGGGAGGCAACAGCCTCCTCCGGCCTCACTTGTTCGGAGGGGATCCCTTGGGGGAGTCCCTTCCAAGGACCAGCTGCTGGTCGAAGGGCTTCACGCTCTTCCTCTGTTCCTGATAATGCGTGAGGAAAGCCCTCCCAGCATGCCAACCCTCCTCCCAAAGACAAGAGAGAGAAGAGGTAACTCTCCAAGAAGGGTAAGGACCCAGTGGTTCCCGAACAAACGCTTTCTGTCAGCTCAGCCTCTGAGGATGAGGTCGAGCTCTTTGCATCCCCAAATGACCTCGATCTCGCCGTCTCAGAAACGATGGCAGTTGCGACGTCAGTCACTCAGTCGGTGGCAGCATGTGACTCTGTAGAGTTATTTGCTTTTTCAGTACCTTCATGCCCTTACAGGACACGCTTTGTACGATCCTCCAGTGGAATTGTGGCGGTTATTTTAGCCATCTCCCTGAGCTAAGACAGCTTCTAAGCCTGACACCTGCTTTTTGCATTGCCGTCCAGGAAACCTGGTTCCCGGCAATGCGGACCCCTGTCCTTCGTGGATACAGGGGTTATTACTGCAACCGTAGCACTTACACGCAGGCTCCACCTGACACACAATTGTATGTCCTTACCTCTGTATATAGTGCTCCTGTGCCCCTTCAAACATCATTGGAAGCTGTGGCTGTACGCGTAAGGACTACCCCGGACATAACCGTCTGCAGTGTCTATCTCCTTCTAGGTGGTACAGTCTCCCTGACCGAATTGGCTGCGCTTGTCGCCCAACTCCCCACGCCTTTCCTTCTCCTGGGGGATTTTAACGCCCACAATCCCCTGTGGGGTGGAACGAAGGTTACTGGCCGAGGCAGAGAGGTCGAGAATCTCATCTCCCAACTCGACCTCTGCCTCTTAAACACTGGCGCCGCCACACATTTCAGTGTGGCGCATGGCACGTTCTCGGCCATAGATCTGTCATTGTGCAGCCCAGGGCTTGTACCATCGGTCCACTGGAGAGTCCATGACGACTTGTGTGGTAGTGACCATTTTCCCATCTTCCTTTCACTACCCCAGCGTCGCTCCCATGAACGCTTGCCTAGATGGGCATTTAGCAAGCCAACTGGGAAACGTTCTCCTCTGCTGCCACTGTTGACTCCCCCACGGTACCATCGATGTGGCGGTTGAGACACTGACTGCAGCGATTGCTTCCTCTGCGGAACGTACCATTCCTCGTTCATTAGGGTGCCCCTGGCGAAAGTCGGTGCCTTGGTGGTCTCCAGAGGTCGCTGAAGCCATTAAAGAACGTCGGCGGGCTCTTCAGCGGCATAAGCGGCACCCGTCTTTGGAGAACCTAATTTTTTTCAAGCGTCTCCGTGCTCAGGCACGGCGGCTGATTAAAAGGCGGAAACAGGAGTGCTGGGAGAGGTACGTTTCCACCATTGGTTCCCGTACTTCACCCTCCCAGGTGTGGATGAAGATTGGGCGCATCTTTGGATTGAGGCACTCTACAGGTGTCGCAGGGCTTACCATCAACAGGGCGGTATCCACCGATGCCGATGCAATCGCCGAGCATTTCGCCCAGCACTATGATCGGGCCTCTGCGTCGGGGAATTACCCGCCCGCGTTTCGCGCGCTCAAACGCCAGGAGGAATGCAAACGGCTTTCTTTTGCTTCTCGCCACCCTGAGGCGTATAACACCCCATTTAGTTTGTGGGAACTCCAAAGCGCCCTGGCACAGTGCCACGATACAGCCTCTGGGCCAGATGGCATCTACAATCAGATGATCAAACACCTGTCCCCGGATTGTCAGCAGTGTGTTCTTGCCATCTTCAACCGCATATGGGGCAATGGTGTCTTTCCGTTGCAGTGGCGGGAGAGTACCGTCATTCCGGTGCTGAAGCTTGGTAAGGACCCGCTTAATGTGGATAGCTATCGGCCCATCAGCTTGACAAATACTCTGTGCAAGCTACTGGAACGTATGGTGAATCGACGGCTGTGTTGGCTGCTAGAGTCTCGGGGTCTTCTGGCTCTGTGCCAGAGCGAATTCCGTCAGGGCCGTTCCACCGCCGATGCTTTGGTCTTTCTTGAGTCTGCAATCCGCACTGCTTTTTCCAGGCGCCAACACCTCGTCTCCGTCTTTTTCGACCTCTCCAGAGCATATGACACGACGTGGCGGCACCATATTCTCGCCACGTTGCACGGGTGGGGTCTCCGGGGCTCTCCCCATTTTTATTCAGAATTTTTTATCTGTTCGGACATTCTGCGTTTTAATTGGTACATCCCATAGTTCGCTTCATATCCAGGAGAATGGCGTTCCACAGGGCTCTGTATTGAGCGTGCCCCTTTTCCTTGTGGCCATTAATGGCCTTGCAGCAGCAGTAGGGTCGTCTGTCTCACCCACGTTATATGCTGACGATTTCTGCATCTTTTTCAGCTCTTCCACCATTAGTGTTGCAGAACGTAGGTTGCAGGGAGCCATATGCAAGGCGCAGGCGTGGGCCCTAGCCCATGGGTTTCAATTTTCTCCTGCGAAGACTTGTGTTATGCACTTTTGTCGGCGTCGAACTGTCCATCCCCACCCTGAGCTCTATCTTCAGGATGCCATGCTCAGGGTTGTTGACACTTACCGTTTTCTGGGATTGCTGTTCGATGCCCATCTAACTTGGCTTCCACATGTTCGTCAACTCAAGCGCCTCAGTGCTGGCAGCATCTGAATGCCCTTCGCTGCCTCAGCAACACAACTTGGGGTGCAGATCGTAATACGATGCTGCAGCTCTACAAAGCCCTTGTGCTGTCCCGGCTTGATTATGGGAGTGTGGCGTATGGCTCAGCGTCGCCCTCGGCGTTGCAACTACTGGACCCCGTTCACCACTGTGGGGTTCGACAGGCGACAGGAGCATTACGCACCAGCCCTGTTAATAGCCTCCTTGCTGAGGCTGGGGTTCCTCCGCTTCGTATTCGGCGTCAACAAATGTTAGCCAACAATGCTGCCCACGTCCGTTGTTCTCCCCGTCACCCTAACTACCGTCTCCTTTTCGCCGATGCGGCAGTCCATATCCCACACCGGCGGCCGCGATCAGGCCACGCAATTAGGATCCGTGTTTGGTCACTCCTTAGTGACCTCGAGTGTTTGCCTCTTCCATCTGCTTTCCATGTCCGCCCACATACACCACCTTGGTGTATTCGTCGGCCGCAGCTTCGGCTGGACCTTTCCCGATGGCCAAAAGATTCGGTTCCTCCTGCAGTCTTGCGCCGCCAATTCCTTGCTCTCCTAGGCGCATTCCATGACTCTGAGGTTATCTATACAGATGGCTTGATGGTTGATGGCCGTGTGGGGTACGTTTATGCTCATGCGGACTACGTGGACCAGCGCTCCTTGCCAGAAGGCTGCAGTGTTTACACCGCAGAGCTAACAGCCATTTTTCGTGCCCTTGAGCATATTCTTTCCAGCACTGGCGAGTCTTTTGTCATTTGCAGTGACTGTTGTCTACAGGCACTTGACCAGTGCTACCCACGCCATCCCATTGTTGTTGCCATCCCATTGTTGTTGCCATCCAGGATTCAGTTCATGCTCTTGAACAGCGTGGACGTTCAGTGGTGTTCATATGGACCCCTGGACACGTTGGGATAGCGGGAAAAGAACACGCCGACAAGTTAGCTAAAGAAGCCACCCGCAAACTGCCGTTGGAGATCGGCCTCCCGGCCACTGATCTCCATCTGGTGCTAGGCCGTTGGGTCTTTGGGATGTGGGCAGACGAATGGCGCACTCTGTCTGTACCCAACAAGCTGCGACGTGTAAAGGAGACCACGACTGTGTGGGGTTCCTCCATGCGGGCCTCTCGCAGGGATTCTGTTATTCTCTGTAGGCTCCGCATTGGTCACTCTTGGCTAACACTTGGTCATCTGCTGCGTCGAGAGGACCCCCCTCATTGTCGCTTTGGTGAAACCGTGACGGTGGCCCATATATTGTAGGAATGTCCTCTTTTAACCGCCTTCAGGCGAACTTTTAACCTCCTGGGTGATTTATCGTGTCTTTTAGCTGACGTCTCTATGGCAGATCGTGTTTTAGGTTTTCTTCGAGCAAGTGGCTTTTATAGGTCCCTCTAATTTTGAGTCACCCTCTTTTGTGCTGTATCTTTTATTTTGTTTTGTGTTGTAATTCGACTCCACCCTAATCTTTTAGGCTGGAGGTTTTAATGTGTTGCAGAGTGGGTGGCTCATCCTATTATTTTCGTGATCAGCCAGCCACAGTCCTCTGCTGTGCAGTTTTAATTCCTTATGCCTTTCTTCTCAGTGTTTTTGTTGCTGTGCTCCGTTTTCCATGTTTCTTTATTATTGACCTTGGGGATTTTCTTCCCTTGGAATTTTATTTTGTGTGCTTCGAATGACTAATGGATGGTTTCCCTGTGCTCTGTGTGTTTATGAAACAAGGGACTGATGACCTCTGCAGTTTGGTCCCTTTAATCCTCAAACCAACCAACCAACCATTTAATCACATTTGGAGCGAGGGCGTGTTCCCGTCGCAATGGCGAGAGGGTCTTATTGTCCCCATCTTGAGCCCCGGTGCGGACCCACTGGCGGTGGACAGCTATCGTCCCATTACCCTCACCAACATTTTGTGCAAATTGCTCGAACGTATGGTGAGGCGGCGTTTGTGTTGGGTCCTTGAGTCGCGCGGTCTCCTCGCTCCATCCCAGGGTGGCTTCCGTCGGGGCCGGTCTGCAGCGGACAATTTGGTGCGGCTGGAATCTGCTATCCGTACGGCCTTTGCCCGACGTCAGCATCTCGTTGCTGTCTTTTTTGATCTGCGGAAGGCGTATGACACCACATGGAGGCATCACATCCTTGCTACGTTGCATGAGTGGGGTCTTCGTGGTCAGCTCCCGGCTTTTCTTCAAACCTTTTTATTGCGACGCTCTTTCCGGGTGCAAGTGGGTGCCGCCTCTAGTTCATCTTATATACAGGAAAATGTGGTCCCACAGGGCTCTGTGTTGAGCGTCTCCTTATTTCTAGTGGCCATTAATGGTCTGGCTGCAGCTGTGGGGTCGTCGGTGTCTCCTTTGTATCCCGACGACTTCTGCATCTCATTTAGCTCCACAACTACGGGAGTCGCCGATCGCAGGCTGCAAGTAGCCGTTCGCAAGGCAGCATCGTGGGCTCTGACTCATGGTTTTCAGTTCTTTGCAGCCAAGACTCGAATTATGCACTTCTGCAGGCGTCGGACGGTCCACCCTCATCCTGAACTTTACCTCGACGGCCACCTGCTTGAAGTGGACACATGCCGCTTCTTAGGACTCGTCTTTGATGCCCGGCTCACATGGGTTCCTCATATTACTCAGCTGAAGCAAGTGCTGGCGGCACCTCAACGCTCTCCACTGCCTGAGCCACACATCTTGGGGTGCGGATCGCTGCACGCTGTTGCGATTATACAGAGCCCTTGTGCAGTGCAGGCTTGGTTGTGGGAGCCTGGCCTATGGGTCTGCATCACCCTCAGTGTTGTTGTTAGACCCCATACACCACTGTGGGGTTCGGCTTGCAACTGGCGCTTTCCGTATGAGCGCCGTGGATAGTCTACTGGTGGAGGGCGGGGTTCCCCCGCTGCGGATTCGCCGCCATCGACTGCTCGCCGACTATGATGTCCATGTGCATTGTTCGCCGGGCCATCCCAATCGTCGCCTGCTTTTCCCTGCCATGGTCCTCCATCTGCCCGAACGGCGACCTAGGTCTGGGCTTTCCATAGCTGTCCGCGTCAAGTCCCTGCTGTCGGAACTGGGGTCATTCCCTCTTCTGCCTCCCTTCGGGGTCCGTGCACCTACGCCTCCCTGGCGTTTGCCCCGGCCGTCCGTCCGTCTGGATTTGGCACGTGGACCCAAGGACTCGGTTCCGCCTGTGGCCCTCCGTCGCCGTTTTCTTGAGCTCCTCGCCTCATTTTGGGGCTGTGAGACTGTCTACACTGATGGTTCCCTGGTTGATGGTCGCACTGCCTACGCTTTTGCTCACGCTGCCCATGTTGAGCAGCGCTCCTTGCCGGCTGGCTGCAGTATTTTTACTGCAGAGCTGGTGGCCATATTGCGTGCTCTTGAGCATATGCGTTTCTGCTCAGGTACGTCCATCGTCATCTGCAGTGACGCCCTGAGCAGCCTCCAGGCCATCGACTGCTGCTATCCCTCTTCTCCTCTGGTGTCCTCTATTCAGGAGTCTGTTTCCGCCATTACCCGTTCTGGTCGTTCGGTGGTATTTGTTTGGATGCCAGGTCATGTTGGCATCCCGGGGAACGAACGTGTTGACAGGCTGGCCAAAGGGGCGCCCCCCTGCGGGTCCGGGGTAAGAATAGGCCCGAGGTATTCCTGCCTGTCGTAAGAGGCGACTAAAAGGAGTCCCTCCCCCTCAAGGGGGTAGTTAGCGCCTGCGTCCGGAGACGGACGGTTCCACGACCTCTATTTGCGGTCATTTTGCTTTTTCACTTCTTGTTTCTTCCTTTCTTTGGTTGGTTCCTTTCTTTGCTCTTCTCCACCTCACTATCTTCCTTACTCTTTCCCCTGCATAATCTCCTTGCCTTCTCATTGCCTTCTTCTCCTTGCCTTCTCATTGCCTTCTTCTCCTTGCCTTCTCATTGCCTTCTTCTCCTTGCCTTCTCATTGCCTTCTTCTCCTTGCCTTCTCATTGCCTTCTTCTCCTTGCCTTCTCATTGCCTTCTTCTCCTTGCCTTCTCTGGTCTCCGCCTCGGCGTTTGAGACACTGTCCTCTCTCTCTCTCTCTCTCTCTCCTCTCTCCTCTCTCCTTTTTCCTCTTCTTCCTTCCTCCCTGTGCGTGCCTGAAGGCCGACCCACGCGTTCGCACGCGTAGCCGGTGACGGGGTAACGCGTAATTCCCCGCCCTGGGTAGACATGTAAGGCACGCGCGTACCCCCTGGTAAAGGCCAGGCCCGGGGAGGGGTGATTGCCTGAGCTGATACCTTCTGACCATGCCGATTGGTCCCTCCGTCTGTTTCTCGGGAGGTGTGACCTGAGGTGTAAACATTCACCTAAGGCGGGAGTGCCCTCTGAGAGGGTCCCCACAAGGAAGGAGCGCGCCATCGGAGACGCTGGCAATCATGGGGGATTTCTCCGCAATGGATTTCACTCCATCTCTCTCGACTTCTGCCCAAAAACGGAAACGTGACCAGCTACCAGTGACAAAAGTACTACCGCCTGCCCCACAGTTCCTCGTCGTTTCTCGATCTGAGGACGGAAAGGATTTTTCCTCTGTCAACCCTTTCGTTATCCAGAAGGGCGTCGATGCCATAGCCGGATCTGTCAAATCCTGTACCAGGTTGCGTAACGGTACCTTATTACTCGAAACTGAGAGCGCCTTTCAGGCACAAAAACTGCTTCGGGCCACACTCCTGTACACATTCCCTGTCCGGGTGGAGGCTCACCGAACTTTGAATTCGTCTCGTGGTGTGGTCTACACTAGATCCCTCGACGGTTTGACTGACGAGGAGATTCAATCTTTCCTCGCTGAGCAGGGCGTGACGGCTGTCCATAGGGTCATGAAAAAGGTCAACAATGGCCTTGTACCGACCCGGACACTTTTTTTGACCTTCGATAGTGTTCAGCTGCCATCGCGCATCAAAGCGGGCTACGAGGTTATATCTGTTCGCCCCTATGTCCCGACACCTAAGCGCTGCTACCAGTGTCAGCGTTTCAATCACACTCGCCAATCTTGTTCCAATGCGGCTAAATGTGTCACTTGTGGCAGGGATGCCCATGAGGGTGACTGTCCACCTCCGTCTCCTCGTTGTGTGAACTGTCAGGGTGACCATGCTGCATCCTCCCGCGACTGTCCTGTCTATAAGGAAGAACGTTGTATCCAGGAAATTCGGGTCAAAGAGAAAGTGTCCACCTCGGCTGCTCGCAAGCTATTGGCTAGTAGGAAGCCCACGCTGCTCCCAGCGGGGAAATACAGTACTGTCCTCGCCTCTCCTCGGACTACCAGGGAGGTGGCAACCCAGACCTGCGATCTGACCTTCAGCACCACGGTCGTCCGTTCGGCCAGTGCTAAGATCGCGCGGTCGACGTCTCCTCTTCGTCCCATCACCCCACAGACACCAGCCCCTTCATCAGCTTCTGCTAAGACGAAGACCCAGAAGTCAGATGCACGGGCCTTCAAGAAGGAACCGTCCCGTGCGGACTTCCTACGTACCTCGACCTCCCAGCCTTCGTCCGGTACTTCCACCAAACGACCATCCAAGAAGGCTAATAGGAAGCACAGTTCTCCTTCTCTGCCACGGCGCATTTCTTCTCCTGCGCCACCCAGCGGTTGCCGCCCCAGGCCGTCATCCCTTTCGCCTGGCCGCACCGCTGGTAGCCGAACATCTGGCCGTTCACCGGCGGAGGAAGCTCCCCCTCCCGGCCATCTTCCCAAGATGGCCGATGAACCTATAGACCCAATGGACGATGACTGTCCGCCTACTGATAGCGGCGGCAGTGCTCGCTCGAAGCCAGGCCCTCAGCGGCCTTCGAGGTGACCCCTTCTTTCATCTTCCTTTTTTCTTACGATGGCACTTATTCACTGGAATATTCGCAGCATTCGCTCCAACCGAGAGGACTTGAAGTTGCTGCTTCGCTTGCATCGTCCGCTCGTCGTAGCCCTCCAGGAAACGAAGCTACGCCCATGCGATCAAATTGCCTTGGCACACTACACCTCTGTGCGTTTTGACCTACCCCCTGTGGTAGGTATCCCAGCTCATGGAGGGGTTATGTTGCTGGTCCGGGATGATATTTACTACGATCCCATCACGTTGCACACCGGCCTGCAGGCAGTTGCCATCCGCATTACTCTCCCCACTTTTACATTTTCCATTTGTACCGTTTACACTCCATCGTCGTCTGCCGTTACCAGGGCAGACATGATGCAACTTATTGCTCAGCTACCTGCACCATTTTTGTTAACTGGAGACTTCAATGCCCACCATCCCCTTTGGGGCTCTCCAGCATCCTGCCCGAGGGGCTCCCTGTTAGCAGACCTTTTCAACCAGCACAATCTCGTCTGCCTCAATACTGGCGCCCCTACTTTTCTTTCGGATACATCTCACACCTATTCCCATTTAGATCTCTCTGTATGTACTCCCCAACTTGCACGCCGGTTCGAGTGGTATGCTCTTTCTGATACATATTCGAGCGACCACTTCCCGTGTGTTATCCATCTCCTGCAGCATACCCCCTCTCCGTGCTCATCTAGTTGGAACATCTCCAAAGCAGACTGGGGGCTCTTCTCTTCAAGGGCGACCTTTCAGGATCAAACATTCCCAAGCTGCGATAGTCAGGTCGCACACCTCACGGAAGTCATCCTCTCTGCTGCTGAATATTCCATCCCTCACCCTACTTCTTCTCCACGTCGCGTACCGGTCCCCTGGTGGACCGCAGCATGTAGAGACGCTCTACGTGCTCGTCGACGTGCCTTACGCGCCTTTAAACGCCACCCTACAGTGGCGAATTGTGTCAATTATAAACGATTACGTGCACAGTGTCGTCGTATTATTAAAGAAAGCAAGAAAGCCAGCTGGGCTGCTTTCACAAGCACCTTCAACAGTTTTACTCCTTCTTCTGTTGTCTGGGGTAGCCTGCGCCGGCTATCTGGCACTAAGGTCCACTCACCAGTTTCTGGCTTGACGGTCGCGAATGACGTCCTTGTGGCCCCTGAGGCTGTCTCCAATGCCTTCGGCCGCTTTTTCGCAGAGGTTTCGAGCTCCGCTCATTACCACCCTGCCTTCCTCCCCCGCAAACAGGCAGAGGAGGCTAGGCCACCTAACTTCCGCTCCTCGAATCGTGAAAGTTATAATGCCCCATTCACCATGCGGGAACTCGAAAACGCACTTGGCCGATCACGGTCCTCCGCTCCAGGGCCTGATTCTATTCATATTCAGACGCTGAAGAACCTTTCTCCTGCGGGTAAAGGTTTTCTTCTTCGTACTTACAATCGCATCTGGATTGAGGGACATGTTCCCGCATGCTGGCGCGAGTCTATTGTTGTCCCGATTCCTAAGCCGGGGAAGGACAAGCACTTGCCCTCCAGTTATCGACCCATCTCGCTTACCAGCTGTGTCTGTAAAGTGATGGAGCGAATGGTTAACTCTCGATTGGTTTGGCTGCTCGAGTCTCGACGCCTACTTACCAATGTACAATGTGGATTTCGTAGGCGCCGGTCTGCTGTTGACCATCTGGTTACCTTGTCGACCTTCATTATGAATAACTTCTTGCGGAAGCGCCCGACCGCGGCTGTGTTCTTTGATTTGGAGAAGGCTTACGACACCTGTTGGAGGGCGGGCATTCTCCGCACCATGCATACATGGGGTCTTCGCGGTCGCCTCCCTCTTTTTATTCGTTCCTTTTTAATGGATCGACAGTTCAGGGTACGTGTGGGTTCTGTCCTGTCAGACACCTTTCGCCAGGAGAATGGGGTACCACAGGGCTCAGTTTTGAGCGTCGCTCTCTTCGCCATAGCGATCAATCCAATAATGGATTGCCTCCCAGCTGATGTATCAGGCTCCCTTTTCGTGGACGATTTTACCATCTATTGCAGCGCGCAGCGTACGTGTTTCCTGGAGCGCTGTCTTCAGCGTTCTCTTGACCGTCTTTACTCGTGGAGTGTCGCCAATGGCTTCCGTTTTTCTGCCGAGAAGACGGTCTGTATTAACTTCTGGCGCTACAAAGAATTTCTCCCACTGTCTTTACGACTCGGTCCCGTTGCTCTCCCATTCGTGGAGACAACAAAATTTTTAGGTCTTACATTTGACAGGAAACTTAGTTGGTCTCCACATGTGTCTTATTTGGCTGCCCGTTGTACCCGTTCTCTCAATGTCCTCCGTGTTCTCAGTGGTATGTCGTGGGGAGCGGATCGAACCGTCCTCCTTCGCCTATATCGGTCGATCGTCCGCTCCAAGCTGGATTATGGGAGCTTCGTATACTCCTCTGCACGGCCATCCATCTTACGCCGCCTCAACTCCATACAACATCGGGGTTTACGACTTGCGATCGGAGCGTTTTATACTAGTCCCGTCGAGAGTCTTCATGCTGACGCTGGTGAGTTGCCACTCACCTACCGGCGCGATATACTGCTTTGTCGGTATGCCTGTCGGCTACTGGCAATGCCTGATCACCCATCTTATCGTTCCTTTTTTGATGACTCTCTCGACAGTCAATACGGGTTGTATGTCTCCGCCCTGCTACCCCCTGGAGTTCGCTTTCGTCGCCTCCTTCAACACCTTCATTTTTCACTCCCTGCCACCTTTCGAGTGGGCGAGAGCCACACGCCACCTTGGCTCCAGGCTTAGGTTCGCGTCCACCTTGACCTCTGCTCGCTCCCGAAGGAGGTTACCCCCGATTCAGTCTACCACTCCCGTTTTGTCGAACTTCGTTCGAAGTTCATTAATAGGGCCTTCATTTATACAGATGGCTCTAAGACCAATGACGGGGTCGGGTGTTCTTTTATTGTCGGGGCACAAAGTTTCCAATATCGGCTCCATGGCCATTGTTCGGTCTTCACAGCTGAGCTCTTTGCCCTCTACCAGGCTGTCCTTTACATCTGCCGCCACCGACATTCTGCATATGTCATCTGCTCCGATTCCCTGAGCGCTATCCAGAGCCTCGGTGATCCGTACCCGGTTCACCCTTTCGTGCACCGGATCCAACGCTCTCTTCAGCAGCTGGTGGACGTCGGTTCTCCGGTTAGCTTTATGTGGATTCCTGGCCATGTCGGTATCCCTGGGAACGAAGCTGCAGATGCCGCGGCCAAGGCTGCGGTCCTCCAGCCTCGGACAGCTTCTTGTGGTGTCCCTTCGTCAGATTGTAGCAGGGTAATTTGTCGGCGCATTGTCTCGCTGTGGCATGCCGATTGGGCTGCACTTTCAGACAACAAGCTTCGGGCCTTGAAAGCTCTACCCGTGGCTTGGACGTCGTCCTCACGCCCTTCTCGGCGGGAGGAGGTAGTTTTGGCCCGGTTGCGAATTGGCCACTGCCGGTTCAGCCATCGCCATCTGCTGACGGCTGCGCCGGCGCCGTTCTGCCCATGTGGGCAATTGCTGACGGTCCGCCACATTTTAACGTCGTGTCCGAATTTTAACACCCTACGTCTCGATATTGGCCTGCCATGTACTGTAGAAGCCATTTTAGCGGATGACCCACGAGCAGCTGCTCGCGTTCTTCATTTTATCAATTTGACAACCCTCTCAAAGGACATTTGATTATGCTGTTTTCTTTTTTAATCCTATGCCTGTCAGTATGTCTGTCATCGTGTTTTCCGTTTTGTTGCTGTTTTAAACTTGTGACTCGCGGTGCATTCCTAAAGTAGTCTGGGCGCTAATGACCGTTGACGTTGTGCGCCCTAAAACCACAAAAAAAAAAAAAAAAAAAAACAAAGGGGCGATCGACGCCCCAGCTTTGGAGATCGGCCTCACGGCTCGCGACCAGCAGCTGGTGTTGCGCCGTAAGGTGCTTGGGATGTGGACTGTTGAGTGGCATGGCATGACTTCTCCGAATAAACTGCGGGCTGTCAAGGAGACGACCGATGTGTGGCGTTCCTCCCTGCGGGCTTCTCGCAGGGACTCTGTCATTCTGTGTCGCCTGCGCATCGGCCATACCTACCTGACGCATGGTCATCTTTTGCGTCAGGAGGATCCCCCCTGTGTCGGTGTGGGTCCCGGCTGACGGTCGCCCACATTTTGTTGGAGTGTCCCCGACTGCGCACTCTCCGGCAGTCTTTTAATCTAGCGGGCACTTTGCCTTTGGTTTTATGTGACGATGCCTCCGTGGCTGATGACTTTTTAAATTTTATCCGTAGTGGTCCTTTTTGTGGTTCTATTTAGGGAGGTCCTGCACCTTTCCCTCTGTCTTTTCTCCTCGCGTCTCTCAATATTTGTTGCTGTTTTGGTGTGTCGTCGGATGGTTGACTCTTTCCCTTTTTTGTTCTTGTGGTCTGTCAACCAGTCTCCGGCCATCTTTTTTTTCTGTTTCCTTCTGTCTTGTGTTGCTCTGTACTCTTCTTGTATGTAGTGTTTGTTGCTGCATTTGTGTTCTTTTAGTGCCTGGGGGGGAGTCTCCTTCCCCTTGGGGTTTTACCTGCTCCGCGAATTTATGTCTCGCCTGTTTTTGGAATGGGGGACTGATGACCTTCGCTGTTTAGTCCCCCTTAAACATCCCAACAACCACCACCTACTGATAATATGGAAATTCATAACATGGAAATTGTGTAAACCTTGTAAGAAAAATTATTGGAAAATTGGAAAACCTGTAATCTATCTTAGAGACTTATTACTTAGTTAATTTTTATGGGCAATGGGATTATCTCGCCAGTTTAATTTCATTTGAGTGAGCTGCCGTTCCTGTTTTTATTTGCCTTCATTTCTGTTTTTATTTATTTAATTCTTCTTAGTTGCTAAAATCATCACCTGCTTCACACCTGCAGAGGGAGGTGTGTTTCTGCATAGTGTGTCGTCGCCCTTGAGGCATAGCAGCGTATGCCTCCACTTTTATTTTCGTTTATGGCAATAAGGCTTGCTACTAACACCATCCAGCTGTGTGTGCTGCGTCGACACCAGAGGATGGCGGCATCTTTGGAGAGGAAAAGGTAGGGCTATAGGGTATGTAAAAGGCCAAACAAAAAAAAATACAAAAAAGTGTAGTCTGTTCTTATCAGCTTAATGCTGGCAAGGTCGGATACAACACACACTGATATGCGATGTATTTTCTTTAGTCATTGGTCTACCAATGCCCGATTATGACGAAGCTGCAGCGGCGGCTCCGGAAAGTGGCCGGCCTTGCTGTGAGGGCAGCAACTGCTGGTGCTACTGCCGGGCTCGCCCTGCATTGAATACTTCTCCTTTTCGCCTGATTTTGACTGAGGGTTGCGAGATGCTCAGGCCCCATCTGGCCCTTCCTCGATCGAGGGGAGGCGATCTGGAGCGAGGCAGATGCAGACCGGTCTCGTGTGTCCAGCCTTTGCTGTCGACAACGGCGGCAGAGTTGGTAGCGACGTATGAGCATTCCACTCTGCTCGCCTTCCTTTTTTTTCCCCCGGCCAGCTACGATTGGGCCGCCACCGGGGCTGAACACAAGATTATGACTCTCCATCTTGGCCAGAACACATCTCTGGGTCACACCAAGATCTTACATTTCCGAGATAATTCTTAGTTACGTCCGCCCGAAGTGTGATGCTCCGGTGTTCCGGCAGCCGCCGTAGAGCAACACCTTCGCGGCTGTTTCTCAGACTTACCGAATGTGAACCTTTCCTACGTTCCTTTCCAAGTATTACCTCAATGACTAAAAAAACTTTTCTATCAGATATTAAGCTGATAAGAACAGATTTTTATTTATCGAGATAATTCTTAGTTACATTTTTACGTAGTATAAATTTAAGAAAATGTTCATGACTATACAATTCGAGTGTTACATATTTAAAGAAAGTTTTTAGTTAAAATATACAGAAAATGGTTCTAACCGCACTTAAGTATTGTATTACTATTCTAGTTCGTGGGTTAAGCCCACTACTTAAATATTCGGATGCCGCGTTAGGCGCGGATACTGAAGTATATCAACCTTAAGAACAATCCCGCGATAGGCGCGGCCTTAGTTATGTCAGACCGGGGGAAGTTTGGAACTAATTTAGGAGCTATTTTATTTTTAATTGCATTCATCCCCATGCCCTCACAGCAGACTGCACATGCACGGCTGCCAGCGGCTGGTGCACCACGCACGCAGGCGGGTCACACTCAGCCGGACTTCTCCCCTCTGTCCGCCTTGCGGCAGACGTCACTGGGGTGTCGTGGCAGGAGGGCGTTGCTTCCCACGATGGCTGGAGACTGCCGGGCAGTAGGCACACGTTTGGCACCGCCTAGCACCGCGCCAACCGATGTGGGGGCCATATTCGGCGGACACCACGGAGGGAGGGGCACCAGGCTGCACCGCTACTGACTCGGCACTGCTGCAGTGCGGCGCGAAGATGATGTAGCGCCGCAGATCCCGCGTCGTGGAGGAGAATCTCGACACCGCCGTCACGAAGGCACCGATCTCGAAGTTCTCCGACGACTGCAGTCTCGAGGGTCTCGCAGCCTGACGTCAGAGCATGCCACAGTCTAGGGGGACACATACTGGCGGCGGCCAGTGATGTGTTCACGTAAATGTCGCGGGACCACTTGATGTCGGACACAATCAGCCGCCGCATCAGTTGGCAGTAGCGGCTGGCGATGCCTAAGTGCCGAAGCACAGCATCATTCTGGTGGTCCCACGCCCACAGACTACCAACAACCAGGGCGTCGACAGTCACGGAAGGGCCCCGAGCGTAGCAACAATTTCAATTGCGATGTCAAATCTGGAGTTGTATGACCAGTTGCTACCAGATGGGCTGCGAAATTGAAATTGTTGCACAAGGGTAAGAAAAGGTCGCCTTCTCGACCTTATGGAAGAGATGGAGATCTTTTGTCATAATAAAGCTCCAGATATCACGCTGCTCAACGAGCAAACGATATCGAGAAGCACACATTTTTGGGAATGCTTCTCCGATTTACTATGAAATAAAGTCAACTTGTGGTCATTTATCACAATTTGCATTTCATAGTTAGCTCCTTGTTATCCCTTATATACAACGCCTCAGTCATAGTCGCTACGAGAACACGTATAATGGCCGCTATTTCAACTATCTCAACACAGACACACATGTTTTCAGTTTGTTTTAATAACATTACTAATTTCGCTTTTTAAAAGATGCTTCTTTCTTTTTTGTTCTGTAATTTACAGAACTTATGGACGCCTACTGAACATAATTTTACGACAGTCATCTCGTAGGCGTTGACACAAAGTACACTCCTGGAAATTGAAATAAGAACACCGTGAATTCATTGTCCCAGGAAGGGGAAACTTTATTGACACATTCCTGGGGTCAGATACATCACATGATCACACTGACAGAACCACAGGCACATAGACACAGGCAACAGAGCATGCACAATGTCGGCACTAGTACAGTGTATATCCACCTTTCGCAGCAATGCAGGCTGCTATTCTCCCATGGAGACGATCGTAGAGATGCTGGATGTAGTCCTGTGGAACGGCTTGCCATGCCATTTCCACCTGGCGCCTCAGTTGGACCAGCGTTCGTGCTGGACGTGCAGACCGCGTGAGACGACGCTTCATCCAGTCCCAAACATGCTCAATGGGGGACAGATCCGGAGATCTTGCTGGCCAGGGTAGTTGACTTACACCTAGAGCACGTTGGGTGGCACGGGATACATGCGGACGTGCATTGTCCTGTTGGAACAGCAAGTTCCCTTGCCGGTCTAGGAATGGTAGAACGATGGGTTCGATGACGGTTTGGATGTACCGTGCACTATTCAGTGTCCCCTCGACGATCACCAGTGGTGTACGGCCAGTGTAGGAGATCGCTCCCCACACCATGATGCCGGGTGTTGGCCCTGTGTGCCTCGGTCGTATGCAGTCCTGATTGTGGCGCTCACCTGCACGGCGCCAAACACGCATACGACCATCATTGGCACCAAGGCAGAAGCGACTCTCATCGCTGAAGACGACACGTCTCCATTCGTCCCTCCATTCACGCCTGTCGCGACACCACTGGAGGCGGGCTGCACGATGTTGGGGCGTGAGCGGAAGACGGTCTAACGGTGTGCGGGACCGTAGCCCAGCTTCATGGAGACGGTTGCGAATGGTCCTCGCCGATACCCCAGGAGCAACAGTGTCCCTAATTTGCTGGGAAGTGGCGGTGTGGTCCCCTACGGCACTGCTTAGGATCCTACGGTCTTGGCGTGCATCCGTGCGTCGCTGCGGTCCGGTCCCAGGTCGACGGGCACGTGCACCTTCCGCCGACCACTGGCGACAACATCGATGTACTGTGGAGACCTCACGCCCCACGTGTTGAGCAGTTCGGCGGTACGTCCACCCGGCCTCCCGCATGCCCACTATACGCCCTCGCTCAAAGTCCGTCAACTGCACATACGGTTCACGTCCACGCTGTCGCGGCATGCTACCAGTGTTAAAGACTGCGATGGAGCTCCGTATGCCACGGCAAACTGGCTGACACTGACGGCGGCGGTGCACAAATGCTGCGCAGCTAGCGCCATTCGACGGCCAACACCACGGTTCCTGGTGTGTCCGCTGTGCCGTGCGTGTGATCATTGCTTGTACAGCCCTCTCGCAGTTCTCGGAGCAAGTATGGTGGGTCTGACACACCGGTTTCAATGTGTTCTTTTTTCCATTTCCAGGAGTGTAATACAAACCGGTTATCACTTTACGTAATTATTTTTAATGTAGGTTAACAATTCTTTTGCTATTTGAATAAGTGCTGGATATCGTGCATAGTCTATGTTTAATTTCTCTAAAGTACGATGTACATTTTGGTATAAGTGACACTGTTACTTGTCCTTCCTCATGTTGGTTTCTCGATGATTGATGTATACTACTTGTTCGCACCTTACATTTGCACGGCATTTTAATTATTAAGTAACGGCAGTTTCGTACTGTGATTATTTTTTATATATTTGACTCCTTGGTATTAACGTTATTTTTATATATTGACTCCTTGGTATTAACGTTTGTTACATAAATTACGAACGTTGTACTTTTGACTTCCCACGCCAGATGGTGGGTGTTACGTTTTTTAAGAAAGACCTGTGTTGCGCCTCTTTATGTTGTTCGTTTATTATTCTTTGGCATTATCTTTTGCTTTTTACATGTTCTGCACTGTAACAACTTATCATCGATCTATTTTATGTTTTATAGTTTATAAAAAAACAATATGCCAATGTATTTTAGATATTTTCCTGCGTCTGCTATGTGTTGTACGTACATTTCAAATTTGAATTACTACACCATTCACAAAAGTACAAGAGTTATTTAGTGTTAATAATTCGCAAAACCAATAATACTATGTCTTCACGTGACACATGTCACATAGAGGGCGTGTCAAGCCCCGTCACACCGAGGTCTGCTGAAAAAGTGCAGGTAAACAGCGACCTCAGTCTATGTGATCGCCGTAAGCTTAGTGACAACAGTGCATCCCAATTTAAGTTATACAATATAGGTTTGTTTCTAACAAGTGTTATGTTCATATGCAGATGTAATTGTGATTTTCTATGTTGTACTCTCTGATCGTAATGTGAAAAAATTTTTTAACTTCTAGCACTGAAGATGGTCACTCAGTGACAGAAAATCGATTTTGCAATAGTAAAAAATATACGACCAATGCTGTCTCTTCTTTCAAGTATGTACTGTTTATACCTAATTCCTATAACTAATTTAATTTGTATATATATTCTGCAGCGTCTCATGTGTGCCAGTGAAGATATAAACCTACTTTGATATGCCTTGCTCTTCGAGCTAATCCCGAAGAGCATGTCCTTGGCATTGGGCAGGCCTCGATGTTAAATTCGCTGCAGTCCCTATCTTAATTTCCTATAACTAAGTCCTACGAACTAACTTATCCTACGTCATATCTGGTGTGTGTCACAATCGGTGGTTGTTCCCTACTCCTAGTCCTGCACGTGGTGGATTCCAACTTAGATGAAGTCGGCCAGTCCACGCACAGGCGGCATGGGAATAGGGCTCTTGGACGCAATCGGTCGTTATTGTCATTATTTAGTGTGTCTCTCTAAAATAGTCAATTAGAACTTTTCGAGATACCTCGTTTGCCAAGGTGTTTAAGGTCTGAAAAGTTTCCTCTCGTCTGAGTAGTTGGTATGTGTCACGGTTGGGTAGTCTGTCTCGTAGTGTGTTTGCGATATCATTGAAGAGGAGACATTCGTAAACTACATGCTCGGGTGTACCCTCCGCACAGTCGCACGCTGGTGTTGCCCTCTTCCCAAATCGACATAAGTCGGGTAGGGTCCATGGCCGGTGAGAAAGTGGATCAGACCTCGTGTAGGCTCAAAGTACTTCAATCCCAGTCGTTCCCTCACATCAGGTAGAAACTGGAAAGTTCTTCGTCCAGCCTCTTCTACCTCCCAAGTCTCCTGCCAGAGCTCCTCCCCTCTTTTCCTTATTTCTCTTTCATCCCCTACCCTAATACCCATAGTATCTACAATCTTCTCATAATTTCCCTTCTTGGCCCAATACCAAGCCGCCTGTTATCTTTATGTCCAGAGGGCAGATCCCTATTATGACTAATAGGGCCCCCCCTGGAGATGTTCTATAGGCACCCATAGCTTTTAATACCATGCTTCTCTGGACCCTTCTCACTGCCATGGCGGGCACAACCCTCGTGAGCCTGTGCGCCCAGACTCCCGAGCCATAGCCCACAACTGAGGTTAGGATACTATTATGATAGTCTAATTAGGTGTGGAGGAAGATGGAATCTTTTATGGCCTATTGAAATGAGGTTATTTAATATCTGAAGGCCTCTCTGGGTGACGGTATCAATGTGTTTTCCGAAACTCCACCTCTCATCAATGATAACTCCTAGGTAGCGTGTCTCACGTCTTCGGAGAACTGGTGAACCGTATATTCTGACAGTCGGATTTCTAATAAGATGTCCTTTTAGTAATAGGTAAGTGGATTTACTGGGCGATATCAACATTTTAGTCGTGTGGCACCACTGTTGGAGTTTGTCTAATGCTGTCTCTATTTTCGGTTCAACCTCTTCGCGGCTACGGCCGCCAACCAACAGGAGGTCATCCGCATAGGCTATCACCTCTAGCACCTCATCACTTTGTTGTAGTCTATCTAATAAAGGCTCCATATGGATGTCCCAGAAGAGGGGTCCTAAGACGGAACCTTGGGGACATCCTTTGGTAATTATCTTTCCAACTCTTTCGCTAGATAATGATAGCCAGACCTCCCGATCCTTGCAATAGCTCCTCAGGCAACCGTATACCGGCCCTGGACACTTTCTCCCGCAAGCGGGAGATGAGCGAAGGCCACCACAGGTTGTCGAAGGCGCCACTGATGTCAACCATGATGCCAACCACGTATTTCTGCGGGGTCGAGCCACAGACCTCGGCCGCCAGGGCGATTGCATCAGATGCCGACCGCCCTGGCATGAACCCGAACTGCCTGTCGTTCATCCCGCACAACACTCGGTGTGCTGTCAATCTGTCAGCCAACAATTTCTCCAGTATTTTGCCAAATACATCCAGCAAGCAAATCGGCCTGTAAGATTTCACTTCTGCGGGGTCATTGTCTGGTCCTTTCTTTATAATAACTACATTTGCCATTTTCCATCTCTTTGGGAATTTTCTCTAAGGCATTCATTATACAGATGTGTTAGTGGCGCAGTCAGCTGAGGCGCCAGAAACTGCACCACCTCCGCCACAATGCCGTCTGGCCCAGGTGCTTTTCCATTTTGCAGTGATCTTATATGGGTTGCTACCTCCTCCTCTGAGAAGGGGTAGACAGCCGTCCCATTAATGTATACTTCTTGGTCTTCACCTCTGAGTTGCTTCTGCTCCTCTGTCACCCCATCCGCATTGTCGTCAGGCAACAGGGACCGGAGGAGGACCCCCGTAGTCTCCTGCCAGGACTCCGTCATCCTGTCCCCGTACCTGACTGTTGATAGCTCCAGAGGAGAGCGGATTTTTTCCCTCACCGACTTATATGGAAGCCCCCCTGGGTCCGTGACTAGCTGGTTGAGCACACAATTTTCCCAGCTTCTCATCCTAACTTCACGCAGTTCCTTTTGGAACTTCAGCTTTTCCTCCCTATATAGCATCTGCCACATTCGTCGTTCCCGCCAGATGACACTGCGCTGGTAGTGCCTCCTCAGCCTTCTGACAGATTGACGCAGTTCTCCTAGTTCAGCAGACCATGGTGACGGAGAGGCCGCCATGGCCCTCCTCCTTGTAGGTACGGCTGCCCTCTCAGCTCTTGTCACTGCATTCACCAGTTCCTCCGCTCTCTGGTCTACGTCCATGTCCAGATGCATGTCACCTTCCGGTGATGGAGGAATGTCACACTCCCTCGCTAGGCGTTCCCAGTCGGCTCTTCTGTAATTTAGTTGTACTTCCCACCCCGTGGCCCAGCGGCACTCTTTCTCCTAAGGTGAAAGTTATCAAACTGTGGTCACTTGTGGTAGCATTCTCCGACTCTCCAGTTTTGAATATTGTTAACTGTGTTTGGAGTTACAAGGGTGACATCAATATTTGTGCCCTGTCCTCCTCCTGCAGCGTAGGTAGGAGGATTGCCAGGCCTGTTTGCCACCACAAGTTGTGATGCCATAATAAGTTCCTCGACTTTTTCACCGTTAGCATCTCTTGTGCCACTGTACCACAGGGGGATTTAGCATTAATGTTGGCTGTTATTACAACTTTTCTTCCCCGCAACGCCGTGGAAACTCTCGCTAGGTGGTCTATATAGTGTTCTATGTTGTCCCCATACTGAAAATACTTGTTTATGAGAGTTATGATTCCCATAGGGGTTTGAAGCTCCACGACGTTACAGTGGCTAGTTGTGAACTGTGAGAGTATGGTGACTCTCAAGAGTTTGTTTATGATTATAATCGCCGCCTTCGGGTCATCCCCTCTGCTGACTATTTGCCAGCTCGTGGCAGCAAAAGCTATTTTTCCAGCCAGGGAGTATGGCTCCTGTAGACAGAGTACATCTAGTCTCCTCTCTTCCACCTCCATTCGGAGCTCCTGTATCACGAGTCTGCTGTTATGTTAAGCTGTCCCATAGTTATTTTTGTGATTAGGGGAAGTACGTATGTATTCGGTCATGTGGCCAGGTCTTACTCCAGTCGAAAGCAATTCGTTCATGTGCTATTACTGATTGTTCGTAAATGTCGTTAAGATCAAATTTCTCACCTCGTCTTTCGAACGCTTTCTTGAGCAGATCTCGCAAGGCTCCAAAGTCGGTGGGGAGATTCACTGATTTTAGCTGATCTGTCAACAGCCTCCATAACCGAGGTTATCGTCCTGCCGTCTTCATGTCCTACACGGACCACATGTCGTAAGGCAGTGGTCAGGGTAGCCGGCTGCTCAAGTCTAGATAGTTGCATGGTGTACTCAAAGTTGGGGTACACCCGAACCGGATCGACTAACTATTGGTGTGCTTTGTATAGTGGGGCTCGTACATGAGCTTGTCACTATATTTTCTTGGATAGGTTGTTTGTATGAATGTCTTTAGGAGTTGCCACAGCCACAGGATGCCCTTGCCGTTGTTGGTGTAGTTTCGGCTTTGTTCCCCGGCTTCCAGAGGAGAGTTTCAGCCTTGAGGGGGAGATTGGTTTGTATGCCAATGTCCATTGTTGGAAATTGTCTGTATGGCGTTATCTTTTGTTTCAATTTTAGTGGCGCCCGAAAGCGACCTCAAAAAATCCTTGAATCTATTTGCCCTCATGGCATCCCTCCTCCTCTTGCTCGGGGACTTTGGCTTTGGCATCCTGTTCGGTATGCCGGGCTCAACCATAATCAGTTCTGGAGATTAATCTCTGCTCCAACATTCTGTATGTCTGGCAATTCCTGCCTGTGGCTCCGCAAGACTTCTTCCCTCGATTCTTGCATGGTATGCAAACTGCCGCCACCTTGCAGTCTTTGCGGCTGTGACCGTTTTCCCCACACTTAGTGCACGCCGGCTCCTTGGTGCACAGCCTTCAGATGTGATCCAAGTCACCACAGTTTTGGCAACGAGGTACCACGACATAATCTCTTGTATTTATGGCGTGAAAGCCAACATATAGTCTGCCCATTGTTGTTACGTTCTTCCACATTGGCGCTGATACCTCGGCGACGTGATGAACATCACGACCCCGTGGCCCAGTCTTAAATTTTAACTTAAAGCAGCTCTTAAATTCTTCATTTATTTCATCAAAGTTTTGTTGTCTAATTGTTTCTAGGAGTTCTTAGTTTGTCATGATTGTGGGAACGTCATATAGTACGACGAGAGGATTTCTTTTCCTCGGTGGTTCACATTTAACCACAGAGTTCAGTTTCTGATTTTCTTTTATGGGGTCTATATTTTTGTGAATAGTTCTTGTATTTTCTTAACACTTGTATCCTGCCCAGGCAGTGTCCTAAGGAAGACTGCTGTATCTGTTCTTTTTGTCAATTTGTCAATAGTGTCTCTGGTCGTGTTTTGTGGGCGCTTAGTGGGCGCTTGCGCGGCCACGGCCGCCCACGTCTTTGCCGGTTGCCTCCTTAGTCTGTAATTCTTCTTTTCAAGTTCTTCCACCCTACCTTCAAGTTTTGCGTGGGCAATAGCCCATGCTGCCAGCTCATTCTTAATGATGGCAAGTCCAGCTTGGCTTATCTTGCCATTTTTTATTTGTTGCTCCATGAGCGACGTGATACTGGAATATCTCTGCATTACTCATTTTCTGCCTGTCCCTGCTCGTCCTGGGGAGAGGGATCAGGCGCAGCGGAAGCCCGTTGAGGCGCACACGAATCACTCGTTTCATTTGAAGCCATGGAGTTACTGACTCGTGTCCACAGCGACTGGATGTCGCCTCCGTCTCGTGCGAGGTCGCCCTCGGTGCTGCCGCTAAGATAGATGTCAAAGTCGGGTCGACTCGACTTCCTCCCCAGTCGGCGGCGCGCGGCCGTTGATAGTGTGGACCAGTCAACGTCGCGGACGGTGGTGTCGTCGCAGTGCAGCATGCGGAAGCCGTGGATGATGGTCGAGATGTCTGCAACGTCCGCGAACGGCGTCAGGCCACATCCTTCCTCTCCCAGCGCGAGGTACAGCTGTTCAGTGGACGCACGCTGTGGAAGGAAGAGCCAGGATTTGACAGCCGCTTTCACTGCCTTGTCGAGTGCAGACAGCGGCCCCTTGCGTACCGCTCCGCCCCGCATGACAGTCAAGCCTAGGGAGGAGGAAGACACGCACAGCGTCAATCTTCTGCCAGGGAGCCAGCAGGGAAGCGTCCAGGAGCTGCAAGTCACGTCGAATTGCCGCGATCGCATCCGTTGGCGTCTGCGAGAATTTGTACCCGGTGGGAACGCCAAGATGGAGGTAGGCGTCACTCTCACGGAGCACGGCTGGTTCTCCCCCTTGCAGGGCGAATACCGAGCCTAATGTCTCCCAACGGCGGATGTGAAGCGTGGCACACTTAGACGGCTTGAAGGTAAGCCCGGCCCACGTCGCCGCCTCACCCACAACCTTGAGGAGCGACTGCATCGCCTCTGAATCCCGCGCCAGAAGCACGATATTGTCCGCATACACCAGTGCACTCCAACTGACGCTGCAAAGCGGAATACCACACTCATTTCTGAGCGAGGTTGCGGCGTGAAGTACCGGCCCGAGCGCGAGATAAAAGACGATGGGCGACAGTGGACAGCCCTGCTTGACCCCCGCCTGGATCTCAATCTCCTCCGTTAGTCAGATGTACGGACGCTGGTCGAGCAACCATTGTACATATCGACAATTAGCTGTTCAGTACTCAAAGGAGTTGAGCGTGAGGCACTGAACCGAAAGCATTCGCCAGATCAGGCCAAGCAAAGCATGCTTGACCTCCCCTGCGAATTGCATCATAAATTGCCGTCTGCAGAATGAAGTTGTGCTCAGCAGCCTTCGAAAGTCCGGAAACCCTTCTATTCTGCGAAGAGCAGGTTCAAACGCTCTGCCCAGATGGTTGTGCGATCCGAAACGATTGCAGCAAAGGGGTTAGAGATGGTGGAGCTCAATGCTAAACGCCGCCAGTTTGTCACGTCCGAGATGTCTCCTTTCTTGTGGATGAGGACGGTAGTGGATACTTTCCACTGCACCGGAGTCTTCCGCTCATTCCAGCAGCGCGAGAAGATCTTAGCTAGCACATGGCAGCCAGGATCCTCACGTCGCAAGTCCGAGTAGGTGACTCCGTCTGCCCCAGGAGCAGTATTGCTCGCCTTCTGGAGCCGCTCTTGAACCTCTGAGGCGGTGATAGGCGGCAGGACCTCCTCGCTGACATCAGGGGGCGTTGTGGCGGCAAAGTCCGGGACAGCAGCTGGTGCATCTGTAACAGAAAAGTCGGATTTAGAGTAGATTTTTCTGAAGTGCTCCGTGAGCACGTTGCCATCGATTTGGCAGTACGGCGACGTCTCGCCAAGAACGCGCTGCATCGTCTTGCGCCGGTCCGCGCGGTACAGTTTCTGAATTTCAGATGGTGCATTCGCGTCGTACCGACGCTCGGCGGCCGCCGCTGCACGCCGTGCGACACGTCCACCGCGCTGCCCACCGTGTCCGCGTGTAGGGGCAGGGGGAGGGGGAATGGCAGCAGCGTCGGCGCGGCCCTGGCCGCGGTGCGCTGCTGCTGGTTGCCCATCCTGTCGATCTCGGGCTGCCTAGGGTTGTGGCTTCGTCTTGGTGATCTCGGAGATGAAGTCCTCAATGATCCCGACGAATGCGTCCCACGGCTGGTCGTGGACGCTCTCCAGGGCCGCCAGCTAGCGCCGCTGCCTCTCCGTTAGCCGAACGTCGGCCAGGGGAGGGGAGGGCAGAGCTGCCTCAGTTGTGCCCTGTTGGGAGGGTACAGGAGGGTCTGTCAGGTTTGGTGGAGGACGGGAGTTTTGCGGCGGAAGGTCGGGACTGGGACGGTTGTTACGACGTCGGCACCTCCTCTTCTTGCTGCCAGGTCTCGGAGATGCAGCTGCAGTCCCTCCGTTCACGTCGCGCCGCTCCGTCTTCTGCGTCGGTGGTGGTGCCGTGCTGCCATCTGGCGTCGGCCGCGCAGTGCTGGTTTCGGTCGCCGCGCCGTTGACAGGTGGCGCAGCGGTAGCAGCAGGGGCCGGTGTAGATTGCGCCGGCCTGGCGCTCGGGTCGGGCGCACCGCGCCTTTTGTTCGCCGTGCCGCCAACAGATGGCCCGGCGGTCGCCAGCGGCCCGCCGCCGGCGCGAGAAAAACGGGGTGCAGCTCGCGCCGGCCGCCCAGACGCGTTGGCTCGCGCCGGATCGTTGTTACGCGGACTGGGCGGTATAATGCGCCGTCGGTCTGGAGGCGGCGGTCTGCGTCCTGCAGCACGGCGTCTCTCTCTCAGTGGGGTGACTAAGTGCCACTCATTATCTGGAACAGAAGCAGTTTGTTTAGTAAAACTCCCTGCCTGAGCGGAGACGGAGTGACTGGCATCACTCGACGCAGCCGCCGGCAGGGCAGAGGAAACGCGACGCGTGTCCGTCTGCGACCGCACAAGCACCACACCGTCCGGTGCATCCGCCGAGCGCGCGGCCTTTGATGCGTCAACCAGCGGCGCGGCTGCTCCGTGAGTGACAACACCACCGGTCGCGGCGAGCGAGGCAGCCTGCCTGCCACTGTCCACCCGCATTGCAGAGCCACCTGTTGGCAGCGTAGCGAATGCGGGCGGCAGTCCCAAGCCGGCACCCACGCTCCCGACAGATGGCGGGCGGGAGGCGCCTGCGGCAGCCGCACGACGTGGCCAGCGTACGCCACTGGGTACAGAGGCCGGTGCGAGCAGCGGCGAGCCGCAGCCTTTGCCAGACACTGCGCCTCTGTGGCCGAAGCGACGCGTTCGGCGGCAGGCGTCGGCAGCGTGCTGTCTTCACCTCCCGAACTTGCGCTCGGCACTCGTGACGACGCGGTTGACGTCGCAGAGCGTATCGGCAGGGGGATGCAAGACCACCTCGGCGTGCGCACACACAGTACGCACGACGCGGGGGTAGCAACCACTGCCGTCCTGGGTATCGCAGACGCCTGCACACTCACACAGGGTGAGGGCAAGGCAGCCTGTGAGCCCACCACGCTGCTGCGGGTCAGAACCGCTGCGTAAAGCCAGCCGGTCTGTCCTACTAGCTTCGGGGACCGGACCGGACTGGGCTGTGGCCATAGCCCCTCTCTATTATCTAAGGCTAGGCAGGCTGTGGTACAAAAAAATTCTTTATTTCCAAAAGCTTATTAATTATAAAATCTAGCCTACTGCCTTATGTGATTAGTGGGCCGAAAATACTTATACATTTATACAAGTTGCAGCTATTCGATGTATGATTTAGCAACTAGTTAGTAGGTAAGCTATATGGAAACTGCAATGGGCAAAATTAGTATGTTAATAAAGTACTAAGTGGTAACCTAACTAACTATAGACAAGTCACTAAAGCCTGCAGCGTTACAAATGTGTCAGCTGAAAATATAAACCTACTATAGGGCCTTGCTCATTGAGCTAGCCCCAATGAGCGTGCCACTGACACTGAGCAGGCCATGATGTTGGTCACTGCAGGTTCCTAAGAATAGTATCTATAAACTAGGTCCTACAACTAAACTTATCCTAAGGTCAAATTAGGTGCGTTGTCTCGATCGGTGAAATTGCACCCCACTCCCCCTAATCCCGAGGTGCGGCGGATTCTAGACTGAAGAAGTCGGCCTTTCCGCGCCCAGGCGGTTTGGGAATAGGGTACTAGACTTTATCGGTATTTGAGTAGGTCTCTAATAGGTGCTAATTTAGTTATCTCAGGTAGTCCGTTAAGACTTTCTGTGATACCGCGTTAGCCAGCTTGTTAATAGTCTGAAAGGTGTCGTGTTGTCTCAGCAGTCTATACGTGTCATTGTGGGGTAGTTGGTCACGTAACACTGAGGCCACATCATTGAAAAGGGGCACTCGTAGACTAAATGGTCAGGAGTACCCTCCGGAACACCACAGTCACACACGGGTGTCGCCTTTTTCCCGAATTGACATGTCAAATAGGGTCCATGTCCAGTGAGAAAGTGAATCAGTCTCCTGGTTGGTTCAAAATGACATTCCCATTCTTTCCCTGACATCTGGTAAGAAGTCAAAAGTTCTGCGCCCTGTTTTTTCGCCTTCCCATGAATGTTGCCACAGCTGATCCCCTCTTAGCCTAATCTCAACTTTGTTCTCAATCCTGCTTCCTAGAATTTCCTCTATTTTCTCAAAGTTCCCCTTTTTTGCCAAGTACCAAGCGGCCTGCTCCCGAATTTTGATATGTAAGGGGCAGAGTCCCATTATGACTAACAAGGCTCCTCCCGGTGTAGTCCTGTATGCCCCCCACCGATCTCATAATCATGTTTCTCTGCACTCTTCTCACTGTCACGGCGGGCACCACCCTCGTGAGCCTGTGTGCCCCGATTCCCGAGCCGTAACCCGCTATGGAGGTGAGTATGCTATTGTGATATAGTTTGATGAGATGTGGTGGGAGATGGAAGCGTTTGTGTCCAATGGAGATGAGGTTGTTGAGTACTTGTAAAGCTCTTTCAGTTACAGTTTCAATGTGCCTGCCAAATGACCACCTTTCACCAATGATGATGCCGAGATAGCGAGTCTCACGTCGCATAAGAACTGGTGAGCCCTCTATCCTGACAGTGGGATTTCGAACTAGTTGTCCCTTTAGAAGGAGGTATGTGGACTTAGCTGGTGAAATCTTCATCTTAGTGTTCTGGCACCAAAGTTGTAGTATTTCTATTGCTCGTTCTATCTTAGGCTCTATGTCTTCTCGGCTTCGGCCGCCAACCAGTAGGAGGAGGTCATCGGCGTAGGCTATCACCTCTAGCACTTCGTCACTTTGTTGTAATTTGTCTAGTAAGGGTTCCATGTGGATGTCCCAAAACAGGGGACCTAGTACGGAGCCCTGGGGACATCCCTTAGTGATTGTTTTTCTTAACCTTGTGCCAGGGGATGATAGCCAGACCTCCCGATCCTCGCAATAGCTCCTCAGACACCCATATAGCGGCCCTGGACACTCCTTCTCCCGTAAACAGGAGAAGAGCGAAGGCCACCACAGGTTGTCGAAGGCGCCACTTACGTCCACCATGATGCCGACAACGTACTTGTATGGGGTAGAGCCACAGACCTCAGCCGCCAGGGCGATTGCATCAGATGCCGATCGCCCAGGCCTAAAGCCGAACTGCCTGCTGCTCATCCCGCACAGCACTTGGTGCGCAGCCAGTCTGTCAGCCAGCAGTCTCTCCATAACCTTCCCAAGCAGATCAAGCAGGCAGATTGGTCGGTAGGATTTTGTTACTGCTGGGTCTTTGTCAGCTCCTTTCTTAATGATTACTACATTTGCCCTCTTCCAAATTCGTGGGAACTTTAGCTGCCTGAGACATTCATTGTATAGGTGAGTTAGAGGGGGCGACTATCTGGGGGGGCCAGAAATTGCACCACCTCCGCCACAATGCCATCTGGCCTGGGAGCTTTCCCTCTCTTCAGGGATTTTATATGGGTAGCTACCTCCTCTTCAGAGAATGGGTAGACTGCCATCTCATTTCCATACACATTGCTGCTGTAGTTCTCTCGCAGCTCACGTTGTCCGTTTGTCTCTCCATCCGCTGTGTCATCAGGCAGCAGGGACTGGAGAAGGACCTCAGCAGTTTCCTGTCAGGACTCTGTCATCCCATCCCCACGCCTGACGGTTGAGAGCTCCATCGGAGAGCGGATTTTTTCCCAGACGAGCTTATAGGGAACTCCCCAAGGGTCTAAAGCAAGTTGGTTGAGAACAAAGTGTTCCCAGCTTTTAGATCTTACTTCACGTAAATGTTTGTGGAAATTGTCTTTCGCTTCCCGGTATAGCTGCAGCCATCGTCTTTCTAGCCAGACGACACTGCGCTGGAAGTGCCTCCTGAGCCTTCTAACAGACCGGCGCATCTCCTCTAGTTCAGCTGACCATGGTGACGGAGAGGCTGCCATGGCCTTCCTCCTAGTAGGTACAGCAGCCTTCACCGCTCGAGTTATTTCTGTCATCAGTTCCTCAGGTCTGTTGTCAACGTCAATGTCCAGGTGTCCGTCACCTTCTGGTAGTGCAGGAATGTAGCACTCCCTAGCAAGTTTCTCCCAATCGGCTCTTTCGTAATTATATTGCACCTCCCACCCCATGGCCCAGCGGCTCTCCTTGTCTCCCATACTGAAAGTGATGAGATTATGGTCACTAGTGGTGGCGTTCTCTACAACTTTCCACTGCTGGATTAGGTGCGCAGCATTAGGCGTAGCCAAGGTCACATCAATGTTTGTGCCTTGGCCACCTCCCGCCACGTAAGTCGGAGGGTTGCCAGGCTTGTTTGCCACCACCAGCTGCAGGGCCATGGTAGCCTCTTCTGCCCTCTCTCCATTTGGGTCCCTGGTGCCGCTGTACCATAGGGGAGATATAGCGTTTGTCTGCAGTTATAATAACTTTCCGCCCCCCAACGCCGTGATGACTGTGGTAATGTGTGCCAAGTGTCTCTCAATGTCATCACCATAGCTGGCCGGGGTGGCCAAGCGGTTAACGGCGCTACAGTCTGGAACCGCGCGACCGCTACGGTCGCAGGTTCGAATCCTGCCTTGGGTATGGATGTGTGTGATGTCCTTAGGTTAGTTAGGTTTAAGTAGTTCTAAGTTCTAGGGGACTGATGACCTTAGAAGTTAAATCCCATAGTGCTCAGAGCCATTTGAACCATTTGTCATCACCATACTGAAAGTACATGTTGATGAAGATAATGGTTCCGGATGGAGACTGCAGCTCCACAACGTTGCAGTGGCTGGTTGTGAACTGTGTTAGACCTATGGCTCTTAGGAGTTTGTTGGTTATAATTATTGCCGATCTTAGGTCTTCCCCTCTGCTTATAACTTGCCAGGTCGCAGCTGTGAAAGCTAATTTTCCATTTAGGGAGTACGGCTCTTGCAGACAGACCAGATACAGTCTCCTCTCCTCCACTTCCTTACGTAGCTCCTGCATCACAAGTCTGCTGTTATGGGCGTTAAGTTGGCCAATGGTGATTTTCGTCATTTAGTTTTTATGGAAAATATGAGTGAATTCTGTCGTTAGGCCAAGTCTTGTTCCAGTCAAATGTGATGCGTCCATTTGCCAAAACTGCTTGTTGGTAGATTTCGTCCAAGTCTAATTTTTCGCCACGTCTTTCGAAGACTTTCTTGAGTAAGCCCCGCAGGGCTCCGAAGTCGGTGGGGAGATTCACTGACTTGAGTTGGATTCTGTCTACAGCCTCCATTACCGAGAAGGTGACTCTCCTACCATATTCATGTCCCACCCGAACCACGTGTCTTAAGGCAGTGGTCAGGGTAGTAGGCTGCTCTAATCTTGCGAGTTGCATTGTAAATTCGAGGTTTGGATAGACTCTGACTGGGTCGATGGGTGGCAATCTCACGAGGGGATCTATTGTGGCTAGTTCACTAGAGCTAGTTATTTTGTTTTCCTGAACTGGTTTGTTTATATTTCTGTTCTCCTTCGTTGAGATTGCCACAGTCTCTGTTACAGGATGCCATTGCCGTTGATCTTTAGTCGGCCTTGTCTCCCAGCTTTGGGAGGAGGGGGACTCGACTGTAAGCGGCTGTTTGAGTTCCTCTGTCAGTTGTGGTAGAGTCCGTTTGAGTACTCGCATCATTGGTATTGATTGTGGCGTCAGTGAGCGACCTCAAAAATAACTTAAATGCACTTGCCCTCATGGCATCCCCCCTCCTTTTCCTCGGGGATTTTCTTTTGGGCATCCTGTTCGCTTTGGCTTGTTCAGCCATATCCTATCCAAGAAATTAATCTCTGTTCCAGGAGTCTGTAGGTGCGGCAGTTTCGCCCAGTGGCGCCACAACGTTTTTTGCCCCGTCTCTTACAAGGGATGCAGACTGCTGCAGCCCTACAGTCTTTTCGTACATGTCCGTCCTCACCACATTTTGAGCAGGCCGACCCCCTGGTATAGTGCCTCAGAACGTGGTCGAGATCTCCACAGTTGTGGCAACGCGGTACCACAAGATAATCACGTGTATTTATGGCATGAAAGCCGATGTACAGTTTGCCCATTGCAGTTATTTTCCTCCACATTTGAGCGGAGACCTCAGCGACGTGGTGAACATCATCACGTCCCGAGGCCCCGTTTTAAATCTGTTTGAAATTTTCTTTAAAATCGTCCTGACATTTCCTCAATTTTGTGCCTTTATAGTTTTATGTATTTCCTCATTTGCATGATCGTTAGTAAATCATATAAGATGACCAACGGGTTTCTTTTCCTCGGTGGCTCGCATTTGACCACCGAGTTTAATTTAGCATTGTTTAATAGTTTTACTTTGTCCTCCCCCCCTGCGGGTTCGGGGGCTAGAATAGGCCCGCGGTATTCCTGCCTGTCGTAAGAGGCGACTAAAAGGAGTCTCAAATGTTTCGGCCTCATGTGATGGTCCCCTCTAGGGTTTGACCTCCGTCTTTCTAAATTATTCCGAAGAGCGAGACAATTGGGGAAGGGCGCCTTACATGGTGCACTGTATCCGTCGTGCAATTAGACCTTTAGCCGACTTTTTCGTCGTTGCAATGGTATCCCGCTCGTTTTCCATCTCTTGGGCTAGGATATGTCCCTGGGTGCGATTACCACGCTGCACTCTGCAGTGTTGCTTTTAACTGCAACGACGACCTTGCACATTTCTGCACCTAAGATCCAGCACGGTAGCCAGTCCATTGTGGTGGGGCCGCCATGTACCCTGTTGGTTGTAGCCCCCTGACAACACAGGGATCGCTCTACTGATGCCTGCACTGTTAACTCCCCACGTATGCCAAGGAGTAGATGCCCATCTCCCTGGGGCATCAGGACTCCCGGCAATGGACATGCTGCCAGGTGGCTATTGCTGCGGCTGGGTGGCGCCCGTGGGGAGGGCCCTTGGTCGGAGTAGGTGGCATCAGGGCGGATGACCCGCAATGAAGCGTGGTACATCATCTCTCGCTGGTGAGCCTCCACCAGCAGTCTCTAAGCGATCGAGGTCTAACCTCAACGGGAAGAGATCGTTTCCCTCCCTAGCTACTCCATGGGAGGAACGTCTTGCTAAAGACGGCGGTGGAGAGTATTCACCCCGGTATCTCATGTGTACGCGGGTTGATGGAGAATCGTTTCTGTCGACCAAGCCCCAGTTTTTTGTGGAGCATCTAGAGGACAAGTTCGGGGAGGTGGAGGGCTTGTCCAAAATGCGCTCTGGGTCGGTTCTCATCAAAACAGCATCCTCTGCTCAGTCACGGAGGTTGCTCACTTGTGACAAGTTGGGTGATGTTTCCGTCACCATCACTCTCCATAACAGTTTAAACATGGTCCAGGGTATTATATTCCACAAGGTTCTTCTTCTGCAGTCCGACGATGAATTACGCGCCAACCTCGAACGACGAGGTGTTCACTTCGTCCGGCGCGTCCATCGGGGTCCGAGGGATAATCAGGTAGCCACCGGTGCCTTCATCTTGGCCTTTGAGGGTGATGTCTTACCCGAAAAGGTTAAGGTGATGGTTTACCGTTGTGATGTGAAGCCATATATCCCTCCTCTGATGCGGTGTTTTAAATGCTGGAAGTTCGGGCACATGTCATCTCGCTGTACTTCCAGCATCACGTGTCGGGATTGTGGACGTCCTTCGCATCCTGATACTCCATGTGCCCCGCCTCCTATCGGTTTTAACTGCGCAGAACACCATTCCCCCTGCTCGCTGGACTGTAGGATCTTCAAGAAAGAACGGAAGATAATGGAATATAAAACCCTGGACTGCCTGACCTACTCTGAGTTTAGGCGGAAATATGAAAGGCTCCATCCTGTGCCAATGACGTCAACGTACGCCGCTGCTGCAACGACGGTTCTTCCATCTCCTGTGTCGTCCCATACGGTTGGTTCTATGATTGGTCAGCATCCACAAGCCCCCTTGATTGTGGGGGGCACTTCACACCCTGTTGCTCCTGCTCCATCTTCTCCAGGAGCAACACCCTCCCAAGCATCGGGGACATCAGCTCCCCCTTCCCATACGGAGAAGCGTACGACTTCTTCGGCTACTCTCGCCAGGAAGGGATCCCTTGGGGACCTCCCTTCACAAGTTCCGACCAGTGGAAAAGCGGACACCCGCAAGTGGTTGAAACAACCACCAGTCCCTGGTCGTAGGGTCTCATGGTCGTCGTCTGTCCCTGAGACTGACCCAGTGAAGCCCTTGAAGCCTGAACCACCGAAGGCACAGCGCGACAAGCAGAAAAAGAAGAGTCCCCAAGACCAACGATATTGCGGTGGCACCCATCCCACCGCTTCCTACAAGCTCTGCCACTGAGGACGAGGTGGAGATTTTGGCGTCCGCTTAGGACCTCGATTTCGCCTGTCCCTCGGACGCAATGGATGGCATTTGCACGGGTGCTCCATCAGGGGCAGCAGGTGACCCAGTGGCGTAATCTGCCTTCCCCGTCCCGTCACGCCTTTCCCAGCCATGGCCAACACCATCCTCCAGTGGAACTGCAGCGGTTTCTTCCACCATCTAGCTGAGCTCCGCCAACTTAGCAGCCTTCACCCTTTCTTCAGCATTGCTCTTCAGGAAACTTGGTTTCCAGCAATGCGAACCCCCGCCCTCCGTGGCTATCGGGGTTTTTATAAGAACCGAGCAGCTTATGAAAGGGTGTCTGGTGGCGTCTGCATATATGTCCTTCACGCTCTGCACAGCGCGTCTGTCCCTCTCCAAACGCCTTTAGAGGCTGTCGCTGTACGCGTGTGGACGCCACAGGCTGTTACCGTCTGCAGTCTTTACATTCAACCGGATGCTGATGTCTCGCAGCATGTCCTGGCTGCACTGGTAGCCCAATTGCCGCCACCTTTCTTGCTATTGGCCGACTTCAGCGCCCATAACCCTCTGTGGGGTGGGTCAGTGGCAACAAGTCGAGGCGCCATCGTTAAGCATTTAATGTCGCAGCTCGATCTCTCGCTGTTAAATGATGGTGCCTTCACACACTTCAGTGTGGCACATGGCACGTACTCCGCCATTGACATTTCAATCTGTAGCCCTAGTTTCTTACCGTCTGTCCAATGAAGTGTGCATGACGACCTGTGTGGTAGTGACCACTTTCCGATCTTTGTCACTACCACGGCGTCACTCTTCTGGGCGCCCTAGCAGATGGGCTATGAATAAGGCTGACTGGGACTTCTTCTCCTCCACTGCCGCTATTGAGCCTCTCTCTACTGATGACATTGATGAGGTGGTTAAATCGGTCAACACCGGCATCGTTACTGCCGCTGAATCTGCCGTTCCCCGTTCTTCTGGGTCCCCTCGGCGGAGGGCTGTGCCTTGGTGGTCGTCTGAGATCGCTGAAGCGATTAAAGATCGCCGGCGGGCGCTCCAGCGTCACAAGCGACATCCCTCCATAGACCACCTTATCGCCTTCAAACGGCTGCGTGCGCGGGCCCGCCTCCTTATCCGCCAAGGCAAGGAGGAGTGCTGGGAGCGGTATGTGTCCACCATTGGCCTCCATGTCACTCCATCGCAGGTCTAGGCCAAGATTCGACGCGTCTACGGCTATCGGATCCCTGTCAGCGTCCCTGCGCTCTTACTGACTGGAGCAGTTTGTACTGACTCCGACGTCATTGCAAACCGCTTAGCAGAGCATTTTGCTATGAGTTCCGCTTCTGCGAATTACCCCCAGGCCTTCCGCTCCATTAAAGAGCGGATGGAACGTCGGAGCCTTTCTTTTTGCACCCACGCTTCTGAATTTTACAATGCTCCATTCAGTGAGTGGGAATTTCACAGTGCCCTTGCCGCTTGCCCTGATACCGCTCCCAGCCCGATCGCATCCACTGTCAGATGCTGCAACACCTTTCAGTGGACTGCAAGCGACGCCTCCTCGACCTTTACAACCGTCTCTGGGTCGAGGGTGAGTTTCCGTCGCAATGGCGGGAAAGCATTGTCATCCCCGTTTTGAAACCGGGCAAGAGCCCTTTGGAGGTGGACAGCTACCGCCCCATTAACCTCACCAACGTTCTTTGCAAGCTTCTCGAACGGATGGTGAGCCGGCGCTTGAATTGGGTACTGGAGTCTCGGGGCCTTCTGGCTCCGCCGCCGACAATCTGGTGAGCCTGGAGTCGGCCATCCGTACTGCCTTTGCCCGCCGTCAGCACCTGGTCGCTGTCTCTTTCGACATGCGGAAGGCGTACGATACGACATGGCGTCATCACATCCTTTCTACACTTCATGGATGGGGTCTTCGGGGCCCTCTGCCGATTTTTATCCGCAATTTCCTGTCGTGTCGTACCTTCCACGTGGAAGTCGCAGCCTCATATAGTTCCTCCCACGTCCAGGAGAACGGCGTGCCACAGGGTTCTGTTTTAAGTGTATGCCTGTTTTTAATATCCATTAACGGGCTCGCTGCGGCCGTGGGAAGTTCTGTCTCCGCTTCCCTGTATGCTGACGACTTCTGCCTTTACTACAGCTCTACTGGCATTGCAGCTGTTGAACGTCAGCTACAGGCCGCTATCCGCAAGGCGCAGTCTTGGGCTGTAGCTCATGGGTTCCAGTTTTCGGCAGCCAAGACCTGCGTTATGCATTTCTGCCGGAGACGTACTGTCCACCCGGAGCCGCGGCTGTATCTTGCCGGCGAACTTGCTTCAGTGGTGGAATCACACAGGTTTTTGGGGGTGATTTTCGATGCCCGGTTGACTTGGCTGCCTCATATCTGGCAGCTTAAACAGGCATGTTGGCGGCATCTAAACGCTCTGCGATGCTTGAGCCACACCCGCTGGGGCGCCGACTGACCTGCCCTGTTGCGGCTCTACCAGGCGTTAATCCAGTCCGTCTGGATTATGGGAGCCTGGCTTATGGCTCAGCATCCCCATCTGCGTTGCGGGTGCTGGACCCAATTCTCCACAGCGGGATACGCCTTGCCACTGTGGACAGCCGTGTGGACAGCATACTAGTGGAGGCAGGTGTCCCTCCACTGCGGTTACGCCGCCAACAATTACTGGCTGCTTATGCTGCCCATGTTTTTAGCTTTCCCGGGCATCCAAATTACCGTGTCCTGTTCCCGCAGTCAGTCGTCCATCTGCCAGAACGTCGGCCCCGGTCGGGTTGTCCGGTCACCGTACGTGTCAAAGAGCTCCTCTCTGGGCTTGGGTTCTTCCCTGTTCCTCCTCCTTTCTGGGCACCTCTGCGCACGCCCCCATGGTGTGTGCCCCGCCCTTGCCTTCGGCTCGACTTGGCACAGGGCCCGAAGGACTCAGTCCCTCCAGAGACCTTCCGCCGCCGCTTTTATTCCATCCTGGCCACGTATCAGGGCCCTGGCATTGTTTACACTGACGGTTAGATGGTTTCTGGTCGTGTCAGGTATGCGCTAACTCTAGGGGACCGTTCCGAACAACATTCCTTGGCGGCTGGCTGCAGCGTTTACACTGCTGAGCTGGTCGCCATCTTTAGAGCCCTAGAGTATATCCGCTCCTGCTCAGGTGAGTCCTTCGTTATCTGTAGCGATTCCCTGAGCAGTTTACGAGCTCTCGACCAGTGTTTCCCTCGTTCTCGTCTGGTGATGGCTATCCAGGAGTCCCTGTATACTCTTGACCGTTGCGGCCGCTCTGTGGTCTTTGTTTGGACCCCAGGCCATGTTGGGATCCCCGGGAATGAGAAAGTTGACCGCCTGGCGAAAGAGGCCACCAGTCAACCACCTCTGGAGATTGGCCTCCCAGCGAGTTATTTGCGGGCCCTATTACGCCGCAAAATTTTCGATTTATGGGACGCTGAATGGCGCAACCTGCCCGTACCAAACAACCTCCGTCGTATCAAGGCGTCGACGACTGTGTGGCGGTCGTCCATTCGGGTCTCCCGCCAGGAGTCTGTTGTCCTCTGCCGGCTGCGCATTGGGCACACTCGGCTGACACACGGCCACTTATTGCGCCGTGAGGACCCACCTCTGTGTCACTGCGGCTCCGTTTTCTCTGTGGTGCACATTTTATTGGAGTGTCCGCTTTTAGCTGTGCTCAGGCAGACGTTCGCACTGCCTGACACGCTCCCTGCCATTTTATCTGATGACCCTGCTATGGCTGCCTTAGTTTTACGTTTTATTCGGGCAGGGGTTTTTTATCATTTAATCTGAGTTTGTGTTTTATTTTATTGTTTTGTGTTGATTCTGGCTTTTGGCCTACGGTTTTAAACTCGGTTTTTAATGTGTTCTCGGTGGTTGGCTTTTCCTTTTATGTTCCTATGGTCGGCCAACCACCGTCACACTGTGTGTTTTCCTTCGTTTTGTCTGGTCTTTATCTCCGTTTCTCTTGTTCTGTGTCGTCTGTGTTCTATTCTGTTAATCGTTTTTATTCTCTGTGGGTGTTTTTAGGATTTGGAAAAAGGGACCCATGACCGTAGCAGTCTGGTCCCTTTACTCCCACAAACCAACCAACCAATCTCGGTCTTTCATTTTCCTTTTCCAACTCTTCTACACGGCCCTCGAGCTTGGCGTTTGCGATGGCCCACGCCGCCAACTCGTTTTTGATTGTCAGTACCGCCTGACTGATTTTGCCGTTTTTGATATTTTGCTTAAGGAAAGACGTGATCCTTGATTGTCTTTGCAACACATTTTCTTCGTTTGCCTGTCCCAACTCGTCCTGAGGAGCAGGTACAGTCATCAAAGAAGCTCGCGATAGCGCACTCGAATCACTCGTCTCTGGTGTCTCCATATTGAACGAGTGATAAAAAAGGGGTGGGAGCCCGTCTCTTGCCGCGGACCGGCTCCTCTGGCATGGGGGGAGGGGGGGGGGGGGGGGACGGACGGACGGACGGACGGACGGACTGACTTCCGCAGCTCGCCCACCGACTTCGCCCCTAGGTCAAGGGAACTCTAGAGCTGCCAAGTTCAGCGCGCCGTCGCCAGCGCACTGGTCCCCATCGATGGCCTCGTCGTCGACGATTTCACACGACTCTCCTCGGCAACTGCACCCCGCACTCCGGAGAGGCGGATGCACCCCTCGCCCTTCGCCGCCTACTTGCCCGAGCTTCCACCTGAAGGCCAAGGACACACTCCTACTCAGGTGGTGCGTCGGTCCCCCAGTCGTTCGGCGGTCTGGACCCATCTAACCTAGCCCAGGCGATGTTACCACCTCCTGGGTTTTATTTATATTTATTTATTTATTTCCAAATTATAGACCTGTTACCTGATGTTTAAAACAGGTCGTACATCTTACAATTTTCGTTTTTCATCTTTATACAGTTTTCTTTCCTTTTGTTTTATCTACAACATTTACAAAGAATGATTCAAAATAACAATAATTTGAGATTGAAATATAAATAAAATTTTGTTGTTTTTAAGAATATAAAAAGAAGATAGGATAGATGAGAGATATGTTAGTACCATCACCGAGTGTGATTGACGGTGAATACCTCGGAATGGTTTCATCGAGCCGTTGACCGCCAGACACACACACACACACACACACACACACACACACACACACACACACACACACACACACACACACACTTGGTTATTAGTAGAGAAATAATGTTTCTTATCCTATTTGTTACTAATCCTATGTATTAACTACATTAGGTGCGCATCCTTGTACAGCATTTGTTTTCTTGGCTAGATTGCCAGCAATTTGCTTATTTACTGTCACATCTCAGCTTCCTCCTCCTGTTCCTCCTCATTTTCGCTATTTTCACTGTCACTGTGGGTATCGCTGTCCATCCTCTGGAGATTTCTATAACGCTGCACATAGGAATGTCTGTGATGTCGTGTCCGCATATACCCTTCATGTGTTGTTTTTGAAATACTGTTTGTCAGTGCGTTTAATTGTGCCCATTGTTCTTCGTCTCCTATTGCTGTGTACATATCTATGTCTGTATCTGTGTAATCTAAGTGTAGTGTATGTATGTCTATTGTTCGTGTATTGCCCGCAGAAAAAGACAGTGTGTTCTGGGGAACCTTCTTCCCCGCATGTGCATGTGGGTGTCTGCCTCACTCACGCGGTTTAAGTGCGTGGGATAAGGTCCGTGCCCGGTTAAGAAATGTACCATACCGCGCCTGGGATCGATATGTCTCATTCTCAACCGCTCCCTTATGTCAGGGAGGAAGTCGTGCAGCCTACGTCCCTTATCACTTACATCCCACTTACCTTGCCATGTATCCCAACGCCAACTTTTAAGGTGACGTATCGTCTCTATGGGCACACCGGTTATTGTGTGTACGTTATCTAGTCTCCCCACGTTTAACCAGTACCTCGCAGCTCTGTATTTGATCGTGATATCTATGGGGCATATTCAGAGCACCACACACAGTGCATCCGCTGAGGTGGTACCGAAGGCTCCAGATAGCCTAAGTAGGACACTTCTCTGCTCTCGTCTGACGGATGCTTTGTTGGTGACCACGTTCAGTCTATGTGCCCACGTGCTAGCTGCAAAGCTGAGTACTGATTCGAAGAGCGCACAGTGGTATGTACGTATGACTGGTAGAGGTAGTCTGTACTGTTTTGAATTTAACCTCACCAGTTTGTGGAGTATTTTTTCTGCTTTGTCTGTTGTCAGCCTTATGTGTTCGTGGAAATTCAATTTTTCATCTATGTGCACCCCAAGATAGCGCGTAATGCGTGCTCGTTTGATGTTTGTGTCCCCAATTTTAACCGAAGGATTCCTTTGGAGTGATCCTTTCAGTAAAGTGTATGTTGTTTTGTTTTCGGATATCCTGAGTTTGTTGTTGTGACACCACTGAGTAATTGTTTGTAGTAATCCACCGACTTTCTCTTCTAACTGGGCTCTGTTGTTTGCATTGACTACAACTAATAGGTCATCTGCGTAGGCGACAATTCCGTCTGACCTGTCATCCCCATCCAGAAGTTGTAGGAGGGGTTCGATTGTTATGTCCCAGAAGATGGGGCCGCAGATCTACCCTTGAGGACAGCCTTTGGTAATTCTTTTAATTACTTTCCGGCTGTCCATCTGCCATTCGACTACTCGGTCTTTACAGTAGTCCAGAAAACTGTTGTACAGAGATTGCGGTACCTCCAGATGTCTTAGCCTCTGAAACGGTGCTGGCCACCAAAGATTATCAAAGGCTCCGGCAATGTCAATCATTATTGCCATGACGTATTTCTGTTTTGTGTTGTTAACTATGTGCAGGGCCTGGTTGATGGCATCATCTATTGATTTGCCAGATCTGAAACCGAACTGGTGTTGGCTCATACCCCTGAGAGCTCTGTGTGTTTGCAGGCGCTTACACAGTAGCTTCTCCTGAATCTTTGCTAGGGTGTTTATTAGGCATATTGGCCTGTAAGTCTTTGGATCTGAAGGATCCCTGTCCGCTGATTTCTTAATAATGACTGCTTTGGAGGTTTTCCATACTGTAGGTACCCTGCCCAGCCGTAAGGCATCGTTCAGTAACGTTGTTAGGAATGGGGTGATCTGCGGTGCTAGTTTTTTTCAGTGTTTCCGAGTGGATACCATCTGGTCCAGGTGCTTTTTTGTTTTTGAGCTCTGAGATTGCTGCCGGCCGAAGTGGCCGTGCGGTTAAAGGCGCTGCAGTCTGGAACCGCAAGACCGCTACGGTCGCAGGTTCGAATCCTGCCTCGGGCATGGATGTTTGTGATGTCCTTAGGTTAGTTAGGTTTAACTAGTTCTAAGTTCTAGGGGACTAATGACCTCTGCAGTTGAGTCCCATAGTGCTCAGAGCCTCTGAGATTGCTAGCGCAACCTTTTCTTGCGCAAAAGGACAGGTGACAGTTGCAGTGTTGTATGGTGTGTGTAGGTTTTCTCTTAGTGTTGCATGATATTGTGTGTCTGTATCGATAACGTCGTCAGGGAGCAGTTTATACAGCAGAAACTCCGCTGTATTCCTCCATCCCCTCGTCATCGTGCCGTCATCCTGCCTTAGCGTTCCCAGAACTAGTGGGGTTTTTATCTTCTCTGTCAGTATTTTGTATGGTTCCCCCGATATATTTTGCTCTGTTTGTGTTGTTACAAATAGCTCCCATTGTTGTCTACGCATGTTGTATAGGGTCTGTCTGTATGTCTTTTGCATGCCTATATGCTTCAATTCTTATTCGTCGGTCCCTATCGGCTATCGCCCTTTGATATAATTTTCGTTTGCGTCTTGCGTCTTGTTTGAGTCTCGTAAGTTCGTTGGTCCATGGTACTGGTGAGCAATTTGTGTCCTTTGCTGTCGGTATTGATGTGTTTTGTGCATGTTTTATCACCTGTGTTAACTTGTGTGCTCTATAATCGATACTTCCATTGATGTTTTCTAGATCGTGTCGTTGGATAATTTCCGTTAATTTGTTCGTCTGCTTTGTGCAACAGCAAGTGTCTGGTGTGTGATTTGGTCATTGTGTTCTGAGTGTGAGTTAGTGTGTATGTTATGACATTATGATCACTACCGGTTATGTTGTCGTGTACAGTCCAGTTTGTTACGTATGCCATTGCTGCATTATTTGCTAGCGTGAAGTCGATATTACTGCGCGTACCATCGAACCCTGCATATGTTGGTATAGGTCCTTCCGTATTCATTACATGTAATTATGTTTCTTGTATTAGATCGGTGATTATGCGTCCTCTGTCATCTGTTCTGAGTTCCAGAGGGTCGATCTGGAATTAATGTCAGCACTTATCGCAAATTTTTTGCCTCTGGCATACATTACTAGGTCTCCGATGTAGTCTGCATATGGCTGTATTTGATGGCTGTATTTGATGGCTGTATTTGATGGCTGTATTTGATGGCTGTATTTGATGGCTGTATTTGATGGCTGTATTTGATGGCTGTATTTGATGGCTGTATTTGATGGCTGTATTTGATGGCTGTATTTGATGGCTGTATTTGATGGCTGTATTTGATGGCTGTATTTGATGGCTGTATTTGATGGCTGTATTTGATGGCTGTATTTGATGGCTGTATTTGATGGCTGTATTTGATGGCTGTATTTGATGGCTGTATTTGATGGCTGTATTTGATGGCTGTATTTGATGGCTGTATTTGATGGCTGTATTTGATGGCTGTATTTGATGGCTGTATTTGATGGCTGTATTTGATGGCTGTATTTGATGGCTGTATTTGATGGCTGTATTTGATGGCTGTATTTGATGGCTGTATTTGATGGCTGTATTTGATGGCTGTATTTGATGGCTGTATTTGATGGCTGTATTTGATGGCTGTATTTGATGGCTGTATTTGATGGCTGTATTTGATGGCTGTATTTGATGGCTGTATTTGATGGCTGTATTTGATGGCTGTATTTGATGGCTGTATTTGATGGCTGTATTTGATGGCTGTATTTGATGGCTGTATTTGATGGCTGTATTTGATGGCTGTATTTGATGGCTGTATTTGATGGCTGTATTTGATGGCTGTATTTGATGGCTGTATTTGATGGCTGTATTTGATGGCTGTATTTGATGGCTGTATTTGATGGCTGTATTTGATGGCTGTATTTGATGGCTGTATTTGATGGCTGTATTTGATGGCTGTATTTGATGGCTGTATTTGATGGCTGTATTTGATGGCTGTATTTGATGGCTGTATTTGATGGCTGTATTGGGCGTACGTGGATGCAATAACCCATGTGATGTTCCTGTTAGTTATCTCTATGGTAACCAAGTGTTGATTGCAGAACTGTGTTACTTTAACTATGTTATAAATTCTATTTGGAATTACTATTGCAGCCTTACAGTCATTGCTGCCTGTTATTGTGGTAGCATGTTTTGGTAGACATATCAGTTGCCCGTATCTGTTATAGGGTTCTTGTAAGCACATGTCTGCCTGCAGGTCTTCTGCTATTTTAGGGATTTCCGCGCTGACTGTCGTACTGTTTTTTGTATTATGTTGTAAGATATTAATTTTTTGTCTGTGTTCTGGGTGTTTTACGTGTACAAAACATTTACTGCCAGTCTGTGAGTAATCAAAATATGTTCGTCCGTGTGCTCTTACATGATCTATATATGTTTTGTCCAAGTCGAAAGATTCTGACCTGCGCAGGCAGACCTGGAGCATGAGATCGAGCAGTGGCTCTGCTGATGTAGGAATATTTTCTGTATTTAGGATGATTGTCTGTTTGCTCAGTTACTGGAAAACAGAGAATCTCCCTTTGGATGGCACAATCTAGGTAGCATCCACTGCGCTGTCTGCAGTATCTCTTTTTTTCTCTAGCCTACTTAAAAGTAAGTTAAGTTCTAAATTATCATAATTTGGTGCAGCTGGCTTGCTGTTGGTGCTGGTTTCTGTTGCGGTCTCTGAGGTAGTACTGGACGGATTGTGGCTTGGTGTTGGCCGCTGATTGGGGGACATTTTAAGACCTCTTTGGGATGTCACACGGTTACTTTTCGTTTTGTCACACGCCTCTTCAATTCTGTTTGCCTTCACACGTCTTTCACTGATGTTGGTGCTGCTTGCTGGCGTGGTGTCGGCGATGGTGGTGATTTGTATGGGACTGACTGTATGTGTTATGTTGTGTTTGTTTGTGTTTGGAGTGGAGGTTGTTGCTAGACGCACGTTGACATCGTTGCAAATGTCACATGTCTCTCCCTCAGATGTGTCCTCATCTAATTGGTCTACTTTTATAAGTCTGGCTCCAGTAGTTTTGAGTTTTGTATTGGTCTGTAGCCTGAGTGTTTCGATGTGTGTTGATTCAGGGACTGCATGCCTGTCTGTTCCTTGTTCCTGGGGTGAAGAGTGCCTCCCAAGACAAATTTGACTGGTTTGATGTACTGTTCACATTTACGTGTGTCGCAGAGTTTTCCATGTGATGATGATTCTGGTTTGTGTTCATCCTGTGTATGTGTGGTGTGATGTACTTCGGCTGGGAGAAATTGTGAGGGAGTAAGTCGGTTTTGTTCGTACATTTTCTTGTGCACAATATATGTAAGCTCATCTTCCAACTCATCTACCCTCTGCATTAATGTTATTTGGAAGTTTATCCAGTGGTGTAATTGTCTTTTAATTTGCTTTGCCACCTCGTAGTGGATGGAACCACAGATTGTCATGTCATCTATATATTCTATCGTATTAATGCAGCTATCCTGTAACGTCGTTGAGTGTGTTAGGGGCGGAATGGGTTCATTATCGACGCAATTCTCCGGCAGAAGATTCATTTGTCTTCTCCAGGAAATGGCTCTTTGGTAGCTCCTCTGTAATGTTGACGGTGATTTATATTTGTGTGTTTTGGGTAATTGGCTTTGGGCGTTCGTGTTTCTTGCGTGTGTGCTGATTTTGGCTGCCACAGTCTATACTGTCCAGGAGCCGGTCATGCAGCTGTTTATAGGTCTGACAATCACCTCCTTTTGTTATATTGCAGACGCGGCCTCTGTTTTTTCAGGGGATACAGACGCAAACCGTGGACCTGCACTCACTGCGCTTGTGTCCTTGGTTAACGCACTTGGCACACGTGACGTCGGCTTCTCTGCAGGTTTTAGTCGTATGTCCTAGGTCGCAACACTTAAAACACTTGTTTACTACTGTATAGTCATTCACAGAAAGTGATTCGAAGTCTATGTAGACTCTCTGTCTTCTTGTAAGGACTCTGTACAGGTGTGGGCTGACCTCCAGTATCTGGTCCTTCAGGCAATGGTGTGCAGGTCTTTAGTCTTTTCTATTACTTTTCGACAGTCCTCCTGTGTTTCCGTTTCTACTATAACTGCAGTCTGTGTGGTTCTGATTGATTTTATATGTATATTCTTTCCTGGGATTTATATTCTTGGTGGTCTGTCGGACAGCTTTGGCGACTTGATTTTCTGTCGATTTGATATAGAGGGTTGTGGCCTGTTTTGTTTTAGCCTGTTCTATTATTCGAGCCTCTTTGGTTTTGGGCTCTATAGTTAAGGCGGCAGCATTTGTCAGTGCCTGTGCTTGTGTGCCTGCCTGTGCTTGTGTGCCTGCCTGCCTGTGCTTGTGTGCCTGCCTGCCTGTGCTTGTGTGCCTGCCTGCCTGTGCTTGTGTGCCTGCCTGCCTGTGCTTGTGTGCCTGCCTGCCTGTGCTTGTGTGCCTGCCTGCCTGTGCTTGTGTGCCTGCCTGCCTGTGCTTGTGTGCCTGCCTGCCTGTGCTTGTGTGCCTGCCTGCCTGTGCTTGTGTGCCTGCCTGCCTGTGCTTGTGTGCCTGCCTGCCTGTGCTTGTGTGCCTGCCTGCCTGTGCTTGTGTGCCTGCCTGCCTGTGCTTGTGTGCCTGCCTGCCTGTGCTTGTGTGCCTGCCTGCCTGTGCTTGTGTGCCTGCCTGCCTGTGCTTGTGTGCCTGCCTGCCTGTGCTTGTGTGCCTGCCTGCCTGTGCTTGTGTGCCTGCCTGCCTGTGCTTGTGTGCCTGCCTGCCTGTGCTTTTGTGCCTGCCTGCCTGTGCTTTTGTGCCTGCCTGCCTGTGCTTTTGTGCCTGCCTGCCTGTGCTTTTGTGCCTGCCTGCCTGTGCTTTTGTGCCTGCCTGCCTGTGCTTGTGTGCCTGCCTGCCTGTGCTTGTGTGCCTGCCTGTGCTACTTTATCAGTTCTCTTATTTGTTGCTGAAAGTCTTGGTTCGCTACACTCAATTCCCTATTTTCGTTCTCTAATTTCTCAGCCTTCTCTTGCAAAGTTTGTATTTGTAAGTCTTTGACTGGATTCGAGGCTCTCTGTAGTCTTAGTCGCCTATTTTCATTGTTTAGGCAGGAAAGTGTAGCTACAAGGCTAGTTATTTCGAAAGCCAAGGGAAACACTTTGTCTTTAATGACGGTTAACAGGGCAGATGAAACATGCTTAGCTTTTAACTCTGCGCCTATTTCACTCAATATTTTGGCTATGGCTGCTATCTTTTGACTGGGCGACATGGGCGCAAGTTCTTCCTCCGTGTGTTCCACAGCTGGTGTGACGTTGATGGCTCTAGCTAGCGTCTTACCCCCATGCTTTCCTTCCTCTTCCATCGGCCTCTGGTGTGGTGGTGTCCTGCTTCGTTGGCTGGAATCCAGGGCCGAAGGTAGGCAGGAGGTTGTTTACTAACAGCAGGGAGCACAGCTGGTGGCAGCTACTGCTGACGTCGACGGCGGGGCGCGGGGCAGCTGGTGGACGCCGCCGTCGCGCCGGCTTACGCTGCGGCTGGCGAGGTGTCGCAGCGCGCGGCGCGGAGTGCTGACACGCGAGAACCGACGCGGCTGACGCGAAACCGACACGCGCTCGGCCAGCGGGAAGGCGACGGCCTCTCCGTTGACGCGTTGCACAAGACGAACGCTCTAGCAGCACTTCAATCACTCTGTTTTATTTACGGTATTTAAAGAGTAAACGAGAACGGACTATGTAAGATAACACTCCCGGTACACGATAATTAAAAATCAGTGTCCACAATCAAATTTTTACCGAGAAAATCTGCATCTGAATGCGGAGCAACATCACAGTGCAACCTACACGGCCGCCATCTTGCCATTCAACCTCCTAGGTTTGGCAGAACACGCCCCGGTTACCCAGGGGCGCGGAGAAGCACCCTTGCCGACTCGGGCCGTGATCCCACGCCGACAAACGAAGTCGCCGGCATGCAGAGCACCTGCTGGTCTGTGCCCTGCGAACAGAAAGGGACTGGTGTTCGGTCCCTCGACACAGCTCCCCCTGTACCATGCACCCTTCGCTTTCGCATCGGGTTGGGTCGCAGCTCTCCCTTTTGTCGCAAGGCAGAATGCCAAGCTTAACATCTGGCACCACGGGAAGGCGGATAGAGCCACTTGGGAAGGAGAGGCTATAAGAGACGCGTCACTTCCCCTGTTAGGACTGCCGCGGCACACCCGACTGGAAGCGATACGCCCCAGTGCGAGCTTCCGTGCCTTACGGCGCCCCGGCAAGGGGCGGGCCCGCGCCGAACGCGCCGTCAAGCGACCGACCCCACGCCAGACAGCCTGTGGTACTAGCTTCCCGGACCGCTTTCGCCCAGCACTAACTAAGGACGAAGGGCCTGTCCTACTAGCTTCAGGGGCCCTCGCCTGTGACCTCCCGCCGGCCGACCTCTCTGGGGCACCCAGAGTGCCAGACACGGCATCATGTCCCATACTCACTCTCCCCCGACTGGCAGCGCTGGGGGTGGCGGATGATGCATTGCAGAACCGCAGATGTGCACGCAGCGTCTTCAGCCGCGGGTCGCGTCGGCCGCAAAATTGACACTCGAAAACAGGGACCATTTCCGGGTCGTGCAACCTCCTGTAGTGGCGGAGAAGGGCCGAGTGGTCCTAGTACTCGCCAAAAAGTGGCCCTCCTGCAGCCTTGGTGACAAAGCAGATTCGGCAGCGGAAGACCTCCGCCGGCAGCGTCACCACGAGCTCCATTGTTCAGGTCGCGGACCTGAAACAGGAAAATAAGCGCGACCGCTTCCCGGTGCAGAAATCAGTCCATTTCAGCTCATATTAAGCTGATAAGAACAGATTTTTATTTATCGAGATAATTCTTACTTACATTTTTACGAAGTATAAATTTAAGAAAAGAATATCCATGACTCTATACAATAAGAGTATTACAGATTTATTAAGTTTAGATAAAATTTTAGAAAAACGGTTCTAACCGTACTTAAGTATTGTATTGCTATTCTAGTTCGTGGGTTAAGCCCACTACTTAAATATTGTGAGGCCGCGTTAGGCGCGGGTACTTAAGTATATTACCTTAAGATTAATCCCGCGATATGCGCGGCCTTACATATGTCAGACCAGGGGTATGTTGGACCTAATTTAGGAGCTATTTTATTTTTATTCGATTCATCTCCATGCCCTGACAGCACACTGCACATGCACGGCTGCCAGCGGCTGGTGTACCACGCACGCAGGCGGGTCACACTCAGCCGGCCTTCTCCCCTCTGTCCGCCTTGCGGCAGACGTCACTGGGGTGTCGCGACAGGAGAGCGTTGCTTCCCACGATGGCTGGAGACTGGCGGGCAGTAGGCACACGTTTGTCGCCGCCTAGTACCGCGCCAACCGAGGTGGGGGCCAAATTCGGCGGACACCACGGAGGGAGGGCACCAGGCTGCACCGCTACTGACTCGGCACTGCTGCAGTGCGACGCGAGGATGATGTAGCGCCGCAGATCCCGCGTCGTGTAGGAGAATCTCGACACCGCCGTCACGAAGGCACCGACCTCGAAGTTCTCCGACGACTGCAGTCTCGAGGGTCTCGCAGCCTGACGTCAGAGCATGCCACAGTCTAGGGGGACACATACTGGCGATGGCCAGTGATGTGTTCCACGTAGATGTCACGGGACCACTTGATGGTGTCGGACACCATCAACCGCCGCATCAGTTGGCCGCATCAGTTGGCCGCATCAGTTGGCCGCATCAGTTGGCCGCATCAGTTGGCCGCATCAGTTGGCCGCATCAGTTGGCCGCATCAGTTGGCCGCATCAGTTGGCCGCATCAGTTGGCCGCATCAGTTGGCCGCATCAGTTGGCCGCATCAGTTGGCCGCATCAGTTGGCCGCATCAGTTGGCCGCATCAGTTGGCCGCATCAGTTGGCCGCATCAGTTGGCCGCATCAGTTGGCCGCATCAGTTGGCCGCATCAGTTGGCCGCATCAGTTGGCCGCATCAGTTGGCCGCATCAGTTGGCCGCATCAGTTGGCCGCATCAGTTGGCCGCATCAGTTGGCCGCATCAGTTGGCCGCATCAGTTGGCCGCATCAGTTGGCCGCATCAGTTGGCCGCATCAGTTGGCCGCATCAGTTGGCCGCATCAGTTGGCCGCATCAGTTGGCCGCATCAGTTGGCCGCATCAGTTGGCCGCATCAGTTGGCCGCATCAGTTGGCCGCATCAGTTGGCCGCATCAGTTGGCCGCATCAGTTGGCCGCATCAGTTGGCCGCATCAGTTGGCCGCATCAGTTGGCCGCATCAGTTGGCCGCATCAGTTGGCCGCATCAGTTGGCCGCATCAGTTGGCCGCATCAGTTGGCCGCATCAGTTGGCCGCATCAGTTGGCCGCATCAGTTGGCCGCATCAGTTGGCCGCATCAGTTGGCCGCATCAGTTGGCCGCATCAGTTGGCCGCATCAGTTGGCCGCATCAGTTGGCCGCATCAGTTGGCCGCATCAGTTGGCCGCATCAGTTGGCCGCATCAGTTGGCCGCATCAGTTGGCCGCATCAGTTGGCCGCATCAGTTGGCCGCATCAGTTGGCCGCATCAGTTGGCCGCATCAGTTGGCCGCATCAGTTGGCCGCATCAGTTGGCCGCATCAGTTGGCCGCATCAGTTGGCCGCATCAGTTGGCCGCATCAGTTGGCCGCATCAGTTGGCCGCATCAGTTGGCCGCATCAGTTGGCCGCATCAGTTGGCCGCATCAGTTGGCCGCATCAGTTGGCCGCATCAGTTGGCCGCATCAGTTGGCCGCATCAGTTGGCCGCATCAGTTGGCCGCATCAGTTGGCCGCATCAGTTGGCCGCATCAGTTGGCCGCATCAGTTGGCCGCATCAGTTGGCCGCATCAGTTGGCCGCATCAGTTGGCCGCATCAGTTGGCCGCATCAGTTGGCCGCATCAGTTGGCCGCATCAGTTGGCCGCATCAGTTGGCCGCATCAGTTGGCCGCATCAGTTGGCCGCATCAGTTGGCCGCATCAGTTGGCCGCATCAGTTGGCCGCATCAGTTGGCCATGCCTAGGTGCCGAAGCACCGCATCGTTTAGGCGGTCCCACGCCCCCAGACTGCCGACAACCAGGGCGTCGACAGTGACGGAATAGCCGCGAGCGCCTAATCCGCGCGCAACGTCGGTGTACTTAATCTGTTTTAGTTGCCGAGCGTTGCCGAGCGTTGTCGAGCGCATTCCGCCTATTCTCGAAGGGTATTGTTCCATCGACGATGGTCAGTCTTCTTGGCCTCGTCAGTTACTACGAGGTCCGGACGCAGCCCACTGCTGTCCCCTATAACAGCTTGGTTGCTCCTGATGTCAGGAACAGCAGTGTTTCCTCTTCTTGGCTGCCAAGGGACTGCTGTCGCCAGGCGGTTGAGGACCGCGTTGTGGCGATACTGCAGGGCTGCTGAGTGCACCATACACGAGTTAATCACGTGTGGGAGCGTCTCGTTGTTGTGGCCACAGCGTCGGCAGGCGGCAGGCTCTGTTGGTATTTGCCCGCCCATCGAAACGGCGGCAGCCGTTGAGAGGCACGAATCCGAGCCTGGCGCGGTGAATAAAGCGCCAGTCTGCGAAGCGAGTGTATTTGCTATGAAGTGGTTGGACGCTGTGGACTCCCTGGTGCACTCGAACACCTTCCCCTGGTCCGGTTTCCTGAGTAGGATGTTGCGCAGGCGCTGCCTCAGACACTCGCGGAGCGTCCGCGAGAGACGACGTTTGGCGCCCCCCTCCCACCCGGACATGCTCGACGCCAGTGTTGACGGTGCGTCCCACGCCGTCATCATCGTGCTGCGGTCCATCGCCGCCATCTTCGGGGTGTCGTGTAGTCCCAGGCGCCGCCCCCTCCGTGGCCGGCTGCGTCACCCCTCCGATGCCGCCGTGTTCCGCGTCGTCAGCGATGGCGGGTCGGCCGCTGACCTCCACCTGCAACTCGGACAACAGTTCACTCCAGCGCCAGGTGACGCCACGCGGCGCTAGGCGCCTTGTGGCGTTCCTGACGCGTGTCCACAGTGACTGGATGTCGCCTCCGTCTCGTGCGAGGTCACCCTCAGTGCTGCCGCTAAGGTAGGTGGCCAAGTCGGGTCGACTCGGCTCCCTCCCCAGTCGGCGGCGCGCGGCCGTAGATAGTGGCCCAGGCGATGTCGCGGACGGTGGCGTCGTCGCAGTGCAGCATGCGGAAGCCGTGGACGATCGTAGAGATGTCCGCAGCGTCCGCGAGCGGCGTCAGGCCGCATCCTCCCTCTCCCAGCGCGAGGTACAGCTGTTCAGTGGACGCACGCTGTGGAAGGAAGAGCCATGATTTGACAGCCGCTTTCACTGCCTTGACGAGTGCAGATAGCGGCCCCTTGCGTACCGCTCCGCCCCGCATGACAGTCAAGCTTAGGGAGGGGGAAGACACGCACAGCGTTAATCTTCTGCCAGGGAGCCAGCAGGGAAGCGTCCAGGAGCTGCAAGTCACGTCGAATTGCCGCGATCGCATCCGTTGGCGTCTGCGAGAATTTGTACCCGGTGGGAACGCCAAGATGGAGGTAGGCGTCACTCTCACCGAGCATGGCTGGTTCTCCCCCTTGCAGGGCGAATACCGAGCCTAATGTCTCCCAACGGCGGATGTGAAGCGTGGCACACTTCGACGGCTTGAAGGTAAGCCCGGCCCACGTCGCCGCCTCACCCACAACATTGAGGAGCGTCTGCATCGCCTCTGAATCCCGCGCCAGGAGCACGATATCGTCCGCGTACGCCAGTGCGCTCACACTGACGCGGCTAAGCGGAATACCACACTCATTTCTGAGCGAGGTTGCGGCGCGAAGTACCGGCTCGAGCGCGAGGTTAAAGACGATGGGCGACAGTGGACAGCCCTGCTTGACCCCCGCCTGGATCTGTCTCCTCCGTTAGTCCGTCAGATGTACGGACACGGGTGGAGCAACCATTGTACATATCAGTAATTAGGTGGTGCAATTGCTCTGGCAGTCCCATCCTGCTCAGTACTCCAAGGAGGTGAGCGTGAGGCACTGAACCGAGAGCATTCGCCAGATCAAGCCAAGCAAAGCATGCTTGGCCTCCCCTGCGCCTTGCATCATCAATCGCCGTCTGTACAATGAAGTTGTGCTCATAGCAGCCTTCAAAAGTGCGGAAACCCTTCTGTTCTGGGGAGAGCAGGTTCAAACGCTCTGCCCAGAGGGTAGTACGATCCACAACAATTGCAGCAAAGAGCTTAGAGATGGTGCTCAATGCTAAAGGCCGCCAGTTCGTCACGTCCGAGACGTCCCCTTTCTTGTGGATGAGGACGGTAGTGGATACTTTCCACTGCACCGGAGTCTTCCGCTCATTCCAGCAGCGCGAGAAGATCTTAGCTAGCACATGGCAGCCAGGATCCTCACGTCGCAAGTCCGAGTAGGTGACTCCGTGTAGGTGACTCCGTCTGCCCCAGGAGCAGTATTGCTCGCCTTCTGGAGCCGCTGTTGCACGTCTGAAGGGGTGATCGGCGGCAGGACCTCCTCGCTGACATCAGGAGGCGTTGTGGCGGCAAAGTCCGGGACAGCAGCTGGTGCACCTGAAACAGGAAAGTCAGATTTAGCGTATATTTTATTGAAGTGCTCCGTGAGCACGTTGCCATCGATTTGGCAGTACGGCGACGTCTCGCCCAGGACGCGCTGCATCGCCTTGCGCCGGTCCGCGCGGTGCAGCTTCTGAATCTCAGACGCTGCATTCGCGTCGTACCGACGCTCGCCCCCCCCCCCCCCCCCCAGGGGGTCCACAACTCTTTTGTGGATACGTGCGTGGCGAGCACGGGGCCCCGAGCTATTGCAGCCTTCTTTCTCCCCCGGGCTGCATTTCCTTTCCCTTCCCCTCCTTTCCCCTCTATGCTCCTTTCCCCTCCATGCTCCTTTCCCTTCGCCTTCTCCTCTCCCTCTATTGGTGTCCTTGCTTATGTTGGCTCCGCTATCCTCCTGGTTCTGTTGGTTTTACACTCCGGCTTTGTTGCGTAATGATCTCCTCCTTTCGGCATTCCTTGGTCCCCCTCTGGGGTTTGACCTCCATTCCAAAATTTCTCTTCCGTAGTGTGAGCCATTTGGGGAAGAGCACCTTACCTAGTGTCTCCGACGTGCGCCCTCCTAGTACATTCCACTCTTTCTTTCACGTCGTTGTTCGATGCTAGGGTGCATAGCCAGCACGGTAGCCAGCCCGTGTGGTGGGGTCGCTATGTACCCTTTTGGTTGAGCCCCCTGAACACACAGGGATCACACTTCTGATACCTGAGCTGTGACCACCTCATGCATGCCTTGGAGTGGTTGCTCGTCATCCTGGAGCATCGGAACTCCCAGCAATGGCCGCTGTGCCAGACGGCCCTTGCTGTGGCTGGGTGGCGCCCGTGAGGAGAGCCCCTGATCGGAGTGGGTGGTATCAGGGCGGACGCTATGCAGATGAAACGCATACGGGTCCAAAACTCTGGCCGTTCTTCTGCGGCCGTCTCTCTGCGTGGTACTGATTCCTCAAGTGCTGCTTCTCTTGCCCCTTCGGCCTTCCCTTCCATGGCTACCCCCTGGGAAGAGGGTCAGGCCCGTCGTCTAGGGGCAAAACCTTTCCCCCGTTATCTAGTTTGCACCAGGACTGATGGAGATACTTTCACCAGTGTCAAACCTTTATTCTTTGTGGAACACATTGAAGACAAGTTCGGCGAAGTGGACTCCCTGAGCAAGATGCGGTCGGGTTCGTTGCTGATAAAAACCGCTTCAGCTGCCCGATCTGCGGCCCTTCGTGCCTGTACCCATCTTGGCACAATTCCTGTGTCCATTACCCCTCACCAGTCTCTAAATATGGTACAAGGTGTGATTTTTCACAGGGACCTCATCCTTCAAACTGATGAACTTCGGGACAATCTCGGACGGCGGGGTGTTCACTTCGTTCGGTGTGTTCAGAAGGGTCCTAGAGATAATCGTATTGATACTGGTGCCTTTATCCTGGCCTTTGAAGGGGATACCCTTCCTGAGAAAGTTAAGATTATGGTCTATCGCTGTGATGTGAAGCCGTACATCCCACCTCCTATGCGGTGTTTTAAGTGCTTGCGTTTTGGCCACATGTCTTCTCGCTGTTCCCAGGACCCACTCTGTGGTGACTGTGGACGTCCACTCCATGAGGGGAGTCCCTGTGTTCCCCCTCCTGTATGTGTAAATTGTCATGGTAGTCATTCTCCACGTTCACCAGATTGCCCAGTCTACAAGAAAGAAAAAAAGATACAGGAGTATATAAGTCCCTCGATCGTTTAAGCTACACAGAGGCCCGTAAGAAATATGCACGACTGCACCCTGTGTCCATGACATCTAGTTATACCTTGGTTACATCTTCACCCCTTCCTCCCCCTTCCTTACCCCCATCCCGGACCCCACTCGTCCCCCCTCCCCTGCAGCTCCCACACCTTCTTCTCTGGGCGCTGCTCCCCCTCCCCAGCCGGAGAAGTGTGTCACTCCTTCGGCGTCTGCCGGTCAAGGGCGCCTCTCCCGGGATGCCCCTTCCCGGCACCTTCCAGGTCAAAGGTCTGCTGCCGCGCGGCGACCGCGAGAGCCGCGGTCTGTCGGCCCCCAGGTCGCCCGGTCTCTTTGTGTTCCTGATCTTGCTGCAGCTGGCTCCTTTATGCCACACAGCCCTCCTCGATCTCAGCCTGAAAAGAAGAAGAAACATAAGTCCCGGGACAAAGAGCCTCTGGTGTCACCGGAGGTCCCTTCCCCGACTTCACAACCGGATTCTGACCTGTCATTCATGGATGTCGCACCCTCCTTGTCGGTGACGGTTGGGGACCCGGCGGTATGACTGGATTTAGCGTGTTCAGCCCTCATTTAAACCATCGTTCTGTGGTTCTCCAATGGAATTGTAATGGCTACTATGGTCACCTTCCGGAATTGAAATCCCTTCTTTCGTCCTACTCTGCAGCTTGTGTGGTTCTCCAGGAATCTCATTTTACTGATGCTCACTCACCGACCCTCCGTGGGTTCCGTGTTTTCTGTCGAAATCGGGTCGGACCCTTGCGGGCTTCTGGTGGCGTTTGTACGTTGGTCCGTACAGACATTGCTAGCACGTGGATTCCTCTCCAAACTACATTGGAAGCGGTTGCTGTTAGGGTCCACTTAGACTCTGCAGTCACGGTTTGCAATCTTTATCTCCCTCCTGACAGGACTCTTACACCTGCTGCCTTAACCACCCTTCTTCAGCAACTTCCTCCTCCCTTCCTCCTCCTTGGGGATTTTAATGCTCATCATCCTTTGTGGGGCAGTGCCTTTCCATCTAGACGAGGTCTTCTTATAGACCAATTTATTGCAGACCACGACCTGTGCCTTCTTAATGATGGCTCCCCTACTCATTTCAGTGCCGGTCATGGTACCTTTTCTGCCATTGATCTTTGTTTCTTCTCCCTCTCTCCTCCCTTCATTACACTGGTCGCCACACGACGACATTTGTAATAGTGACCATTTCCCGTTGATTATCTCACTCCATTCCCGCTCCCTGGTGGACAGGTTACCTCGTTGGTCTTTCCAACTTGCCGATTGGCCTCCATACACTGCACAGGTTGTGTTTTCTCCCTCTTTGTCGGGTTGTATTGATGACGTCCTACGTGACGTGTCTGATGCGATTGCTCGCGCTGCTAACCTTGCTGTCCCGCGCTCATCTGGACCATTTCGTCGCCGGCAAGTCCCGTGGTGGAGTACGGCCATTGCCATTGCCATCCGTGATCGCCGTCGAGCTTTGCAACACTTTAAGAGGCACCCATCCGTAGCCAGCCTTACTACCTTTAAACGCCTTCGCGCTAAAGCCCGTTATTTAATCAAACAGAGCAAGCGGATATGTTGGGAACGATTCGTTTCTTCCCTTGGTTCCACTGTCCCTCTGTCACGGGTATGGGCTACACTTCGCTCTCTCCAAGGTTGCCATCGGCAATCCACCCTACCAGGCCTTCACCTCCCAGATGGCATTTGTACGGACCCATTAGTTATCACAGAACATCTTGCGACCCATTTTGCAGTGGCATCAGCGTTAGCCTCCTATCCAGCTGCTTTCCTTCATCAAAAACAGCAGGCTGAAGCTCTCACCTTATGTTTCACCACTTGTGAGTCAGAATCTTATAACGAACCTTTTATTGAATGGGAATTTCTTTCTGCTCTATCTTCTTCTCATGATACAGCCCCTGGCCCAGATTCCATTCATAACCAACTGCTTCAACATCTCAGTGCTCCACAATGGCAACATCTTCTTCGGGTGTTTAACCGTATCTGGCTCCAGGGTGACTTCCCTTCTCAGTGGAGGGATAGCATTGTGGTTCCTGTCCTTAAGCCTGGTAAGAACCCCCTATCTGTTGACAGCTATCGGCCAATTAGTTTGACCAATGTTCTTTGTAAGTTACTTGAACGGATGGTAGCCCGTCGGCTCACTTGGGTCCTCGAATCTCGGGATCTATTGTCCCCTTACCAGTGTGGCTTTCGAGAGGGGCGATCTCCAATCGATCATTTACTTCGCTTGGAATCCGCAGTTCGGCAGGCTTTTTCCCAGCGCCGCCATTTGGTTGCAGTGTTTTTTGAACTTCGCAAGGCCTATGACACGGCCTGGCGCCATCACATCTTACTAACCCTTTATCAGTGGGGTCTTCGGGGCCCACTCCCGATTTTTATCCGCCAGTTCCTGATCCATCGGTCATTCAGAGTTCGAGTTGGTACTGCTTTTAGTTCTCCACGGACCCAGGAGACGGGCATCCCACAGGGTTCTGTCTTGAGTGTCCTTTTCCTCATTGCTATCGATGGACATGTGGCCTCTGTCGGTCCCTTGGTCGCCCCTGCCCTGTATGTGGATGATTTCTGCATTTGGGTTAGTTCCTCCTCGATGGCATCTGCAGAACGGCAGCTCCAGGTGGCTATACGGCGTGCCTCTGCATGGACCCTCTCACACGGGTTTCAATTCTCTCCTTTAAAATCGCGGGTGGTCCACTTCTGTCGCCGTACTACGGTCCACCCTGATCCAGAGCTCTATCTCGCTGCACAACGATTGCCTGTGGTTTCACAGTTCCGTTTCCTGGGTCTTCTTTTCGACAACAAGCTCACTTGGCTGCCCCATATCAGACTCCTGAAGGTAGGATGTTTCCGTAAACTCAATGTCCTTCGCTTCCTTGCCCACTCCTCTTGGGGTGCGGACCGTTCCCTCCTCCTCCGTCTTTATCGTGCTCTAGTTCTGTCTCGTTTGGACTATGGTTGTCAAGTTTATGGTTCAGCTGCTCCTTCCACACTGCACGTGCTGGATCCAGTCCACCATCGTGGTATCTGTTTGGCCACCGGTGCCTTCCCTACTAGCCCTGTTGATAGTCTCCTGGTTGAAGCTGGGATCCCACCCCTTTCTGTTCGGCGGTCCCAGCTTCTGGTGTCTTATGCCCTCACTATCCGTTCTTCTCCCACTCATCCTTCCTATTCTATCCTGTTCCCAGACCATGGACGTCGCCCACCCGACTCCCGCCCTCGGGCGGGTTTACCGGTTGGGCTGCGCCTTGCGTCTCTTTACCGTGATTTTCAGCTTCCTTCTTTGTCCTGTCTTCCTCGCTCCCTCCCCTCCACCCCTCCTTGGTTAGTTCCTCGGCCTCGAATTCTGATGGATCTCCGCCGCGGTCCGAAAGATTCCATCCCCCCGGTGGTGTTCCGTTCCTTTTTCCGCCAAATTTTATGGGAGTTTCGGGATGCTGTTGTTTTTTACACTGATGGCTCTAAATCTGCTGATCATGTTGGGTATGCCTTCACGTCCTCTGTTGGAACGGAAAATCATCTGCTGCCACCAACGTGTAGGGTGTTTACTGCTGAATTGATGGCAATTTCCCGGGCCCTTACCTTTATTAAACAATCCCAACACAACCGCGTTTTGTTATGTACGGACTCGATGAGTGGCCTTCTTGCTATTGACCGGTGTTTTTCGCGCCATCCCTTGGCCTCTGCCATCCATGACCATCTCGCTGATATTCACTGTGCTGCTTGTTCCATTGACTTCCTATGGGTCCCTGGCCATGTGGGTATCCCGGGAAATGAGCTCGCTGATCGTTTGGCTGGGGGAGCAGTTACTTACACCCGTTTTCTGTAACCCCTCCTGCAGCGGATTTACGGCTTCACATCAAATCCCACTTCGCACAGTCATGGGCCAATTCTTGGGAAGCTACTCCACTGTCTAATCAACTTCGTGTAATTAAGGTGACACGAGGCCCATGGCGTTCTTCCTTTCGCCTCTCCCGAAAGGACTCGACCACACTGTGTCGTCTCTGCATTGGCCATACCAGGCTGACCCATGGTTTTCTTTTGCGTGATGAGCCATCCCCGCTATGTGGTTGTGGAGCCTTCCAGTCAGTGGCCCACATTTTGGTTGAATGCCCCCTTCTTTTGGCTTTGCGTGCTAAGTACAGACTCCCCCACACTTTACCTTTGATGTTGGCTGACGATTCCCAGATGGTCTCGCTGGTTCTCAGTTTCCTCCGGGAGAGTGGTTTTTATTCTCAGTTTTAAGGCTTTTAATCTCTCTGGTGTTGGGGCATGGCGGTGAGTGTTTGGGTGTCTCCCACTGTAGGCAGTGTTCAGAGATTCCCGATTCACCTCCCTGACTGGAATCCTCTTTTCTTCCCCTTTTACTCTTTTTAACCCTTTTTTTTTTAAGGCTTGGTTAGTCTTTCTATTCCCATACATATTTTCTGCATTATAGCAGTTGTACCTTTTAAGTCACAGGTGGTCTTGCCTATGCTGCTTCAGCATAGTGTTGGGTTCGTTCTCTTGCCGACTTCCCTCACTTGTTGTTTACCAATGACAACGTGACTGCCCTTTTACGTTTTTCCCTTTTTCCGTTTTATTGTTCTGACTTTTCTGAGATGTCCCGTTAGCAGAATGGAGTATATTTGAAACAAGGGATTGATGACCTTGCTGTTTGGTCCCTTAAACCTCAAACAACCAACCAACCAACCAACCGACGCTCGGCGGCCGCCGCTGCACGCCGTGCGACACGTCCACCGCGCTGCCTTCCGTGACCGCGTGTAGGGGCAGGGGGAGGGGGACTGGCAGCAGCGTCACCGCGGCCCTGGCCGCGGTGCGCTGCTGCTGGTTGCCCATCCTGTCGATCTCCGGCTGCCTGGCGTTGTGGCTTCGTCTCGGCCATCTCAGAGATGAAGTCCTCGACGACCGCGGCGAATGCGTCCCACGGCTGGTCGTGGACGCTCTCCAGGGCCGCCAGCCAGCGCCGCTGCCTCTCCTAGAGCCGAGCGTCGGCGGGGGGAGGGGAGGGCGGAGCTGCCTCGGTTGAGCCCTGTTCGGAGGGTACAGGAGGGTTGGTCAAGTTTTGTGGAGGACAGGAGTTTTGCGGCGGAAGGTAGGGACTGGGACAGTCGTTACGACGTCGGCATCTCCTCTTCTTGCTGCCAGGTCTCGTAAATGCAGCTGCAGTCCCTCCGTTCACGTCGCGCAGCTCCGTCGTCTGCGTCGGTGGTGGTGCCGTGCTGCCATCTGGCGTGGGCCGCAGCAGTGCTGCTTTCGGTCGCCGCGCCGTTGACAGGTGGCGCAGCGGTAGCAGCGGGGGCCGGTGTAGCTTGCGCCGGCCTGGCGCTCGGGTCGGACACACCGCGGCTGTTGTTCGCCGCGCCGCCAACAGATGGAACAGCGGTCGCCCGCGCCCCGCGCCCCGCGCCGGCGCGAGATACACAAGCTGTAGCTCGCGCCGGCCGCCCAGACGCGTTGGCTCGCGCCGGGCCGCTGTTACGCGGAGTGGGCGGTATAATGCGCCGTCGGTCCGGAGGCGGCGGTTTGCGTCCTGCAGCACGGCGTCTGTCCCTCCGTGGGGTGAATATGTGCCACTCATCGTCTGTAACAAACTTTTTTTGATTAAAAACACTCCCTGCCTGAACGGAGACAGAGTGACTGGTGTCACTCGACGCAGCCGCAGGGCAGAGGAAACGCGACGCGTGTACGTCTGCGACCGCACAAACACCACACCGTCCGGTGCATCAGCCGAGATCGCGGCCTTTGGTGCGTCAACCAGCGGCGCGGCTGCGCCGTGAATGACAACACCACCGGCCGCGGCGAGCGAGGCAGCCTGCCTGCCACCGTCCACCCGCATCGCAGAGCCACCTGTTGGCGGCGTAGCGAATGCGGGCGGCAGTCCCAGGCCGGTACCCACGCTCCCGACAGATGGCGGGCGGGAGGCGCCTGCGGCAGCCGCACGACGTAGCCAGCGTACGGCACTGGGTGCAATGGCCGGCGCGAGCAGCGGCGAGCCGCGGCCTTTGCCGGACACTGCGCCTCTGGCCGGAGCGACGCGTTCGTTGGCAGCGTGCTGTCTTCACCTCCCGAACTTGCGCTCGGCACTCGTGGCGACGCGGTTGACGTCGCAGAGCGTATCGGCAGGGGAATGCCAGACCACCTCGGCGTGCGCACACACAGTACGCACGACGCGGGGGTAGCAACCACCGTCGTCCTGGGTGTCGCAGACGCCTGCACACTCACACAGGGTGAGGGCAAGGCAGCCTGTGAGCCCACCACGCTGCTGCGGGTCAGGACCGCCGCGTAAGTTAAACCTAAGTCCAGCCGGTCTGTCCTACTAGCTTCGGGGACTGGACTGGGCTGTGGCCATAGCCCCCCTCTATTATCTAAGGCTAGGCGGCCTGTGGTACTAGCTTCCCTGGCCGCTTTCGCCTGTGGCTTTCGCCCAGCACTAACTAAGGACGAAGGGCCTGTCCTACTAGCTTCGGGGGCCCTCGCCTGTGACCTCCCGCCGGCCGACCTCTCTGGGTGCCCCAGAGAGCCAGACATGGCATCGTGTCCCATACTCACTCTTCCCCGACTGACAGCGCCGGGGGTTGCGGACTCTGCATTGCAGAACCGCTGATATGCACGCAGCGTCTTCAGCCGCGGGTCGCGTCGGCCGCAAAATTGACACTCGAAAACGGGGACCGTTTCCGGGTCGTGCAGCCTCCTGTAGTGGCGGAGAAGGGCCGAGTGGTCCTTGTACTCGCCAAAAGTTGGCCTTCCTGCAGCCTTGGTGACAAAGCAGATCCGGCAGCGGAAGACCTCCGCCGGCAGCGTCACCACGAGCTCCATTGTTCAGGTCGCGAATCTGAAACAGGAAAATTATTGCGACCGCTTCCCGGTGCAGAAATCGGTCCAATTCTGCTCATATTAAGGTGATAAGAACAAGATTTTTTAGTCCTTGAGGTTATACTTGGAAAGGAACTTAGGAAAGGTTCACATTCGGTAAGGATAAGAAACGGCCACGAAGGTGTTGCTCTACGGCAGCTGCTGGCAGGCTGGAGCACCGGAGCATCACACTTTGGGCGGACGTACTATGAATTATCTAGGGAATATAAGATCTTGGTGTGACCCAGAGAATCGTTCTGGCCGAGATGGAGAGTGTCATCAGCTTGTGTTAAGCCCCGGTGGAAGCCCAGACGTAGCTGGCCAGGGGGAAAAAAGGAAAGCGAGCAGAGTGAGCTACCAACTCTGCCGCCGGTGTCAACAGCGAAGGCTGGACACATAAGAGACTGGTCTGCATCTGCCTCGCTCCAGATCGCCACCACTTGATCAAGCAGGCGGCAGATGGGGCCTGAGCATCTCGCAACCCTCAGTCAAAATCGGGAGAAAAAGAGGGAGAAGTATTCAATGCAGGGCGAGTCCGGCAGTAACACCAGCAGTTGCTGCCCTCACAGCAAGGCCGCCCACGTTCCGGAGCAGCCGCTGCAACTTCGTCATAATCGGGCATTAGGAGTCCAATGACTAAAGAAAATACATCGCATATCAGTGTGTTACGTATCCGACCTTGCCAGCATTAAGCTGATAAGAACAGATTTTTTTAGTCATTGAGGTAATACTTGGAAAGGAACGTAGGAAAGGTTCACATTCGGTAGGGATGAGAAACGGCCACTAAGGTGTTGCTCTACGGCAGCTGCTGGCAGGCTGGAGCACCGGTGCATCACACTTCGGGCGGACGTACTAAGAATTATCTAGGAAGTATAAGATCTTGGTGTGACCCAGAGATGTGTTCCGGCAGTGCTCAGATAGCCCCCAGGGGCTTAGCATTCATTTGCTGGGTACGGGCTTGGCGACCCCGGGGTTCCTGACCTGGGGACTGGTAAGCGCCGCCAGTCCGCTGTCACCGTAAGCTCTGAGCATACTTCAGCGACCACCGTGCGGCGCGGCGGTGGAACGTTGTGTGTCTCAGGGAATGGGGATCTTGGCTTGACCACCCGGATCGCGAGGATGGAATAAACCTCTATAAAAAAAACCTCAATCTCAAGGTGTGCTGCGCGCTAATGAGATGCATGGCTGTTGAGGTGGAACAGTCGATAGCGGGCAACCTCTGGGGAACCTGCCGCACCTCAGTTGTATAAGGCTTACCTAGGCACGCGGGGCTCTGTCTAGGTGGGCTTCTAGTTCCCTAGCTGCTCGTGGGACCGCGATGGATCCTTCGAAATCCTCTTTTCTTCCTCCCAGTGCAAAGGGTGGGCTGCTGGAAGGTTCTAACACCCAGTCTCTTAAGAGGGCCCGTGCAGTCAGTCCCCCTGACTCCGGCGCTTCTTTAAAAAGTCCAGTCTTAGGTAACAGAATGCATTCTGGTAATCCGAATGTGTTTCTCGTTGTGAAACGGAAGGAGGGTAGTTTCGAGAAGGTTCCGCCCTTCTATATACAAAAGGGATTGGAGGGAATCTGTGGCTCCTTAAAATCGGTGAAGCGCTTACGTAATGGGACCTTGCTAGTGGAAACTTCCACTTCCCAGCAAGCAACTAACCTCCAATCTGCTAAATGCCTTGGAGAGTATGCCATAGACACTGAACTGCACAGCACTCTGAACTACAGCAAAGGTGTTGTGACATGCCGGGATCTAGTTGATATTCCCAAGGACGAGCTGCAACGTGAGTGGGCTCCAGAAGGTATTGTTGATTTCCAACACATCATGAAGACGGTTGATGGCACTCCTGTCAAATCCGACTCCTTTATTCTGACCTTCAGTAGCACAAAACTTCCTGAACATGTTAAAGCTGGCTTCCTTCGCCTTAGTGTGAGGCCTTATTTCCTGACGCCAATGCGCTGTTTTAAATGCCAGCGTTTTGGGCATACCACCTTAGGCTGCAAAGGCGAAGCGACTTGCGGAAACTGTTGTCAGGCTGCTCATGAAGGAGTTGGTTGCTCATCTCTAGCTAAATGTATTAATTGCTCTGGGAACCACCATGTTTGGAGTAGGGACTGCCGAATATTTTTAGAGGAACGCAAGGTCCAGGAAATAAAAACAACCAAGCGTATCCCCTATGGTGAGGCCAAGAAGATCTGTAAGTCGATGCAACACCTGCAGCTGTCAGTGCACTTGCAACGCAACCAGTGTTTCAGAGCCAGTAGTCCCTACTCGAACGGCAGACAAAGGTACAGTGGCGAACTTGGGCCACCCCCTGGCGCCTCCAACAGCTGAGGCTGTTCCCAAGCCCGGTGCGCCACGTACCACTCCCACATCAGCTCCCCCAAAGTCCACCAAACCACAGAAAGCTACTGTACAGCAGCAACAGCGGGTCAAATCCCGTGGTAAACCATGCAGATGATGTTTTACGTGAGGCTTCATCTGACTCTACCCCAGAGTAGATGGAGTACGATGTATGTGTGGGGCAATCATCTCGTCCCACGCCTGCCCCTCCACCTGCTGCGGTCTCCCCTCCCCGTCGGAGAGACAGGATGAAGGTGCTACCCCAACATAGATGGCTCCCATACTCCAGTGGAACTTGTAAGGGTTCAGGACGCATGTGGAGGAACTTCGTCTACTCTCTCAGGTACACCACTGTGTCTCTGTCTCCAGGAGACGTATTTCCATCCATCATACTCCCCTGAGATACGAGGCTATTCACTCCACAAAAAGGATGACCTGCGTGGAGAGAGAGCTAGAGGCGGCGTAGGTATTTTCGTCAGGACGGACTACCACTCCTCGCCTCTCTCACTTACGACGACTCTACAGGCCGTCGCTGTGTCCGTGCACGTGCGTCTTCCATTGACTGTATGTTCACTTTACTTGCCCCCACATGATGCCCTTGATGAAGCGGCCCTCACCGGCCTTCTTACACAGCTCCCCCAGCCATTCATTATTTGTGGTGATTTTAATGCCCACAATGTGCTTTGGGGCTCTGCAATTACCTGCCCCAGGGGTAGAGCAATTGAGAGGCTTCTCCTGTCATCCTGTGCCTCCTTGCTAAATGGAGGACAGAGTACTCATTTCTGCACGGCGACTGGGTCGTTCTCTGCCATTGATCTCTCGCTTTGCTCTCCAGCTCTTGCCGCCAGTGCTCACTGGGAAGTGGTCGCTGACTTGCACGGCAGTCATCATTTTCCAATCTGGATTCCCCTGCCAGATGGCGTGGGGCCCGAAAGGAGACCACCACGATGGGTGCTCAGTGGAGCTGACTGGACACTTCATAGCCAGTTGGCCCAATTCTAACACTTTGCGAATGTTGAGGTGTGGGTGGATCATATTACCAAAACGGTCCACCACGCCGCTGCAGCATCCATTCCACAGTCCACAGTCCACAGGCCATCGGAGAAGGCCACCTCTGCCTTGGTGGAGTGCTGAATGCCGCTCTGCAATCAGGACCAGGCGTGCGGCTCTGCGTCGTTTCAAGTGCCGGCCGACTGCTGAGAATCTTGCAGCCTTTCGGGTGGCGAGGGCAAGATGTCGCCGCATTATTCGTGAGAGCAAGAAGAGGTCGTGGCAAACATTCCTGAACACCATTAATCGTTCCACCAAAAGTTCCATTGTGTGGGAGACCATCAGGAGAATTTCTGGCAGAGGGGGAGGTGCCCCATAGCTGCCCCCCCCCCTGCGGGTTCGGGGGTTAGAATAGGCCCGTGGTATTCCTGCCTGTCGTAAGAGGCGACGAAAAGGAGTCTCAAATGTTTCGGCCTTATATGATGGTCCCCTCTCGGGTTTGACCTCCATCTTTCTAAATTATTCCGAAGAGCGAGCCAATTGGGGAAGGGCGCCCTACATGGTGCACTGTATCCATCGTGCATTAAGACCTTTAGCCGGCTTTTTAGTCGTTGCAATGGTGTCCCGCTCGTTTTCCATCTCTTGGGCGAGGAAACGTCCCTGGGTTCGATTACCACGCTGCACTGTGCAGTGTTGCTTTTACCTGCGACGACGACCTTGGACATTTTTGCACCTAAGATCCAGCACGGTAGCCAGTCCGTTGTGGTGGGGCCGCCATGTACCCTCTTTGTTGTAGCCCAATGACAACACAGGGATCGCTCTACTGATGCCTGCGCTGTTAACTCCCCACGTATGCCAAGGAGTAGATGTCCATCACCCTGGGGCATCGGGACTCCTGGCAATGGCCGTCCTGCCAGGTGGCTATTGCTGCGGCTGGGTGGCGCCCGTGGGGAGGGCCCTTGTTCGGAGTAGGTGTCATCAGGGTGGATGACACGCAATGAAGCGTGGCACATCTTCTTTTGCTGGTGGCCAGCCACGAGCAGTCTCTAAGCGTTCGAGGGCCCATTTTAAAGGTAACGTTTATGACCCCAAATCGTTCCCCTCCCTCGCCACACCATGGGAGGAACGAAAGGCATTGCATGAAAGTGAGACATATTCGCCCAGATATCTTGTCTGTACCAGAGCTGATGGGGAATCTTTTATATCCGTGAAGCCTCAGTTCTTTGTAGAGCATTTAGAGGACAAGTTTGGGGAGGTGGACGGCTTGTCAAAGATGCGGTCCGGATCGGTGTTGATAAAAACGGTATCCTCCGCCCAGTCGCGGGCCTTCCTCGCTTGTACTAAGCTGGGGGATGTCTCCGTCACTATCACGCCCTATAAAAGTCTGAATATGGTCCAGGGCATTATCTTCCACAGGGATCTCCTTTTACAGTCCGATGACGAGCTGCGCGCCAACTTGGAGCGCCGCGGTGTCCTTTTCGTCTGGCGCGTCCACCGGGGTCCGAGGGATCGTCAAGTTGCCACCGGTGCCTTCATCTTGGCCTTCGAGGGTGACACGTTACCTGAGAAGGTCAAGGTGATTGTGTAGCGTTGTGATGTCAAGCCGTATATCCCTCCCCCCATGCGGTGCTTCAAGTGTTGGAAGTTCGGCCATATGTCTTCATGCTGTGCTTCCGACCTCGTCTGTCGCGATGGCGATCGGCCATCCCATCCTGATCATCCCTGTGCCCCACCTCCAATCTGTGTGAACTGTGGTGCGCACCATCCGCCTTGCTCGCCAGAATGTCCTATTCTGCAGAAGGAGCGGAACATCATGGAAATAAAGACTCTCGACCGCCTGACGTACACTGAGGCGAAGCGGAAATATGATCGGCTTCATCCAGTGCGCATCACAGCTTCTTATGCCGCAACTGTCACTCCTGCTACAGTTCCATCCGCTCCAGTCAGCTCTTAGTCGAAGGCCCACACCTGCCCCCTTGATGGTGGGGGCACTAAACCCACTGTTGCTCCTGCTCCATCTACTTCAGGAGCAACACCCCCCAACCATCGGGGACATCAGTTCCCCCTTCCCAGCCGAAGAAGCGTAAGACTTCTTCGGCTACTCTCGCAAGGAAGGGGTCCCTTGGGGACCTCCATTCACAAGTTCCGACCAGCGGCACAGTAGACACCCGCAAGTATCTGAAACAACCACCAGTCGCTGGTCGTAGGGCGTCGCGGTCGTCTTCCGTACCTGAGACTGACCCGGTGCGGCCCCCCCAGCCAGATCCACCTAAGGCACAGTGCGCAAAGCAGACCAAGAAAACGGCTCCCAAGCATACTGACATTGCGGTGGCACCTGTCCCACCGCAACCTTCTCACTCTGCGTCCGAAGATGAGGTGGAGATTCTGGCGTCCGCACTGGATCTCGCCAGTCCCTCGGACGCAATGGATGGCTGTTGTACAGGTGGTGACTGAGTAGCAGCAGGGGCACCGGAGGCGTAATCGGCCTTCCCAGTCCCTTCACGCCTTTCCCATCCATGGCCAATGCCATCCTCCAGTGGAACTGCAGCGGTTTCTTCCAATATCTAGCTGAGCTCGGCCAACTTATCAGCCTTCATCCTTTCCTTTGCATTGATCTGCAGGAAACTTGGTTTCCAGCAATGCGAACCCCCGCCCTCCGTTGCTATCTAGGTTATTATAGGAACCGAGCAGCTTATGAAAGGGTGTCTGGTGGCGTCTGCATATATGTTGTTAACTCTCTTCACAGCGAGTCTGTCACTCTACAAACAGCTTTAGAGGCTGTCGCTGGTAGGGTGTGGACGCCGTGGGCTATTACCGTCTGCAGTCATTACCTTCCACCGGATGGTGATGTCGTGCTGCCTGTCCTGGCTGCACTGATAACCCAATTGCCGCCACCTTTCTTGTTGCTGGGCGATTTCAATGCCCACAACCCTCTATGGGGTGGGACTGCCTGTGATGACCGCAGTCGTGCCGTGGAGCATTTGTTGGCTCAGCTCGACCTTAGCCTCTTGAACACCGGTGCTCCCACGCATTTCAGTGTGGCCCATGGCTCGTTCTCAGCCATCGGTCTCTCTCTTTGCAGCCCCGGACTTGTTCCATCCCTCCACTGGAGAGTGCATCCTGACCTGTGTGGTAGTGACCGTTTTCCCATCTATTTGTCACTGCCCCAGTGTCATTCTTCTGGGCGCCTGCCCTGCTGGGCTCTCCACAGGGCTGACTGGCCGGCTTTTACTTCCGCTGCAACCATCGAGTCTCCCACACAGGGTGACATTGATGAGGTGGTCCGTGTCTTAACCGCGTCAATCATTTCGGCGGCCGAGGCTGCCATCTCCCGCTCTTCTGGACTCCCTCGGAGGAAGGCTGTACCCTGGTGGTCGCCGGAGATTGCTGAGGCTATTCGTGACCGTAGGCGGGCTCTCCAGCGTCATAGGCGGCACCCGTCTCTGGAGACCCTCATCGCCTTTAAGAGGCTCCGTGCCTTGGTCCGTCGCCTTATTGCACGGCGAAAGCAGGAGTGCTGGGAGAGGTATGTCTCATCCTTGGGCTCCCGTGTCTCCCCCTCGCTCGTGTGGTCCCGTATCCGGGGGATTTATGGGTACCAGACCCCTATTGGTGTCCCTGGGATCTCCTTGGACGGCGCTGTCAGCACGGACGCTGCCGCCATTTCTGAACACCTTGCTGCGCACTTAGCTCTGAGCTCTGCGACTGCAACTTATCCCCCCGCCTTTCGCTCTCTCAAGGAGCGAGCCGAGCAGACGCCGTTATCGTTCCACACGCGTCGTTCTGAAAAATACAATGCTCCTTTCAGCGAGAGGGAATTCCTCGCTGCTCTCGCAGACTGCCCTGATACGGCACCAGGACCAGACTGCATCCACGCACAGATGCTGAAGCATCTCTCCAGGGACTGCCAGAGACACATCCTCACCATCTTTAACCGCATTTGGAGCGAGGGCATATTCCCGTCGCAAAGGCGAGAGGGTCTTACTGTCCCCATCTTGAAGCCCGGTGCGGACCCGCTGGCGGTGGACAGCTATCGTCCCATTACCCTCACCAACGTTCTGTGCAAATTGCTCGAACGTATGGTGGGGCGGCGTTTGTGTTGGGTCCTTGAGTCGCGCGGTCTCCTCGCTCCATCTCAGGTCGGCTTCTGACGGGGCCAGTCTGCTGCGGACAATTTGGTGCGGCTGGAATCTGCTATCCGTACGGCCTTTGCCCGACGTCAGCATCTCGTTGCTGTATTTTTTGATCTGCGGAAGGCATATGACACCACATGGAGGCATCACATCCTTGCTACGTTGCATGAGTGGGGTCTTTGTCGGCTCCCGGCTTTTCTTCAAACCTTTCTATAGCGCTGCTCTTTCCGGGTGCAAGTCGGTGCCGCCTCTAGTTCATCTTATACACAGGAAAACGGGGTCCCGCAGGGCTCTGTGTTGAGAGTCTCCTTATTTCTCGTGGCCATTAATGGTCTGGCTGCAGCTGTGGGGTCGCCGGTGTCTCCTTCTTTGTATGCCGACGACTTCTGCATCTCATTTAGCTCCACGACTACGGGAGTCGCCGAACGCAGGCTGCAAGTAGCCGTTCGCAAGGCAGCATCATGGGCTTTGTCTCATGGTTTTCAGTTCTCTGCAGCCAAGACTCGAGTTATGCACTTCTGCAGGCGTCGGACGGTCCACCCTCATCCTGAACTTTACCTCGACGGCCACCTGCTTGACGTGGTGGACACTTGCCGCTTCTTAGGACTCGTTTTTGATGCCCGGCTCACATAGGTTCCTCATATTACTCAGCTGAAGCAAAAGTGCTGGCGGGACCTCAACGCCCTCCACTGCCTGAGCCACACATCTTGGGGTGCGGATCGCTGCACGCTGTTGAGATTATACAGAGCACTTGTGCAGTCCAGGCTTGATTATGGAAGCCTGGCCTATGGGTCTGCATCACCCTCAGAGTTGAAGTTGTTAGACCCCATACACCACTGTGGGGTTCGGCTTGCAACTGGCACTTTTCGTACGAGCCCCGTGGATAGTCTACTGGTGGAGGCCGGGGTTCCCCCGCTGCGGATTCGCCGCCATCGACTGCTCGCCGACTATGCTGTCCATGTGCATTGCTCGCCGGGCCATCCCAATTGTCGCCTGCTTTTCCTTGCCATGGTCCTCCATCTGCCCGAACGGCGACCTCGGTCTGGGCTGTCCATTGCTGTCCGCGTCCAGTCCCTGCCTTTGGAACTGGGGTCATTCCCTCTTCTGCCTCCATTCCGGGACCTTCCGGGACCGTGCCTCCCTGGTGTTTGCCCCTGCCGTCCGTCCGTCTGGACTTGGCACAGGGACCCAAGGACTCGGTTCCGCCTGTGGCCCTCCGTCGCCGTTTTCTTGCGCTCCTCGCCTCATTTCCGGGCTGAGAGACTGCCTACACTGATGGTTCCCTGGTTGCTGGTCGCACTGCCTACGCTTTTGCTCACGCTGCACATGTTGAACAGCGCTCCTTGCCGGCTGGCCGCAGTATTTTTACTGCAGAGTTGGTGGCCATATTGCGCGCTCTTGAGCATATGCGTTCCTGCTCAGGTACGTCCATCGTCATCTGCAGTGACTCCCTGAGCAGCCTCCAGGCCATCGACCGCTGCTATGCCTCTTCTCCTCTTGTATCATTTATTGAGGAGTCTGTTTCTGCAATTACCCGCTCTGGTCGTTGGGTGGTCTTTGTTTGGACGCCAGGTCATGCTGGCATCCTGGGGAACGAACGTGTCGACAGCCTGGCCAAAGGGGCGATCGACGCCCCGGCTTTGGAGATCGGCCTCACGGCTCGCGATCAGCAGCTGGTGTTGCGCCGTAAGGTGCTTGGGATGTGGGCTGATGAGTGGCGTGGCCTGACATCCCCGAATAAGCTGCGGGCTGTTAAGGAGACGACCGACGTGTGGCGGTCCTCCTTGCGGGTCTCTCGCAAGGAGTCTGTAGTCCTGTGCCGGCTGCGCATTTGGCACACATGGATGACGCACGGCCACCTATTGCAACGTGAGGACCCACCTTTGTCGCTGCGGCTCCGTTTTGACAGTGGTCTACATTTTATTAGACTGTCCACGTTTATTTGTACTCAGGCAGTCGTTCCCACTGCCTGACTCGATCCCTGCCCTTTTAACAGATGACTCTGCTATGGCTGACTTAGTTTTACGTTTTATTCGGGCAGGGGGTTTTTATCATTTAATCTGAGTGTTTATTTGATTGTTTTGTGTTGATTCTGGCCTTTGGCCTACGGTTTTAAACTCAGTTTTTAATGTGTTTTCGGTGGTTGGCTTTTCCTTTTTTTTTTTTTTTTTTTTTTGTTCCTGTGGTCGGCCAACCACCGTCGCACTCCGTGTGATTTTATTTTGTTTTGTCTGGTCCTTGTCTACGTTTCTTTTGTTCTGTGTCGTCTGTCTCCTATTCTGATCAACATATTTTATTCTCTGTGGGTATTTTTAGTATTTTGGAAAAAGGGACCGATGACCTCTGGAGTTTGGTCCCTTTCATCCCTAAACAAACCAACCAACCATAGCTGCTGTCATGACTAACGGCACTCTCCACACGGAGCCGCGAGACATTGCCCAGACTATGGCAGCGTATTTTGCCACAGTTACTGCAACAACCAGTCAGGATCCAGGTTTCCAGCGCCATAGAGCGGTTGCTGAGAGATGTAGTCTAGACATTCAGTCCACCTCTCATGAAGTTTACAACTGCCCATTTTCTATGTGGGAGCTGGATTCTGCATTGTCTAGAGCTCGTGACACATCCCCTGGTCGCGACAGGATCCATTACAATAAGCTATGGCACCTCACAGTGCGCAACAGGGAACTCCTCCTCGCACTTTTTAATGACATTTGGGCGTCGGGTCACTTTCCTGACGTGTGGCGTGAGGCAGTTTTAATCCCTTTTTTAAAACCTGGGAAAGACCGCACGAGCCCAAGTAGCTACCGTAGTATTGCCCTCACTAGTTGCATAGGGAAGACCTTGGAGCGGATGGTCAACCGCCGCCTTGTCTGGCTGTTAGAATCCCGGCAACTCCTTAGTCGCTTTCAGTGTCGGTTCAGGAGGTTTCGTTCCACCTTCGATAACCTTGCCCTTCTGGAGGCGGCTATACAACAAGCTTTCCTACGCCGTCATCACCTTCGACAAGGCCTACGATACCACTTGGAGGCGTCTCATCTTGGAGCACCTTCACGAATGGGGTTTTCGTGGTTGTCTTCCTCTTTGTATTCAGTCTTTCCTCTCGCCACGATATTTTAGATACCGTATTGGTGACGTCCTATCTGATCGCTTTGAGCAGGAGAATGGTGTCCCTCAGGGTAGCGTTTTAAGTGTCTCTCTTTGCCATTGCAACTTACGATTAGGCGTTTGCATGACTGGGCGCAGAAGAGTGGTTTTAAGTTTTCCACCGAGAAGTCTGTATGTGTTCTTTTTAACCGTTCTCGGTCGATTTTCAAACTTTCCTGAGTTGCGCTTGAGGGACACTATTCTTTCTTTTAAAGACACAGTGAGATTTCTGGGGCTCATTTTTGACTCAAGGCTCACGTGGTTACCTCATCTTAAAGACCTGAAACGGCGGTCGATTCAGGCTTTAAGTATTTTAAAATGTCTTAGCCACAGTACATGGGGAGCTGACAGGACTTGTCTGCTCCAGTTTTACAGGGCGTTTGTGCGATCTCGGCTCGATTATGGGTGCACGGTGTATGGGTCTGCGAGGCCTTCTTACTTAAAGACTTTGGACGTTGTGCACCATGTAGGGCTTCGGTTGGCCACTGGGGCATTCCGAACTAGCCCCATACCAAGCCTCTGTGCAGAGGCTGGTGAACCGCCACTTCATATGCGGCGACGGCTACTTACAGTGCGCCAGGCGTATAAAACTTTGTCCACACCATACACCCCTGCATACCATACCGTTGCTCAGCCTCCTCTGGCACGATTGTTTCATAACCGGCAACGTGCGACGCAGCCATATGGGATTCGCGCACAGGAATGCCTCGGTGCGATGTCTATGGCTGGTCTTCGTGTTTTACGTCGCGGTTGGAGCAGATCTCCACCTTGGCTCCTCCGGAGACCCAAACTTATTTTAGATTTCACTCGTTTTAAGAAAGATGGCACGCCAGATTTTACGTTCCAATCTCTGTTTTTTAACATTTTAGATGTGCATCACGGTTTCACTGTCGTTTATACTGATGGCTCCAAACAGGAGACTTTCCTTGGCTGTTCTGTGGTGTTCCCTGATCATGTTACCCGGATTCACCTCCCTGCTGAATATACCGTTTTCGCAGCGGAGCTCCACACGATCCTGAAGGCACTGGAGCAGATGCATCGTGTTCGGGGCGATCGATTTCTTCTCTGCTCCGATTCTCTTAGTGCCTTACAATCACTGCAGAACCTATACCCGACTGAGGAGATGGTCCAGCTGATATATGACCAACTGTACTTGCTCCAACGGCGGGGTAAAGAGGTATCCTTCTGCTGGGTGCCTGGTCATGTCGGCATATGAGGCAATGAACAGGCCGATCGGGCAGCCAAGGAAGCCTGCAGAGAGCATGATGTGGTCCAGTGTCCTATCCCCTTACAGTCAGTCATCGCTGCACTCCAAAGGAAGTGCATGGAGTTCTGGGAGGACGAATGGCTGGCGGTGACGGCCAATAAACTGCGGTCGGTAAAGTCAACCACTCGGCCGTGGCGTTCCTCCTGCCGGTTGCTCAGGCGGGAAGAGGTGGCCCTCACACGTCTTCGGATCGGGCACTGTCCTCTGACGCATAGCTATTCATTACGGCGGGAGGATCCTCCGTTTTGTGATGCTTGTGGTGTGCCAATCTCTGTCCGGCACATTTTAACAGACTGCATTTTATACCATGATGCAATGGCAGAAGCACAAGTTTGTGGGGATCTGCATGGTGTTTTAGCTAACGATGAGACGTGTGTGTCTAGGGTTTTTAAGTTTTGTGATGTGTCTGGACGCTGGCCTAAACTTTTAGGCTGGAGGTTTTAGTGTATTGCAGAGTGGCTGACTCCTCCCCTTTTTCCTTGCGGTCAGCCAGCCACTTCCATCTGCCATATTGTTTTAGCTCCCTCTACCTTTTTCTTCCTGTGCTGTCCATGTTTTACTGCTGACGCCCTGCTTCATCCCACGCTTCGGTGTGGGTGAGCACATATTTTTCAGTGCTTGTTCCCCGTGTTTTATGTTCCGTTTTATGTAAATGCTCTGAGTTTTTTTGGGACACCCGTCTCACTATGAATGGGCGCTGACGACCTTGCTGTCGTGCGCCCACAAAACCCCTCTACTACTACTACTACTACAGTGCTCAGATATTCCGCTGGTGGCAAAACTTGTCGTAGTTGTCGATGTGCCCAATAGTTAGCTGCTTACACACCACGTACTCTCTTATGTAATTTTAGATTATCACAAGTATTTATATTTCTTTTTTTTGCGTTTAGCCGGACCCCTCTTGCAGCCGCATTACACCAGGCTGGCAATTTATGGGGGCACACAACAGTGCCTTCGGATGCCTCGTTGGCGTCTCTTATGGTCCGGCCACAGATAATTTTAATTAAATTTTTTGGAGTTATAACCTTAGCTCCTCGCGAACGATGTCGTCGTCGCCGCCGCCGCATGCACGCAGAATACGTGTGTGTACACACACACACACACACACACACACACACACACACACACACACACACACACACACGCAGTAGGTGGTGGACGATGTAAGCACTCGGCTAGGTGTAGCTCGCGCCGGTGTAGCTCGCGCCGGCCTGGCGCTGCTGTGGGGCGGCCTCACGGCTTCTGCACCGCCCTGGCAGCTAGCGGCGTTCAAATGGGAGTCGCCGTTTACTCTTCGACATGGAGGCTAGTACTAGGCTGTTGACGATTGCTCTCGTGAATTGTCGTTCCTTCCGGCACTTGCTTTTGCGATGTTTTCGACGGTCGCCTCTTGCCATATCGGCCCGTACCACCGTGTGTCACTCCCACATGTGGAGCGCACACGCTGCAAGCATTTAGGCCCTTCCACTGCGGGTTTTTCTTATCGCTTCTCGGCCTTTTGGCTAAGAAGCACCCCGCGGTCGGAGCGGTCCGTTGTGCTTCGTAGCAGGTCGCGAGTCGCGTTTCCTGGTCGTTTTCGTTGTACTTGGTTTTTCCAGTGTTGAAATTTTTGCGGTGAAATGTCGAACCGTTCGAACAGTATTCAGTGCGTATTCGACAGAGCAGCGAGACGGCCAACGGCCTTTGACATACAGGAGTGGATATTTGGAGATCTACAAGTACCGGAAAATGATGTCGACACCTTTCAACTGGATTTTGTCTTATTCTCGCTATTTGTAAAATTCCTCGACCAGGAGAAATACGAAAAGTATGGCCTGGCACTCGAGGGCGAACATCCGTTCCGCTACTTCGAAGGAACAGTCGGAACAGTGCATATAGTGCCATCTAGCTTCGGGATACGGACTGTGCGGGTATTCAACGTACCCCCTGAGTGTCCCAATGAAGTAATCGGCCGTGTCCTGTCGCGGTATGGCAAGGTGCTTGGCATCACGAATGAAAAGTGGGGCAGTGCCTACCGTTTCCAGGGCAACAGCGGAGTCCGTAGTGTTCGTATGTACCTCCGCCAGCACATACCGTCATATTTAAATATTGCGAGTACAAGGGCACAGGTTACCTATATAGGGCAACCACAGACATGCTCCCTCTGTCAATCCACGGAGCATCTACGCGTGGAATGCCCGCGCAGGCGCCCTGTGCAACTGCCGCGGGAACGCACGGAAGGTGACAACCTTGTACCTCTTCTCAGCGAGATAGTGGCGGGTGCTGCCCACCGAACCGCTGAGAGAACTGACGACTCGCCTCCGGGTCCGTCAGGAGAGGTGAAAACGGTGCCTAGTGCAACTATTGACAGCCCTATTGAGATTGTCTCGGACCTGACGCCCGTAGTGGCAGTACCGCCGGCGGCGACTAGTGCGCCTGCTGTGGCCAGTGATGTTGTCACTGTAGAACAGATGGAGGTAGTTCTTGCTACCCCACCCCCACCGGCAGATGACGCTAAGTCCCCACGGCGTCGTCATAGGCGCAAGAAGGCGAGCCAAGAACAACAGGCGGAGGAGGAGGGCGTCATACGTCCCCCTCCTGAGAGCAGCAGTGAGGCTGAATCTCAGGCCTCATCAGTTACACGCTCTGTTTCCGCTGACCGCTCGGACGGTATGCGGAAAACTGCTCGCCAATTAGAAGCACTCATTAGTTCATCACGAGATCGGGGAGCAGTCCCCGCAAAACGTAAATATGAACAGGGTAGCGAACAGCCGCTGCAGCGCACTCGCACCCTCTCACATACCGCTGTGACTGAGCCGTCTGCGCCGCCTGGTTCGGACCATCCCGCCGATGGGGGAAGACAGAACTGGGCTGACGACGAAGACGACGAAATGCGTGATTGAGTGGGCTCGTTCCCACATGAGCTCTCTGGTATTTGTGCTTAACATCCGGGGTGACGTAGCAGGGTTACAATTTCTATCTTTACGCACCTGCTTACATACGACCATGACTTTATCTGACATTACTTTCTTTGTGTTGCTTTCTCATGCCTGCAATTGACCGTCGGCCGGGAGCCCTCTCCCTTTTAACAGTAAATATCAACTCAATCTCCAACCCAGTAAAACTACGCTCTCTGAAGGACTTTCTGCGCCTTGGTGCGTTTGATGTGGTCTTTCTCCAGGAGGTTTGTGCCCCCTTTCTCTCTGACCTGGTTGGTTATGAGGCACTATATAACATCGACACTGACGCCAGGCGAGGCACTGCTTTGCTATACAGATCAGAGTTAACTCCATCCATGTCACAAAACTGCCCAACGGTCGCGATCTTGCGTGTGTCATTCGGGATGTACTTTTTATTAACGTCTATGCTCCTTCAGGATCTAATCACAGGCATGACAGAAGAACACTTTTTACGTCAGATATCACCCCTTTCCTGACAGCTCGTCGTCTTATCGTGTTTGGCGGAGACTTTCACTGTGTGGTGGCCGATGCTGATCAGGTCCCAACGCCTATGAGATGTGAAGCACTCGCTTCACTCCTTCAGGCAGCTGACCTTAATGATACATGGCGCCACTTTCATCCCGCCTACACACAATTTACTCACATCTACCCCACTGGAGCAAGCCGTATTGACCGTGTGTATGTCTCTGCTGATTTGCTTCCTGCCCTTTGCGCCGTCCAAGTCATTCCTGTGGCGTTTAGTGACCACTGTGCGTACTCTTGCTCTTTGCATATCACAGGCCCACCCCCGGTTCCTCGGGGCACCTATTGGAAGATGAACACACTACATCTACTAACACCCGAACTACCCACTCTGGTCACGGAAACATGGCTGGATTGCGTCGCCACTGCATCAAAGTACCCTACCACTGTCCTTTGGTGGCTCCGCTGTGCGAAGCCGCGGCTGCGACGTGTTATCCAGCAACATAGTCGCGAAGTCGCACACTGGAAGCGTAGCACATTAGACTTCTATCAGCAATGCCTCAATGATGCACTGACCCTTCCTGCTGACAGGTATGACCAGCTACGCATGCGCCTCAACAAAATTAAAGCGACAATCCTTCGCTTCACTCGGGAGAAGGCCGAGGGGATGGTAGTGAGGTGCCGCTCCACATCCCTGATTGAGGGCGAGAGGCCATCCAGCTATCACCTTGCCTCTGAAAGGAATCATGCAAAGAAACACACCATTCTACACCTTAAAACAGACGATGGTACGTGCCTCACAGACCATCGTGAAGTCCTCAAACACCTAACAGACCATTATACGCACCTCTTCCAGGATGTTGTGGTAGACGCCGCCGCCCAACGAGCACTTATCGGTGGGGTCCCAACTTCATTGGATCATCGAGACCGCGCCTGTTTAACTGAGCCACTCACACTCGCTGACCTCACATCTATCCTCCGTGCCTGTCCGGGACAAAAATCACCTGGCCCTGACGGTCTCCCTTATGAATTCTACCAACAATTCTGGGACCTGATAGGAGACCACTTCTGCAAAATGTGCGAGGAGATTTTTGCAGGTTGCGAACTACCCGCCGACTTTCTAGCTGGACGTATTGCCCTTATCCCAAAGGTCACAGGTCACTGTCGAGCTAAAGACCTCCGTCCTATCACCGTTCTTAACACTGATTATAAATTGGTGGCACGAAGTGTGGCCTCTCGTCTTAAACAGGTAATGAATAAGGTACTTTACCCCACGCAAGCATGTGGCGTTTCAAATCGAACCATCTTCACCGCCGCTTCTATATACCGTGATGCTGTCCTACTCACCACCGACACTCAAACCCCGGCTGCAATTATCTCCCTAGATTTCGCCGGTGCCTTTGACAGGGTCTCCCACCCTTACCTGCTGACCGTTATGTCGCGGATGGGTTTTGGCGAGCGCTTCATAAGAATCATCCGGCACTTCTTGGATGGCGCAAATTCCCCAATTGTTGTGAATGGCTGCAGATCACGACCTATTCCCATCAGACGATCAGTCCGACAAGGGTGTCCCTTGTCAATGTATTTGTTCGCATTAGCGCTGGACCCCATGCTGCGTGACATCGGACGGATGGTCGATGGTGTCGCTCACCCAGGCGTCACCTTCCGCAGTGCGGCATATGCGGATGATGTCGGTGTGTTCGTCACAAACGCTAGGGACATCGATTCAGTTCGCCGAGTTCTCAACGTTTACGAACGAGCATCGGGTGCCAAGTTAAATTCCTACAGAACGGTGCTGATCCCGTTAGGACCTCGATCATTGACCATCGAACGCCCATGGTACCGAGTTGTGGGGGAACAACGTATCCTGGGCCTTGAGGTGACTGCCTGCCCGCAGCGTATGTTAACACTCACGTGGAGGCGGCTTCTCACGCGCATCAGAGGACTTTGCGTGAGCCACGCTGATCGACGGCTCGACCTCCACCAACGAATCCAACTGCCCCCCCTCCGGGTCCGGGGTAAGAATAGGCCCGAGGTATTCCTGCCTGTCGTAAGAGGCGACTAAAAGGAGTCCCTCCCCCTCAAGGGGGTAGTTAGCGCCTGCGTCCGGAGACGGACGGTTCCACGACCTCTATTTGCGGTCATTTTGCTTTTTCACTTCTCGTTTCTTCCTTTCTTTGGTTGGTTCCTTTCTTTGCTCTTCTCCACCTCACTGTCTTCCTTGCCTTCTCATTGCCTTCTTCTCCTTGCCTTCTCATTGCCTTCTCATTGCCTTCTCATTGCCTTCTTCTCCTTGCCTTCACTGGTCTCCGCCTCGGCGTTTGAGACACTGTTCTCTCTCTCTCTCTCTCTCTCTCTCTCTCTCTCTCTCTCTCTCTCTCTCTCTCTCTCTCTCTCTCTCTCTCTCTCTCTCTCTCTCTTTTTCCTCTTCTTCCTTCCTCCCTGTGCGCGCCTGAAGGCCGACCCACGCGTTCACACGCGTAGCCGGTGACGGGGTAACGCGTAATTCCCCGCCCTGGGTAGACATGTAAGGCACGCGCGTACCCCCTGGTAAAGGCCAGGCCCGGGGAGGGGTGATTGCCTGAGCTGATACCTTCTGACCATGCCGATTGGTCCCTCCGTCTGTTTCTCGGGAGGTGTGACCTGAGGTGTAAACATTCACCTAAGGCGGGAGTGCCCTCTGAGAGGGTCCCCACAAGGAAGGAGCGCGCCATCGGAGACGCTGGCAATCATGGGGGATTTCTCCGCAATGGATTTCACTCCATCTCTCTCAACTTCTGCCCAAAAACGGAAACGTGACCAGCTACCAGTGACAAAAGTACTACCGCCTGCCCCACAGTTCCTCGTCGTTTCTCGATCTGAGGACGGAAAGGATTTTTCCTCTGTCAACCCTTTCGTTATCCAGAAGGGCGTCGATGCCATAGCCGGATCTGTCAAATCCTGTACCAGGTTGCGTAACGGTACCTTATTACTCGAAACTGAGAGCGCCTTTCAGGCACAAAAACTGCTTCGGGCCACACTCCTGTACACATTCCCTGTCCGGGTGGAGGCCCACCGAACTTTGAATTCGTCTCGTGGTGTGGTCTACACTAGATCCCTCGACGGTTTGAATGACGAGGAGATTCAATCTTTCCTCGCTGAGCAGGGTGTGACGGCTGTCCATAGGGTCATGAAAAAGGTCAACAATGACCTTGTACCGACCCGGACACTTTTTTTGACCTTCGATAGTGTTCAGCTGCCATCGCGCATCAAAGCGGGCTACGAGGTTATTTCTGTTCGCCCCTATGTCCCGACACCTACGCGCTGCTACCAGTGTCAGCGTTTCAATCACACTCGCCAATCTTGTTCCAATGCGGCTAAATGTGTCACTTGTGGCAGGGATGCCCATGAGGGTGACTGTCCACCTCCGTCTCCTCGTTGTGTGAACTGTCAGGGTGACCATGCTGCATCCTCCCGCGACTGTCCTGTCTATAAGGAAGAACGCTGTATCCAAGAAATTCGGGTCAAAGAGAAAGTGTCCACCTCGGCTGCTCGCAAGCTATTGGCTAGTAGGAAGCCCACGCTGCTCCCAGCGGGGAAATACAGTACTGTCCTCGCCTCTCCTCGGACTACCAGGGAGGTGGCAACCCAGACCTGCGATCTGACCTTCAGCACCACGGTCGTCCGTTCGGCCAGTGCTAAGATCGCGCGGTCGACGTCTCCTCTTCGTCCCATCACCCCACAGACACCAGCCCCTTCATCAGCTTCTGCTAAGACGAAGACCCAGAAGTCAGATGCACGGGCCTTCAAGAAGGAACCGTCCCGTGCGGACTTCCTACGTACCTCGACCTCCCAGCCTTCGTCCGGTACTTCCACCAAACGACCATCCAAGAAGGCTAATAGGAAGCACAGTTCTCCTTCTCCGCCACGGCGCATTTCTTCTCCTGCGCCACCCAGCGGTTGCCGCCCCAGGCCGTCATCCCTTTCGCCTGGCCGCACCGCTGGTAGCCGAACATCTGGCCGTTCACCGGCGGAGGAAGCTCCCCCTCCCGGCCATCTTCCCAAGATGGCCGATGAACCTATAGAACCAATGGACGATGACTGTCCGCCTACTGATAGCGGCGGCAGTGCTCGCTCGAAGCCAGGCCCTCAGCGGCCTTCGAGGTGACCCCTTCTTTCGTCTTCCTTTTTTCTTACGATGGCACTTATTCACTGGAATATTCGCAGCATTCGCTCAAACCGAGAGGACTTGAAGTTGCTGCTTCGCTTGCACCGTCCGCTCGTCGTAGCCCTCCAGGAAACGAAGCTACGCCCATGCGATCAAATTGCCTTGGCACACTACACCTCTGTGCGTTTTGACCTACCCCCTGTGGTAGGTATCCCAGCTCATGGAGGGGTTATGTTGCTGGTCCGGGATGATATTTACTACGATCCCATCACGTTGCACACCGGCCTGCAGGCAGTTGCCATCCGCATTACTCTCCCCACTTTTACATTTTCCATTTGTACCGTTTACACTCCATCGTCGTCTGCCGTTACCAGGGCAGACATGATGCAACTTATTGCTCAGCTACCTGCACCATTTTTGTTAACTGGAGACTTCAATGCCCACCATCCCCTTTGGGGCTCTCCAGCATCCTGCCTGAGGGGCTCCCTGTTAGCAGACCTTTTCAACCAGCTCAATCTCGTCTGCCTCAATACTGGCGCCCCTACTTTTCTTTCGGATACATCTCACACCTATTCCCATTTAGATCTCTCTGTATGTACTCCCCAACTTGCACGCCGGTTCGAGTGGTATGCTCTTTCTGATACATATTCGAGCGACCACTTCCCGTGTGTTATCCATCTCCTGCAGCATACCCCCTCTCCGTGCTCATCTAGTTGGAACATCTCCAAAGCAGACTGGGGGCTCTTCTCTTCAAGGGCGACCTTTCAGGATCAAACATTCCCAAGCTGCGATAGTCAGGTCGCACACCTCACGGAAGTCATCCTCTCTGCTGCTGAATATTCCATCCCTCACCCTACTTCTTCTCCACGTTGCGTACCGGTCCCCTGGTGGACCGCAGCATGTAGAGACGCTCTACGTGCTCGTCGACGTGCCTTACGCGCCTTTAAACGCCACCCTACAGTGGCGAATTGTGTCAATTATAAACGATTACGTGCACAGTGTCGTCGTATTATTAAAGAAAGCAAGAAAGCCAGCTGGGCTGCTTTCACAAGCACCTTCAACAGTTTTACTCCTTCTTCTGTTGTCTGGGGTAGCCTGCGCCGGCTATCTGGCACTAAGGTCCACTCACCAGTTTCTGGCTTGACGGTCGCGAATGACGTCCTTGTGGCCCCTGAGGCTGTCTCCAATGCCTTCGGCCGCTTTTTCGCAGAGGTTTCGAGCTCCGCTCATTACCACCCTGCCTTCCTCCCCCGCAAACAGGCAGAGGAGGCTAGGCCACCTAACTTCCGCTCCTCGAATCGTGAAAGTTATAATGCCTCATTCACCATGCGGGAACTCGAAACCGCACTTGGCCGATCACGGTCCTCCGCTCCAGGGCCTGATTCTATTCATATTCAGATGCTGAAGAACCTTCCTCCTGCGGGTAAAGGTTTTCTTCTTCGTACTTACAATCGCATCTGGATTGAGGGACATGTTCCCGCATGCTGGCGCGAGTCTATTGTTGTCCCGATTCCTAAGCCGGGGAAGGACAAGCACTTGCCCTCCAGTTATCGACCCATCTCGCTTACCAGCTGTGTCTGTAAAGTGATGGAGCGAATGGTTAACTCTCGATTGGTTTGGCTGCTCGAGTCTCGACGCCTACTTACCAATGTACAATGTGGATTTCGTAGGCGCCGGTCTGCTGTTGACCATCTGGTTACCTTGTCGACCTTCATTATGAATAACTTCTTGCGGAAGCGCCCGACCGCGGCTGTGTTCTTTGATTTGGAGAAGGCTTACGACACCTGTTGGAGGGCGGGCATTCTCCGCACCATGCATACATGGGGTCTTCGCGGTCGCCTCCCTCTTTTTATTCGTTCCTTTTTAATGGATCGACAGTTCAGGGTACGTGTGGGTTCTGTCCTGTCAGACACCTTTCGCCAGGAGAATGGGGTACCACAGGGCTCAGTTTTGAGCGTCGCTCTCTTCGCCATAGCGATCAATCCAATAATGGATTGCCTCCCAGCTGATGTATCAAGCTCCCTTTTCGTGGACGATTTTACCATCTATTGCAGCGCGCAGCATACGTGTTTCCTGGAGCGCTGTCTTCAGCGTTCTCTTGACCGTCTTTACTCGTGGAGTGTCGCCAATGGCTTCCGTTTTTCTGCCGAGAAGACGGTCTGTATTAACTTCTGGCGCTACAAAGAATTTCTCCCACCGTCTTTACGACTTGGTCCCGTTGCTCTCCCATTCGTGGAGACAACAAAATTTTTAGGTCTTACATTTGACAAGAAACTTAGTTGGTCTCCACATGTGTCTTATTTGGCTGCCCGTTGTACCCGTTCTCTCAATGTTCTCCGTGTTCTCAGTGGTATGTCGTGGGGAGCGGATCGAACCGTCCTCCTTCGCCTATATCGGTCGATCGTCCGCTCCAAGCTGGATTATGGGAGCTTCGTATACTCCTCTGCACGGCCATCCATCTTACGCCGCCTCAACTCCATACAACATCGGGGTTTACGACTTGCGATCGGAGCGTTTTATACTAGTCCCGTCGAGAGTCTTCATGCTGACGCTGGTGAGTTGCCACTCACCTACCGGCGCGATATACTGCTTTGTCGGTATGCCTGTCGGCTACTGGCAATGCCTGACCACCCATCTTATCGTTCCTTTTTTGATGACTCTCTCGACAGTCAATACGGGTTGTATGTCTCCGCCCTGCTACCCCCTGGAGTTCGCTTTCGTCGCCTCCTTCAACACCTTCATTTTTCACTCCCTGCCACCTTTCGAGTGGGCGAGAGCCACACGCCACCTTGGCTCCAGGCTCAGGTTCGCGTCCACCTTGACCTCTGCTCGCTCCCGAAGGAGGTTACCCCCGATTCAGTCTACCACTCCCGTTTTGTCGAACTTCGTTCGAAGTTCATTAATACGACCTTCATTTATACAGATGGCTCTAAGACCAATGACGGGGTCGGGTGTTCTTTTATTGTCGGGGCACAAAGTTTCCAATATCGGCTCCATGGCCATTGTTCGGTCTTCACAGCTGAGCTCTTTGCCCTCTACCAGGCTGTCCTTTACATCTGCCGCCACCGACATTCTGCATATGTCATCTGCTCCGATTCCCTGAGCGCTATCCAGAGCCTCGGTGATCCGTACCCGGTTCACCCTTTCGTGCACCGGATCCAACGCTCTCTTCAGCAGCTGGTGGACGTCGGTTCTCCGGTTAGTTTTATGTGGATTCCTGGCCATGTCGGTATCCCTGGGAACGAAGCTGCAGATGCCGCGGCCAAGGCTGCGGTCCTCCAACCTCGGACAGCTTCTTGTGGTGTCCCTTCGTCAGATTGTAGCAGGGTAATTTGTCGGCGCATTGTCTCGCTGTGGCATGCCGATTGGGCTGCACTTTCAGACAACAAGCTTCGGGCCTTGAAAGCTCTACCCGTGGCTTGGACGTCCTCCTCACGCCCTTCTCGGCGGGAGGAGGTAGTTTTGGCCCAGTTGCGAATTGAACACTGCCGGTTCAGCCATCGCCATCTGCTGACGGCTGCGCCGGCGCCGTTCTGCCCATGTGGGCAATTGCTGACGGTCCGCCACATTTTAACGTCGTGTCCGAATTTTAACACCCTACGTCTCGATATTGGCCTGCCATGTACTGTAGAAGCCATTTTAGCGGATGACCCACGAGCAGCTGCTCGCGTTCTTCATTTTATCAATTTGACAACCCTCTCAAAGGACATTTGATTATGCTGTTTTCTTTTTTAATCCTATGCCTGTCAGTCTGTCTTTCATCGTGTTCTCCGTTTTGTTGCTGTTTTAAACTTGTGACTCGCGGTGCATTCCTAAAGTAGTCTGGGCGCTAATGACCGTTGACGTTGTGCGCCCTAAAACCACAAGAAAAAAAAAAAATCCAAATGATTAATACTTGCATCCTCTCACGGGCATGGTATGTCGCACAACTCCTTACGCTACCGAAACAAATCGGCAGAGCCATCTCACAAGCAGTATATTGGCTTTTGTGGTGGCATGCACTGTTCAAAGTTGATGCACAGACTTGTACGCTGCCAAAGGTCGATGGTGGCCTCGGACTCATTGACTTTCCCCGCAAATGTGCGGCCCTCCTGATTCACCGTATCGCCACTTTGCGCGAAACTGACCCTGGTGGGACAACGGCTTTTCTTATCGACCGTTATCGTCCACAATCGGCGCGTGCACCAGTCTGTTTGACACATATTCCGTTCCGAATGACGACAGTCAAAGACTATTACCTCAATCAAAGTTACGTCCTAACAGTGGCCACTGACAAGGCGCGAACGACGAAGCGCCTTTACCAAGCACTTCGAGGCCAGCCCACACCACATAAATTAGAAGACCGACGACCGTCGGTCATCTGGCACCAAGCTTGGGCTAATATCAACAACCCAGCCCTTCCTACGGAAGTTTCAGCGCTATGGTATCGTGTCGTCAACAATTTAATACCCGCTAATCATCGACTGGCGGCTATCCGCCTACAGCCCTCGGCCGCCTGCGGCCGATGTGGTGACGTAGACACCAGAGAGCACCGTCTCTTATGCCCTCACGTAACAGAAGTGTGGGACCTCGCACGTGTGCTATTAGCGCTGATTGGTGGGACGACACCAGACAATGTGTCCACCGACTGGTTCCTTACGCCTGATATTCAGACCAACCCCCGAACGCGACGTAACGCAATGGTGTGGCTCTTGGGCCACACCGTTTTCACGATTTATGACCTTTCCCTCACCGATGCTGTCTCTTTCATGGACTACCTGTGGAGCCAGCATCGCCTGGCGGAATCTGACCGGAAATATACCACTACCTTTGCAATATTTCTGAAAGTTGCACTGGTTCATGGTTCATGGTTTCCAAAAGGTGTTCCGGGTTGACTAAGGCACCTCGTTCAGGAATTGCCCGAGTTTACCCCTGGAGCTATGTCACTGAGACTCTCAACCTACCCTTGACTTCCGATACCCTAGATTTGACATTGGCCTTCTGGGCATCACTGGAGTAGACTATTCTGTGACACCAATGATTTGACAATTGGTTACATGGGAATTGAATGAACTTTATATGAGACCTTCTTGGAAAATTAGAAAACACGTAATACATCTTAGAGGATTATTACTTCGTTAATTCTATGGGCGATGGGATTATCTCGCTAGTTCCGTTTTCATTTGTGTGTGCTGCCGTCCCTGTTTTTACTTTGCCTTCATTTATGTCTTTATTTATTTACTTCTTTTAGTTTCAAACCCATCACTTGCTTCACGCCTGCAGAGGGAGGTGTTTCTCTGAGTAGTGTGTCATCGCACCCTGAGGCATAGCAGAGTGTGCCTCTGTTTTTATTTTCGTTTCATGGCAATAAGGCTTGCTACTAACAGCACCCTGCTTTATGTGCTGCGTTGACACTAGAGGATGGCGGCATTTTTGGAGCGGAAAAGGTAGGGCTATAGGGGAGGAAGGAAAAAAAAAGTGTGGTATCTGTTCTTATCAGCTTAATATCTGATACGTCCTGCATCGCAGGACCAGAATATTAAACTCATTTTTGGCTCATGACGGAGTGCTAGGGGCTTGCTCCACCTCTGTTGCGGGTTGGCCCGGCATTGCAGTACCGCCGGGATCGGCCCACCTAAAATTAATTAAAACACAGCCTGACATGGGTTAATATTCTGCAGTGGTCAGATATTCCGCTGATAGCAAAACTTGTCGTAGTTGTCGAAGTGCCCAGTAGTTAGCTGCTTACACACCACGTACTCTTTTAATTAACTTCAGATTATCGCAAGTATTTAATTTAATATATATATATATATATTTTTTTTTTTTTTTTTGCGTTTAGCTGGACCCCTCTTGCAGCCGCATTACAGCAGGCTGGCAATTTATGGGGGCACAGACCAGTGCCTTCAGATGCCTCGTTGGCGTCTCTTATGATCCGGCCACAGATAATTTTAATTAAATTTTTTGGAGTAATGACCTTAGCTCCTCGCGAACGACGACGTCGTCGTCGCCGCCGCACGCACGCAGAATACGTGTGTACACACACATATGCAGTAGGCGGTGGACGATGTAAGCACTTGGCTAGGTGTAGCTCGCGCCGGTGTAGCTCGCGCCGGCCTGGCGCTGCTGTGGGGCGGCCTCACGGCTTCTGCACCGCCCTGGCAGCTAGCGGCGTTCAAATGGGAGTCGCCGTTTACTCTTCGACATGGAGGCTAGTACTAGGCTGTTGACGATTGCTCTCGTGAATTGTCGTTCCTTCCGGCACTTGCTTTTGCGATGTTTTCGACGGTTGCCTGTTGCCATATCGGCCCGTACCACCGTGTGTCACTCCCACATGTGCAGCGCACACGCTGCAAGCATTTAGGCCCTTCCACTGCGGGTTTTCCTTATCGCTTCTCGGCCTTTTGGCTAAGAAGCACCCCGCGAGCGGAGCGTTCTGTTGGGCTCTGTCGCGGGTCGCGGGTCGCCTCTCGCGTATAGCGATCGAGGTCGTTTCGTTTGTTCTTGATTTCTCCGTCGTTGACATTTTTGCGGTGACATGACCAACCGGTCGAACAGTATTCAGTGTGTGTTCGACAGGGCCGCAAGACGGCCGACCGCGTTTGAAATACAAGAATGGATTTTTGGCGATCTACGTGTACCGGAATATGATGTTGACACCTTCCAACTGGATTTCGTCTTGTTTTCGTTATTTGTGTAATTCGTCAACCAGGAGCAATACGAAAAGTATGGCCTGGCTCTAGCAGGCCAACATCCGTTCCGCTACTTCGATGGCACAGTCGGAACAGTGCATATAGTGCCATCTGGCTTCGGGATACAGACTGTGCGGGTATTCAACGTACCCCCTGAGTGTCCCAACGAAGTAATCGGCCGTGTCCTGTCGCGGTATGGCAAGGTGCTTGGCATCACGAATGAAAAGTGGGGCAGTGCCTACCGTTTCCAGGGCAACAGCGGCGTCCGTAGTGTCCGTATGGACCTCCGCCAGCACATTCCGTCATATGTAAATATTGCGAGTACCAGGGCACAGGTTACCTATATTGGGCAACCACAGACATGCTCCCTCTGTCAATCTACGGAGCATTTACGCGTCGAATGCCCGCGCAGGCGCCCTGTGCAACTGCCGCGGGAACGCACGGAAGGTGACAACCTTGTACCTCTTCTCAGTGAGATAGTGGCGCTGAGAGAACTGACGACTCGACTCCGGGTCCGTCAGGAGAGGTGAAAACGGTGCCTAGTGCAACTATTGACAACCCTATTGAGATTGTCTCGGACCTGACGCCCGTAGTGGCGGTACCGCCGGCGGAGACTAGTGCGCCTGCTGTGGCCGGTGATGTTGTCACTGTAGAACAGATGGAGGTAGTTCTTGCTGCCCCACCCCCACCAGCAGATGACGCCAAGTCCCCACGGCGTCGTCATAGGCGCAAGAAGGCGAGCCAAGAACACCAGGCGGAGGAGGAGGGCGTCATACGTCCCCCTCCTGAGAGCAGCAGTGAGGCTGAATCTCAGGCCTCATCAGTTACACGCTCTGTTTCCGCTGACCGCTCGGACGGTATGCGGAAAACTGCTCGCCAATTAGATGCACTCATTAATTCATCAAGAGATCGGGGAGCAGTCCCCGCCAAACGTAAAAATGAACAGGGTAGCGAACAGCCGCTGCAGCGCACTCGCACCCTCTCACATACCGCTGCGACTGCGCCGTCTGCGCTGCCTAGTTCGGACTATCCCGCCGATGGGGGAGGACTGAACTGGGCTGACGACGAAGACGACGAAATGCGTGATTGAGTGGGCTTGTTCCCACATGAGCTGTCTGGTATTTGTGCCTAACATCCGGGGTGACGTAGCAGGGTTACAATTTCTATATTTACGCACCTGCTTACATACGACCATGACTGTATCTGACATTACTTTCTCTGTGTTGCTTTCTCATGCCTGCGATTGACCGTCGGCCGGGAGCCCTCTCCCTTTTAACAGTAAATATCAACTCAATCTCCAACCCAGTAAAACTACGCTCTCTGAAGGACTTTCTGCGCCTTGGTGCGTTTGATGTAGTCTTTCTCCAGGAGGTTTGTGCCCCCTTTCTCTCTGACCTGGTTGGTTATGAGGCCCTCTATAACATCGACCCTGCCGCCAGGCGAGGCACTGCTTTGCTCTACAGATCAGAGTTAACTCCATCCAATGTTACAACACTACCAAATGGTCGCGTTCTTGCATGTGTCATTCGGGATGTACTTTTTATTAACGTCTATGCTCCTTCAGGAGCTAATCACAGGCATGACAGAAGAACACTTTTTACGCCAGATATCACCCCCTTCCTGACAGCTCGTCGTCTTATCGTGTTTGGTGGCGACTTTAACTGTGTGGTCGCCGATGCTGATCAGGTCCCAACGCCTATGAGGTGTGAAGCACTCGGTTCACTCCTTCAGGCGGCTGACCTTAATGATACGTGGCGCCACTTTTATCCCGCCTACACACAATTTACTCACATCTACCCCACTGGAGCAAGCCGTGTTGATCGTGTTTATGTCTCTGCTGATTTGCTTCCTGCCCTTTGCGCCGTCCAAGTCATTCCTGTGGCGTTTAGTGACCACTGTGCGTACTCTTGCTCTTTGCATATCACGGGCCCACCCCCGGTTCCTCGGGGCACCTATTGGAAGATGAATACACTACATCTACCAATGCCCGAACTACGCACTCTGGTCACGAAAACATGGCGGGATTGCGTCGCTAGTGCATCATCATACCCTACCACTGTAGTTTGGTGGCTCCGCTGTGTGAAGCCACGGCTGCGACGTGTTATCCAGCAACATAGTCGTGAAGTCGCACACTGGAAGCGTAGCACGTTAGACTTCTATCAGCAATGCCTCAATGATGCACTGACCCTTCCTGCTGACAGGTATGACCAGCTACGCATGCGCCTCAACAAAATTAAAGCGACAATCCTTCGCTTCACTCGGGAGAAGGCCGAGGGGATGGTAGTGAGGTGCCGCTCCACATCCCTGATTGAGGGCGAGAGGCCATCCAGCTATCACCTTCCCTCTGAAAGGAATCAGGCAAAGAAAAACACCATTCTACGCCTTAAAACAGACGACGGTACACGTCTCACAGACCATCGTGAAGTTCTCAAACACCTAACAGACCATTATACGGACCTCTTCCAGGATGTTGCGGTAGACGCCGCCGCCCAACGAGCACTTATCGGTGGGGTACCAACTTCATTGGATCATCGAGACCGCGCCTGTTTAACCGAGCCACTCACACTCACTGACCTCACATCTGTCCTCCGTGCCTGTCCAGGTCAAAAATCACCTGACCCTGACGGTCTCCCTTATGAATTCTACCAACAATTCTGGGACCTGTTAGGAGACTGCTTCTGCAAAATGTGCGAGGAGATTTTTGCTGGTTGCGACTTACCCGCCGAATTTCTAGCTGGACGCATTGCCCTTATCCCAAAGGTCACAGGTCACTGTCGAGCTAAAGACCTCCGTCCTATCACCGTTCTTAACACTGATTATAAGTTGGTGGCACGAAGTGTAGCCTCTCGACTTAAACAGGTCATGAATAAGGTACTTTGCCCCACTCAATCATGTGGCGTTTCGAATCGTACCATCTTCACCGCCGCTTCTATGTACCGTAATGCGGTCCTGCTCACCGCCGACACTCGAACCCCGGCTGCAATTCTCTCCCTAGATTTCGCCGGTGCCTTTGACAGGGTCTCCCACCCTTACCTGCTGGCCGTTATGTCGCGGATGGGTTTTGGTGAGCGCTTCATAAGAATCATCCGGCACTTCTTGGATGGCGCTAATTCCACAATCGTGGTGAATGGCTGCAGATCACGACCTATTCCCATCAGACGATCAGTTCGACAAGGGTGTCCCTTGTCAATGTATTTGTTCGCTTTGGCGCTGGACCCAATGCTGCGTGACATCGAACGGATGGTCGATGGTGTCGCTCTCCCAGGCGTCACCTTCCGCAATGCGGCCTACGCGGATGATGTCGGTGTGTTCGTCGCCAACGCTAGAGACATCGATTCAGTGCGCCGCGTTCTCAACGTTTATGAACGAGCATCCGGTGCCCGACTAAATCCCGACAAAACGGTGCTGATCCCGCTAGGACCACGGTCATTGACCATCGAACGCCCATGGTACCGAGTTGTGGGGGAACAACGTATCTTGGGCCTTGTCACTGCCTGCCCGCAGCGTATGTTAACACTCACGTGGAGGCGACTTCTCACGCGCATCAGGGGACTTTGCGTGAGCCACGCTGATCGACGACTCGACCTCCATCAACGGATCCAACTGATTAATACCTACGTCCTCTCACGGGCATGGTATGGCGCACAACTCCTTACGCTACCGAAACAAATCGGCAGAGCCATCTCACAAGCAGTATATTGGCTTTTGTGGCGGCATTCACTGTTCAAAGTAGATGCACAGACTTGTACGCTGCCAAAGATCGATGGTGGCCTCGGACTCATTGACTTTCCCCGCAAATGTGCGGCCCTCCTGATTCACCGTATCGCCACTTTGCGCGAAACTGACCCTGGTGGGACGACAGCTTTTCTTTTCGACCGTTATCGTCCACAATCGGCGCGTGCACCAGTCTGTTTGACACATATTCCATTCCGAATGGCGACAGTTAAGGACTATTATCTCCATCAAAGTTACGTCCTAACAGTGGCCACTGACAAGGCGCGAACGTCGAAGCGCCTCTATCAAGCACTTCGAGGCCAGCCCACACCACATAAATTAGAAGACAGACGACCGTCGGTCATCTGGCACCAAGCTTGGGCTAATATCAACAACCCAGCCCTTCCTACGGAAGTTTCAGCACTATGGTATCGTGTCGTCAACAATTTAATACCCACTAACCATCGACTGGCGGCCATCCACCTACAAACCTCGGCCGCTTGCGGCCGATGTGGTGACGTCGACACCAGAGAGCACCGTCTCTTTTGTCCTCACGTAACAGACTTGTGGGACCTCGCACGTGTGCTATTAGCGCTGATTGGTGGGACGACACCAGACAATGTGTCCACCGACTGGTTCCTTACGCCTGATCTTCAGACCAACCCCCGAACGCGACGTAACGCAATGGTGTGGCTCTTGGGCCACACCATTTTCACGATTTATGACCTTTCCCTCACCGATGCTGTCTCTTTCATGGACTACCTGTGGGGCCAGCATCGCCTGGCGGAATCTGACCGGAACTATACCACTACCTTTGCACGATTTCTGAAAGTTGCAATGGTTCATGGTTTCCAAAAGGTGTTCCGGGTTGACTAAGGCACCTTGTCCAGGAATTGCCTGAGTTTACCCCTGGAGCTACGTCACTGAGACTCTCAACCTACCCTTGACTTGCTATACCCTAAATTTGACATTGGCCTTCTGGGCATCACTGGAGTAGACTATTCTGTGATACCATTGATTTGACAATTGGTTACATGGGAATTGAATGACCTTTCTATGAGATATTCTTGGAACATTGGAAAACACGTAATCTATCTTAGAGGATTATTATTTCGTTAATTCTATGGGCGATGGGATTATCTCGCTAGTTCCGTTTTCATTTGTGTGTGCTGCCGTCCCTGTTTTTACTTTGCCTTCATTTATGTCTTTATTTATGTATTCCTTTTCGTTTCAAAACCATCACTTGCTCCACACCTGCAGAGAGAGGTGTATTTCTGAGTAGTGTGTCATCGCTCCCTGAGGCATAGCAGTGTGTGCCTCTGTTTTTATTTTCGTTTTATGGCAATAAGGCTTGCCACTAACAGCACCCTGCTTTACGTGCTGCGTTGACACTAGAGGATGGCGGCAATTTTGGAGAGGACAAGGTAGGGCTATAGGGGAGGAAGGAGGCCCATTAAAAAAAAAAGAAAAAAAAGAAAAAAAAGAAAAAAAAGTGTAGTATCTGTTCTTATCAGCTTAATACGAGCTAATATGGGCTGATTTCTGCACCGGGAAGCGGTCGCGCTTATTTTCTTGTTTCAGGTCCGCGACCTGAACAATGGAGCTCGTGGTGACGCTGCCGGCGGACGTCTTTCGCTGCCGGATCTGTTTCGTCACCAAGGCTGCTGGCAGGCCAACTTTTGGCGAGTACAAGGACCACTCGGCCCTTCTCCGCCACTACAGGAGGCTGCACGACCCGGAAACGGTCCCCGTTTTCGAGTGCGCGTTTTGCGGCCGACGCGACCCGCAGTTGAAGAAGCTGCGGAAGCATCAGCGGTCCTGCAATGCAGAGTCCGCCACCCCCGGCGCTGCCAGTCGGGGGAGTGTGAGTATGGGACACGATGCCGTGTCTGGCTCTCTGGGGCACCCAGAGAGGTCGGCCGGCGGGAGGTCACAGGCGAGGGCCCCCGAAGCTAGTAGGACAGGCCCTTCGTCCTTAGTTAGTGCTGGGCGAAAGCCACAGGCGAAAGCGGCTCGGGAAGCTAGTACCATAGGCCGCCTAGCCTTAGATAATAGAGAGGGGCTATGGCCACAGCCCAGTCTGGTCCGGTCCCCGAAGCTAGTAGGACAGACCGGCTGGACTTAGGATTAACTTACGCGGCGGTCCTGACCCGCAGCAGCGTGGTGGGCTCACAGGCTGCCTTGCCCTCACCCTGTGTGAGTGTGCAGGCGTCTGCGACACCCAGGACGGCGGTGGTTGCTACCCCCGCGTCGTGCGTACTGTGTGTGCGCACGCCGAGGAGGTCTGGCATCCCCCTGCCGATACGCTCCGCGACGTCAACCGCGTCGCCACGAGTGCCGAGCGCAAGTTCGGGAGGTGAAGGCAGCACGCTGCCGACGCCACCCGCCGAACGCGTCGCTCCGGCCAGAGGCGCAGTGTCCGGCAAAGACCGCGGCTCGCCGCTGCCCGCGCCGGCCATTGCACCCAGTGGCGTACGCTGGCCACGTCGTGCGGCTGCCGCAGGCGCCTCCCGCCCGCCATCTGTCGGGAGCGTGGGTACCGGCCTGGGACTGCCGCCCGCATTCGCTACGCCGCCAACAGGTGGCTCTGCGATGCGGGTGGACAGTGGCAGGCAGGCTGCCTCGCTCGCCGCGACCGGTGGTGTTGTTACTCACGGCGCAGCCGCGCCGCTGTTTGACGCACCAAAGGCCGCGAGCCCGACGGATGTACCGGACGGTGTGGTGCTTGTGCGGTCGCAGACGTACACGCGCCGCGTTTCCTCTGCCCTGCCGGCGGCCACGTCGAGTGACGCCCGTCACTCCGTTTCCGCTCAGGCAGGGAGTGTTACTAACAAAACAGCTCTTGTTGCAGATGATGAGTGGCACGTAGTCACCCCCCGGAGGGACAAACGCCGTGCTACAGGACGCAGACCGCCACCTCCTGACCGACGGCGCATCATACCGCCCAGTCCGCGTAACAGCGGCCCTGCGCGAGCCAACGCGTCTGGGCGGCCGGCGCGAGCTACACCTCGTGTATCTCGCGCCGGCGGCCGGGCACGGGCGACCGCTGGGCCATCTGTTGGCGGCGCGGCGAACATCAGCCGTGGTGCGCTGGGCCCGAGCGCCAGGCCGGCGCGAGCTACACCTCGTGTATCTCGCGCCGGCGGCCGGGCGCGGGCGACCGCTGGGCCATCTGTTGGCGGCGCGGCGAACACCAGCCGCGGTGCGCCCGACCCGAGCGCCAGGCCGGCGCGAGCTACACCGGCACCTGCTGCTACCGCTGCGCCACCTGTCGACGGCGCGGCAACTGAAAGCAGCACTGCGCGGTCCACGCCAGATGGCAGCGCGGCACCACCACCGATGCAGACGACGGAGCGGCGCGACGTGAGCGGAGGGACTGCAGCTGCGTCTCCGAGACATGGCAGCAAGAAGAGGAGACGCCGACGTCGTAACGACCGTCCCAGTCCCAACCTCCCGCCGCAAAACTCCCTTCCTCCACCTAACCTGACAGGCCCTCCTGTACCCTCCGAACAGGGCGCAACAGAGGCAGCTCCGCCCCCCCCCCCTCCCCTGGCCGACGCCCAGCCAACGGAGAGGCAGCGGCGCTGGCTGGCGGCCCTGGACAGCGTCCACAACAAGCAGTGGGACGCATTCGTCGCGGTCGTCGAGGACTTCATCTCCGAGATCGCCGAGACGAAGCCACAACGCCAGGCAGCCGGAGATCGACAGGATGGGCCACCAGCAGCAGCACACCGCGGCCAGGGCCGCGCCGACGCTGCTGCCAATCCCCCTCCCCCTGCCCCTACACGCGGCCGCGGTGGGCAGCGCGGTGGACGTGGCGCACGGCGTGCGGCGGCCGCCGAGCGTCGGTACAGCGCGAGTGCAGCTTCTGAGATTCAGAAGCTGTACCGCGCGGACCGGCGCAAGGCGATGCAGCGCGTCCTTGGCGAGACGTCGCCGTACTGCCAAATCGATGGCAGCGTGCTCACGGAGCACTTTAAGGGGGTATACTCTAAATCTGACTTTTTTGTTACAGATTTACCAGCTGCTGTCCCGGACTTTGCCGCCACCACGCCTCCTGATGTCAGCGAGGAGGTCCTGTCGCTGATCACCTCCGCGGAGGTGCAACAGCGGCTCCAGAAGGCGAGCAATACTGCTCCTGGGGCAGACGGAGTCACCTACTCGGACCTGCGACGCGAGGATCCTGGCTGCCATGTGCTAGCTAGGATCTTCTCGCGCTGCTGGAATGAGCAGAAGACTCCGATGCAGTGGAAAGTATCCACTACCGTCCTCATCCACAAGAAAGGGGACGTCTCGGACGTGGCAAACTGGCGGCCTCTAGCATTGAGCTCCACCATCTCTAAGCTCTTTGCTGCAATCGTTGCGGACCGCACTTCCCTCTGGGCAGAGCGTTTGAACCAGCTCTCCCCAGAGCAGAAGGGCTTCCGCACGTTTGAAGGCTGCTATGAGCACAACTTCATTGTGCAGACGGCAATTGATGATGCAAGGCGCAGGGGAGGCCAAGCATGCTTCGCTTGGCTTGATCTGGCGAATGCTTTTCGTTCAGTGCCTCACGCTCACCTCCTTGGTGTACTGAGCAGGATGGGACTGCCAGAGCAATTGCACCATCTAATTGCCGACATGTACGATGGTTGCTCCACCCGCGTCCGTACATCTGACGGACTAACGGAGGAGATTGAGATCCAGGCGGGGGTCAAGCAGGGCTGTCCACTGTCGCCCATCGTCTTTAATCTCGCGCTCGAGCCGGCACTTCGCGCCGCAACCTCGCTCAGAAATGAGTGTGGTATTCCGCTTAGCCGCGTCAGTGTGAGCGCACTGGCGTACGCGGACGATATCGTGCTCCTGGCGCGGGATTCAGAGGCGATGCAGACGCTCCTCAATGTTGTGGGTGAGGCGGCGACGTGGGCCGGGCTTACCTTCAAGCCGTCGAAGTGTGCCACGCTTCACATCCGCCGTCGGCAGACACTAGGCTCGGTATTCGCCCTGCAAGGGGGAGAACCAGCCGTGCTCGGTGCGGGTGACGCCTACCTCCATCTTGGCGTTCCCACCGGGTACAAAGTCACGCAGACGCCAACGGATGCGATCGCGGCAATTCGACGTGACTTGCAGCACCTGGACGCTTCCCTGCTGGCTCCCTGGCAGAAGATTGACGCTGTGCGTGTCTTCCTCCTCCCCAGGCTTGACTTTGTCATGCGGGGCGGAGCGGTACGCAAGGGGCCGCTATCTGCGCTCGACAAGGCAGTGAAAGCGGCTGTCAAATCATGGCTCTTCCTTCCACAGCGTGCGTCCACTGAACAGCTGTACCTCGCGCTGGGAGAGGGAGGATGCGGCCTGACGCCGCTCGCGGACGCTGCGGACATCTCCACCATCGTCCACGGCTTCCGCATGCTGCACTGCGACGACGCCACCGTCCGCGACATCGCCTGGGCCACTCTATCCACGGCCGTGCGCCGCCGACTGGGGAGGGAGCCGAGTCGATCCGACTTGGCCACCTACCTTAGCGGCAGCACTGAGGGCGACCTCGCACGTGACGGAGGTGACATCCAGTCACTGTGGACACGCGTCAGGAACGCCACAAGGCGCCTAGCGCCGCGTGGCGTCACCTGGCGCTGGAGTGAACTGTAGTCTGAGTTGCAGGTGGAGGTCGGCGGCCGACCCGCCATCGCTGACGACGCGGAACACGACGGCATCGGAGGGGTGACGCAGCCGGCCACGGAGAGGACGGCGCCCGGGACTACACGACACCTCGAAGATGGCGGCGATGGACCGCAACACGATGATGACAGCGTGGGACGCACCGTCAACACTGGCGTCGAGCATGTCCGGGTGGGAGGGGGCGCCAAACGTCTTCTCTCGCGGACGCTCCGCGAGTGTCTGAGGCAGCGCCTGCGCCACATCTTACTCAGAAAACCGGACCAGGGGAAGGTGTTCGAGTGCACCAGGGAGTCCACAGCGTCCAACCACTTCATAGCGGGAGGCAAATACACTCGCTTCGCAGACTGGCGCTTCATTCATCGCGCCAGGCTCGGAGTCGTGCCTCTGAACGGATGTCGCCGCTTTGATGGGCGGGCAAACAACAACAAAGCCTGCCGACGCTGTGGCCACAACAACGAGACGCTCCCACACGTGATTAACGCGTGTATGGTGCACTCAGCAGCCCTGCAGTATCGCCACAACGCGGTCCTCAACCGCCTCGCGACAGCAGTCGCTGGGCGGCCAAGGAGAGGAAACACTGCTGTTCCTGACATCAGGATCAACCAAGCCGTCATAGGGGACAGCAGTGGGCTGCGTCCGGACCTCGTAATAACTGACGAGGCCGCGAAGACTGTGACCATCGTCGATGTGACAATCCCCTTCGAGAATAGGCGGATTGCGCTCGACAACGCTCGGCAACTGAAGAAGATAAAGTACGCCGACGTTGCGCGCGGATTAGCCGCTCGCGGCTATTCCGTCACTGTCGACGCCCTGGCTGTCGGCAGTCTGGGGGCGTGGGACCGCCAGAACGATGCGGTGCTTCGGCACCTAGGCATCGCCAGCCGCTACTGCCAACTGATGCGGCGATTGATGGTGTCCGACACCATCAAGTGGTCCCGCGACATCTACGTTGAACACATCACTGGCCACCGCCAGTATGTGTCCCCCTAGACTGTGGCATGCTCTGACGTCAGGCTGCGAGACCCTCGAGACTGCAGTCGTCGGAGAACTTCGAGGTCGGTGCCTTCGTGACGTCGGTGTCGAGATTCTCCTTCACGACGCGGGACCTGCGGCGCTACACCATCTTCGCGCCGCACTGCAGCAGTGCCGAGTCAGTAGCGGTGCGTGCGGTGCTGCCTGGTGCCCCTCCCTCCGTGGTGGCCGCCGAATATGGCCCCCACCTCGGTTGGCGCGGTGCTGGGCGGCGCCGTACGCGTGCCTACTGCCCGGCAGTCTCCAGCCAGCGTGGGAAGCAACACCCTCCTGCCACGACACCCCAGTGACGTCCGCCGCAAGGCGGACAGAGGGGAGAAGTCCGGCTGAGTGTGACCCGCCTGCGTGTGTGGCGCACCAGCCGCTGGCAGCCGTGCATGTGCAGTGTGCTGTCAGGGCATGGAGATGAATAAAATAAAATAGCCCCTAAATTAGGTCCAATTTACCCCTGGTCTGACGTAAGTAAGGCCGCGCCTAACGCGGGATTAATCTTAAGGTTATATACTTAAGAATCCGCGCCTAACGCGGCCTCATGATATTTAAGTAGTGGGCTTAACCCACGAACTAGAATAGTGATTAAATACTTAAGTACGGTTAGAACCGTTTCTCTTAAATTTTTTCTAAACTTAATAAATCTGTAAAACTCGCATTGTATAGAGTCATGAATATTCTTTCTTAAATTTATACTTCTTAAAAATGTAACTAAGAATTATCTCGATAAATAAAAATCTGTTCTTATCAGCTTAATATCTGATACGTCCTGCATCGCAGGACCAGAATATTAAACTCATTTTTGGCTCATGACGGAGTGCTAGGGGCTTGCTCCACCTCTGTCGCGGGTTGGCCCGGCATTGCAGTACCGCCGGGATCGGCCCACCTAAACTTAATTAAAACACAGCCTGAAATGGGTTAATATTCTGCAGTGATCTGATATTCCGCTGATAGCAAAACTTGTCGTAGTTGTCGATGTGCCCAGTAGTTAGCTGCTTACACACCACGTACTCTTTAAATTAATTTTAGATTGTCGCAAGTACACAATTTTTTTTTTTTTTTTTTTGTTGCCTGTAGCCAGACCCCTCTTGCAGCCGCATTACACCAGGCTGGCAATTTATGGGGGCACAGAACACTGCCTTCAGATGCCTCGTTGGCGTCTCTTATGGTCCGGCCACAGATAATTTTAATTTTAATTAAATTTTTTGGAGTTATAACCTTAGCTCCTCGCGAACGTCGTCGCCGCCGCACGCACGCAGAATACGTGTGTACACACGCATATGCAGTAGGCGGTGGACGATGTAAGCACTCGGCTAGGTGTAGCTCGCGCCGGCCTCGCGCCGGTGTAGCTCGCGCCGGCCTGGCGCTGCTGTGGGGCGGCCTCGCGCCTTCTCCACTGCCCTGGCAGCTAGCGGCGTTCAAATGGGGGTCGCAGTTTACTCTTCGACATGGAGGCTAGTACTGGGCTGTTGACGAGTGCTCTCGTGAATTGTCGTTCCTTCCGGCACTTGCTTTTGCGATGTTTTCGACGGTCGCCTGTTGCCATACCGGCCCGTACCACCGTGTGTCACTCCCACATGTGGAGCGCACACGCTGCAAGCATTTAGGCCCTTCCACTGCGGGTTTTCCTTATCGCTTCTCGGCCTTTTGGCTAAGATCAAAGTGTAGTATCTGTTCTTATCAGCTTAATACAAGCTAATATGGGCTGATTTCTGCACCGGGAAGCGGTCGCGCCTATTCTCTTGTTTCAGGTCCGCGACCCGAACAATGGAGCTCGTGGTGACGCTGCCGGCGGACGTCTTTCGCTGCCGGATCTGCTTCGTCACCAAGGCTGCAGGCAGGCCAACTTTTGGCGAGTACAAGGACCACTCGGCCCTTCTCCGCCACTACAGGAGGCTGCACGACCCGGAAACGGTCCCCGTTTTCGAGTGCGCGTTTTGCGGCCGACGCGACCCGCAGCTGAAGAAGCTGCGGACGCATCAGCGGTCCTGCAATGCAGAGTCCGCCACCCCCGGCGCTGCCAGTCGGGGGGGAGTGGCCACCGCCAGTATGTGTCCCCCTAGACTGTGGCATGCTCTGACGTCAGGCTGCGAGACCCTCGAGACTGCAGTCGTCGGAGAACTTCGAGGTCGGTGCCTTCGTGTCGTCGGTGTCGAGATTCTCCTTCACGACGCGGGACCTGCGGCGTTACACCATCTTCGCGCCGCACTGCAGCAGTGCCGAGTCAGTAGCGGTGCGTGCGGTGCTGCCTGGTGCCCCTCCCTCCGTGGTGGCCGCCGAATATGGCCCCCACCTCGGTTGGCGCGGTGCTGGGCGGCGCCGTACGTGTGCCTACTGCCCGGCAGTCTCCAGCCAGCGTGGGAAGCAACACCCTCCTGCCACGACACCCCAGTGACGTCCGCCGCAAGGCGGACAGAGGGGAGAAGTCCGGCTGAGTGTGACCCGCCTGCGTGCGTGGCGCACCAGCCGCTGGCAGCCGTGCATGTGCAGTGCGCTGTCAGGGCATGGAGATGAATCAAATAAACACAAAATAGCTCCTAAATTAGGTCCAAACTACCCCTGATCTGACATAAGTAAGGCCGCGCCTACCGCGGGATTAATCTTAAGGTAATATACTTAAGTATCCGCGCCTAACGCGGCCTCATGATATTTAAGTAGTGGGCTTAACCCACGAACTAGAATAGTGATCAAATACTTAAGTACGGTTAGTACCGTTTTTTCTTAAATTTATCTAAACTTAATAAACCTGGAAAACTCGTATTGTATAGAGTCATGGATATTCTTTTCTTAAATTTATACTTCGTAAGATTGTAACTAAGAATTATCTCGGAAAATAAAAATCTGTTCTTATCAGCTTAATATCTGATACGTCCTGCATCGCAGGACCAGAATATTAAACTCATTTTTGGCTCATGACGGAGTGCTAGGGGCTTGCTCCACCTCTGTCGCGGGTTGGCCCGGCATTGCAGTACCGCCGGGATCGGCCCACCTAAACTTAATTAAAACACAGCCTGAAATGGGTTAATATTCTGCAGTGATCAGATATTCCGCTGATAGCAAAACTTGTCGTAGTTGTCGATGTGCCCAGTAGTTAGCTGCTTACACACCACGTACTCTTTAAATTAATTTTAGATTGTCGCAAGTACACAATTTTTTTTTTTTTTTTTTGCCTGTAGCCAGACCCCTCTTGCAGCCGCATTACACCAGGCTGGCAATTTATGGGGGCACAGAACACTGCCTTCAGATGCCTCGTTGGCGTCTCTTATGGTCCGGCCACAGATAATTTTAATTAAATTTTTTGGAGTTATAACCTTAGCTCCTCGCGAACGTCGTCGTCGCCGCCGCACGCACGCAGAATACGTGTGTACACACGCATATGCAGTAGGCGGTGGACGATGTAAGCACTCGGCTAGGTGTAGCTCGCGCCGGCCTCGCGCCGGTGTAGCTCGCGCCGGCCTGGCGCTGCTGTGGGGCGGCCTCGCGCCTTCTCCACTGCCCTGGCAGCTAGCGGCGTTCAAATGGGGGTCGCAGTTTACTCTTCGACATGGAGGCTAGTACTGGGCTGTTGACGAGTGCTCTCGTGAATTGTCGTTCCTTCCGGCACTTGCTTTTGCGATGTTTTCGACGGTCGCCTGTTGCCATACCGGCCCGTACCACCGTGTGTCACTCCCACATGTGGAGCGCACACGCTGCAAGCATTTAGGCCCTTCCACTGCGGGTTTTCCTTATCGCTTCTCGGCCTTTTGGCTAAGAAGCACCCCGCGAGCGGAGCGTTCTGTTGGGCTCTGTCGCGGGTTTTGGGTCACCTCTCGCGTATAGCGATCGAGGTTTCGTTTGTTCTTTATTTCTCCGTCGTTGACATTTTTGCGGTGACATGACCAATCGGTCGAATAGTATACAGTGTGTGTTCGACAGAGCCGCAAGACGGCCGACCGCGTTTGAAATACAAGAATGGATTTTTGGCGATCTACGTGTACCGGAACATGATGTTGACACCTTCCAACTGGATTTCGTCTTATTTTCGTTATTTGTGAAATTCGTCAACCAGGAGCAATACGAAAAGTATGGCCTGGCTCTAGCGGGCGAACATCCGTTCCGCTATTTCGATGGCAGTGTTGGTACAGTGACAATCGTGCCGTCTGGGTTTGGCATACGGACTGTGCGGGTGTTCAACGTACCCCCTGAGTGTCCGAATGAAGTAATCGGCCGTGTCTTGTCGCGGTATGGCACGGTGCTCAGCATCACGAATGAGAGGTGGGGCAGTGCCTACCGCTTCCAGGGCAACAGCGGCGTTCGTAGTGTCCGCATGGACCTCCGCCAGCACGTACCGTCGTATTTAAATATTGCGAGTACCAGGGCCCAGGTCACATATATTGGGCAACCGCAGACTTGCTCCCTTTGTCAATCGACGGAGCATCTCCGCGTGGAGTGCCCGCGCCGGCGCCCTGTGCAATTGCCGCGGGAACGCGCTGCTGGTACCGACCTTGTGCCTCTCCTCAGCGAGGTAGTGGCGGGTGCTGCCCGCCGTCCCGCTGAGCGGCCTGACGTGTCACACCCGCCGGATGCAGTGCAACCGGCGCCCGGTGCACCGGTTGACGAACCCGTCCCGGACCGGGCGCCCGTTGTGGCGGTACCGCCGGCGGCAGCTGATGTGCCCGCTATGGCGAGTGATGTGGTCGCTGTAGAACAGATGGAGGTCGTTATTCCTACCCCGCCTCTCCCGGCAGATGACGCTAAGTCCCCCCGCCGTCGTCATCGACGCAAGAAGGCGAACCCAGACCAGTCGGCGGAGGCGGCGGACGTTTTCCGTCCCCCTGAAAGCGGCAGTGAGACTGACTCTCAGGCCTCGTCGGTTTCCCGCTCTGTTTCCGCTGACCGCTCGGGCGGTATGCGGCAAACTGCTCGACAACTAGAGGCTCTTATCAGTTCATCGCGAGATCGGGGAGCGATCCCTGCAAAACGGAAACATGACCAGGGTAGCGATCAGCCACTGCAGCGTACTCGTACCCTTTCACATCCTACTGCGTCCGAACCGTCTGCGCCGCCTGGCTCGGACTATCCTGCCGATGGGGGAGGCCTGAACTGGGCTGACGACGAGGGCGATGAAATGCGTGATTGAGTGGGCTTTCCCCACATGAGCTGCTTGGTATTCTTTTCTCACATCCGGGGTGATATAGCGGGGTTCCGATGTGGATGTTTCCACACCTGCTTCCCTACGGCCGTGTCCCTATCTGCCGTTATTTCCTCTGTGTTGCTCTACCATGCCTGCCTTTGACCGTCCGCCGGGAGCCCTCTCCCTTTTAACGGTCAATATTAACTCCATCTCCAATCCGGTCAAACTTCGCTCTTTGAAGGACTTTCTCCGCCTTGGTGCGTTTGATGTGGTATTTCTCCAGGAGGTTTGTGCCCCTTTTCTATCTGACCTAGTTGGTTATGAGGCACTGTATAACATCGACCCTGACGCCCGGCGGGGTACTGCTTTGCTCTACCGATCAGAGTTCACTCCATCCCATGTTACCACGCTCCCCAACGGTCGTGTCCTTGCATGTATCCTTCAAGATGTCCTTTTTCTAAATGTCTATGCTCCTTCCGGTGCTAACCACAGGCATGACAGAACGACACTTTTTCAGTCTGATATCCCCCCTTTCTTAGCAGCTCGTCGCCCTATTGTCTTTGGCGGAGACTTCAACTGTGTGGTAGCCGGAGTTGACCAGGTCCCGACGCCTATGCGGTGTGAAGCGCTCGCTTCACTCCTTCGAGCGGCTGACCTTACTGACACGTGGCGCCACTTTCATCCCGCCTACACGCAATTTACCCACATTTATCCCACTGGAGCCAGCCGTATAGATCGTGTTTGTCTCGACTGATTTGACTCCCGCCCTTTGTGCCGTCCAAGTCATACCCGTGGCCTTTAGTGACCACTGTGCGTACTCGTGTTCCTTGCGTATCGCGGGTCCAGCCCCGGTTCCTCGTGGCACCTTTTGGAAGATGAATACCCTTCATCTGCCAATGCCCGAACTTCGTGCTCTTGTCACGAAAACATGGCAGGACTGTCTCGCGGACACTTCCCGGTACCCTACCACGGTGGTTTGGTGGCTCCGCTGTGCGAAACCCCGGCTGCGACGTGTTCTCCGACAATATAGTCACGACGTCGCCCACTGGAAACGTAGCACGTTAGCCTTCTATCAGCAGTGTCTCATTGACGCCCTGACTCTTCCTGCTGACAGGTATGATCAGCTCCGCATGCGCCTCAACAAAATTAAAGCGAAAATCCTTCGCTTCTCTCGGGAGAAAGCCGACGGTATGGTGGTGCGGTGTCGTTCTGAATACCTGATTGAAGGCGAGAGGCCATCCATCTATCACCTTGCCTCTGAACGAACTCGTGCCAAGAAGAACGCCATTCTGCGCCTTAAAGCAGACGATGGTACGCGTATCACAGACTACCGTGAAGTCCTCCAACACCTGACGGACCATTTCACCAACCTCTTCCAGGATGTTGAGGTCGACGTCGCCGCCCAACATGCACTTATCAGTGGGGTGCCAACTTCTTTGGATCGTCATGACCGCGGCTCTTTAACCGAGCCACTGACACTCGCTGAACTCACATCTGTCCTCCGTGCCTGTCCGGGACACAAGTCACCTGGCCCCGATGGTCTCCCTTATGAGTTCTACCAACACTTTTGGGACCTGCTCGGCGACCGTTTCTGTACAATGTGCGAGGAGATTTTCGCTGGATGCGACTTACCCGCCGAATTTTTAACTGGACGTATTGCCCTTATTCCAAAGGTGACTGGCCACTGTCGAGCTCAGGACCTGCGTCCTATCACTGTTCTTAACACTGACTATAAGTTGGTGGCACGATGTGTGGCCTCCCGTCTCAAACAGGCGATGACTAAGGTACTTTGCCCCACTCAATCCTGTGGCGTTTCGCGTCGGAACATCTTCACCGCCGCTTCCCTGTACCGCGATGTTGTCCTCCTCACCGCCGACACTCGCACCTCAGCTGCCATTCTTTCCTTGGACTTCGCCGGTGCCTTTGACAGAGTCTCGCACCCTTACCTACTGGCCGTTATGTCGCGGATGGGTTTTGGGGAGCGCTTCATACGCATCATCCGCAATTTCTTGCATGGGGCGAATTCCACTGTCGTGGTGAACGGTTGCCGGTCGCGCCCCATTCCTATCAGACGGTCGGTTCGACAGGGATGTCCCTTGTCGATGTATCTGTTTGCCTTAGCGCTAGACCCCATGCTGCGTGACATTGGCCGGTTGGTCGACGGTGTCGCTCTTCCAGGCGTCACCTTCCGCTGTGCGGCCTACGCCGACGACGTTGGTGTGTTTGTTGCTAACGCCAGGGACATCGATTCCGTTCGCCGCGTCCTCGACGTCTACGAACGGGCCTCCGGTGCTCAGTTAAATCCCAACAAGACCGTGCTGCTTCCGCTAGGGCCCCGTTCGTTGACCGTCGAACGCCCCTGGTACCGCGTTGTGGGGGAACAGCGTATCTTGGGTCTTGAGGTGACTGCCTGTCCGCAGCGTATGTTAACCCTCACGTGGCGGCGGCTTCTAACACGCATCCGAGGCCTTTGCGTGAGCCACGCTGATCGGCGACTCGACCTCCATCAACGCGTCCAGCTGATTAATGGTTATCTCCTATCACGGGCATGGTATGTCGCCCAACTCCTTACGCTACCCAAACAGATCGGCCGAGCCATATCACAAGCGGTATATTGGCTTTTGTGGCGGCATGCGCTGTTCAAGGTTGATGCGCTGACTTGTACGCTGCCGAAGGTCGATGGTGGCCTCGGCCTCATTGACTTTTCCCGGAAATGTGCGGCCCTGCTGATTCACCGTGTTGCCACTTTGCGCGACGCCGACCCAGGCGGGACTACAGCGGTCCTCTTCGACCGTTATCGTCCACACTCAGCGCGTGCACCGGTGTGTTTGACGCATATTCCGTTCCGGCTGACGACGGTAAAAGACTATTATCTCCACCGCAGTTATGTCCTCCCAGTGGCCACGGACAAGGCGCGCACATCGCGGCGCCTTTACCATGCACTTCGCGGCCAGCCCACACCGCATAAATTGGAGGACAGGCGACCGTCAGTCATCTGGCGCCATGTTTGGGCTAATATCAACAACTCCGCCCTTCCCACGGACGTTTCGGCGCTCTGGTATCGTGTTGTCAACAATTTGATACCTACCAACCATCGCCTGGCGGCCATCCGTCTACAGCCCTCGGCTGCTTGCGGCCGGTGTGGTGACGTCGATACCAGAGAACACCGATTCCTCTGCCCTCACGTCGCGGAAGTGTGGGACCTTGCCCGTGTGCTCTTAGCGCTGATTGGTGGGACGACACCGGACAATGTGTCCATCGACTGGTTCCTCACCCCTGATCTTCAAACCAACCCCCGGACGCGACGAAACGCAATGGTGTGGCTCTTGGGCCACACCATTTTCACAATCTATGACCTTTCCATCACCGATGCTGTCACCTTTATGGACTACCTGTGGAGCCAGCATCGCCTGACGGAATCTAACCGGACATACACCAATACCTTTGCTCGGTTTTTGAAGGTTGCCATGATTCATGGATACCAAAAGGTGTTCAGGGTTGACTAAGGCACCTCGTCCAGGTATTGCCTGGATTACCCCTGGAGCTATGTCACTGCGACTCTCAACCTACCCTCGACTTCCTATACCCTAACTTTGACATTGGCCTTCTGGGCATCACTGGAGTCGACTATTCTGTGTCATAAATGATTTGAAAATTGGTTACATGAGAATTGAATGACCTTTACATGAGGCATTCCTGGTAAAATGGGAAACACGTAATAAATCTTAGAAGATTCTTATTTTTGTTAATTCTATAGGCGATGGGATTATCTCGCTAGTTTCGTTTTTCATTTGTGTGTGCTGCCGTCCCTGTTTTTACTTTGCCTTCATTTATGTCTTTATTTCTTTATTCCTTTAGTTCGAAACCATCACTTGCTTCACACCTGCAGAGAGAGGTGAATTTCTGAGTAGTGTGTCGACGCTCCCTGAGGCATAGCAGAGTGTGCCTCTGGTTTTATTTTCTTTTATTTATATTCGTTTCTGGCAATAAGGCTTGCCACTACCAGCACCCTGGTTTACATGCTGCGTTGACACTCGAGGATGGCGGCATTAAAAAAAAAAAAAATAAAAAAAAAATAAAAAAAAATAAAAAAAAAACAAAAAAAAAATAAAAATAAATAAAAAAAAAAATAAAAAAAAAATAAAAAAAAAGTGTAGTAAAAAAAAAAAAAAAAGTGTAGTATCTGTTCTTATCAGCTTAATGCTGGTAAGGTCGGATACAAAACACTAGATACGCGATGTATTTCTTTAGTCATTGGTCTCCCAATGCCCGATTATGACGAAGCTGCAGTGGCGGCTCCGGAACGTGGCCAGCCTTGCTGTGAGGGCAGCAACTGCTGGTGCTTCTGCCGGACTCGCCCTGCATTGAATACTTCTCCCTCATTTTCTCCCGATTTTGACGAGGGTTGCGAGATGCTCAGGCCCCATCTGCCCCCTGCTCGATCGAATGGTGGCGATCTGGAGCGCGGCAGATGCAGACCGGTCTCGTGTGTGTCCAGCCTTCGCTGTTGACACCGGCGGCAGAGTTGAGTGGCATATGCGCCTTCCCATATGAACCCTCGCTCTGCTCGCTTTCCTATTTTTCCCCCGGCCAGCTACGTCTGGATCTCCACCGGGGTTGAACACAAGCGTATGACACGCTCCATCTTGGCCAGAACAATTCTCTGGATCACACCAAGATCTTATATTCCTAAGATAATTCTTAGTTACGTCCGCCCGAAGTGTGACGCTCCGGTGCTCCATCTGCCTGCAGCCGCCGTCGAGCAACACCTTCGTGGCTAACTCCTACCGAAGTTGAACCTTTCCTAAGCTTCCTTCCCAAAGTATTACCTCAATGACTAAAAAAATCTGTTCTTATCAGCTTAATATCTGATACGTCCTGCATCGCAGGACCAGAATATTAAACTCATTTTTGGCTCATGACGGAGTGCTAGGGGCTTGCTCCACCTCTGTCGCGGGTTGGCCCGGCATTGCAGTACCGCCGGGATCGGCCCACCTAAAATTAATTAAAACACAGCCTGAAATGGGTTAATATTCTGCAGTGGTCAGATATTCCGCTGATAGCAAAACTTGTCGTAGTTGTCGATGTGCCCAGTAGTTAGCTGCTTACACACCACGTACTCTTTAAATTAATTTTAGATTATCGCAAGTATTCAATTTTTTTTTTTTTTTTTTTTTTTTTGCCTTTAGCCGGACCCCTCTTGCAGCCGCATTACACCAGGCTGGCAATTTATGGGGGCACACAACAGTGCCTTCAGATGCCTCGTTGGCGTCTCTTATGGTCCGGCCACAGATAATTTTAATTAAATTTTTTGGAGTTATAACCTTAGCTCCTCGCGAACGTCGTCGTCGCCGCCGCACGCACGCAGAATACGTGTGTACACACGCATATGCAGTAGGCGGTGGACGATGTAAGCACTCGGCTAGGTGTAGCTCGCGCCGGCCTCGCGCCGGTGTAGCTCGCGCCGGCCTGGCGCTGCTGTGGGGCGGCCTCGCGCCTTCTCCACTGCCCTGGCAGCTAGCGGCGTTCAAATGGGGGTCGCAGTTTACTCTTCGACATGGAGGCTAGTACTGGGCTGTTGACGAGTGCTCTCGTGAATTGTCGTTCCTTCCGGCACTTGCTTTTGCGATGTTTTCGACGGTCGCCTGTTGCCATACCGGCCCGTACCACCGTGTGTCACTCCCACATGTGGAGCGCACACGCTGCAAGCATTTAGGCCCTTCCACTGCGGGTTTTCCTTATCGCTTCTCGGCCTTTTGGCTAAGAAGCACCCCGCGAGCGGAGCGTTCTGTTGGGCTCTGTCGCGGGTTTTGGGTCACCTCTCGCGTATAGCGATCGAGGTTTCGTTTGTTCTTTATTTCTCCGTCGTTGACATTTTTGCGGTGACATGACCAATCGGTCGAATAGTATTCAGTGTGTGTTCGACAGAGCCGCAAGACGGCCGACCGCGTTTGAAATACAAGAATGGATTTTTGGCGATCTACGTGTACCGGAACATGATGTTGACACCTTCCAACTGGATTTCGTGTTGTTTTCGTTATTTGTGAAATTCGTCAACCAGGAGCAATACGAAAAGTATGGCCTGGCTCTAGCGGGCGAACATCCGTTCCGCTATTTCGATGGCAGTGTTGGTACAGTGACAATCGTGCCGTCTGGGTTTGGCATACGGACTGTGCGGGTGTTCAACGTACCCCCTGAGTGTCCGAATGAAGTCATCGGCCGTGTCTTGTCGCGGTATGGCACGGTGCTCAGCATCACGAATGAGAGGTGGGGCAGTGCCTACCGCTTCCAGGGCAACAGCGGCGTTCGTAGTGTCCGCATGGACCTCCGCCAGCACGTACCGTCGTATTTAAATATTGCGAGTACCAGGGCCCAGGTCACCTATATTGGGCAACCGCAGACTTGCTCCCTTTGTCAATCGACGGAGCATCTCCGCGTGGATTGCCCGCGCCGGCGCCCTGTGCAACTGCCGCGGGAACGCGCTGCTGGTACCGACCTTGTGCCTCTCCTCAGCGAGGTAGTGGCGGGTGCTGCCCGCCGTCCCGCTGAGCGGCCTGACGTGTCACCCCCGCCAGATGCAGTGCAACCGGCACCCAGTGCACCGGTTGACGAACCCGTCCCGGACCGGGCGCCCGTTGTGGCGGTACCGCCGGCGGCGGCTGATGTGCCCGCTATGGCGAGTGATGTGGTCGCTGTAGAACAGATGGAGGTCGTTATTCCTACCCCGCCCCTCCCGGCAGATGACGCTAAGTCCCCCCGCCGTCGTCATCGACGCAAGAAGGCGAACCCAGACCAATCGGCGGAGGCGGCGGACGTTTTCCGTCCCCCTGAAAGCGGCAGTGAGACTGACTCTCAGGCCTCCTCGGTTTCCCGCTCTGTTTCCGCTGACCGCTCGGGCGGTATGCGGCAAACTGCTCGACAACTAGAGGCTCTTATCAGTTCATCGCGAGATCGGGGAGCGATCCCTGCAAAACGGAAACATGACCAGGGTAGCGATCAGCCACTGCAGCGTACTCGTACCCTTTCACATCCTACTGCGTCCGAACCGTCTGCGCCGCCTGGCTCGGACTATCCTGCCGATGGGGGAGGCCTGAACTGGGCTGACGACGAGGGCGATGAAATGCGTGATTGAGTGGGCTTTCCCCACATGAGCTGCTTGATATTCTTTTCTCACATCCGGGGTGATATAGCGAGGTTCCGATGTGGATGTTTCCACACCTGCTTCCCTACGGCCGTGACCCTATCTGCCGTTATTTCCTCTGTGTTGCTCTCCCATGCCTGCCTTTGACCGTCCGCCGGGAGCCCTCTCCCTTTTAACGGTCAATATTAACTCCATCTCCAATCCGGTCAAACTTCGCTCTTTGAAGGACTTTCTCCGCCTTGGTGCGTTTGATGTGGTATTTCTCCAGGAGGTTTGTGCCCCTTTTCTATCTGACCTAGTTGGTTATGAGGCACTGTATAACATCGACCCTGACGCCCGGCGGGGTACTGCTTTGCTCTACCGATCAGAGTTCACTCCATCCCATGTTACCACGCTCCCCAACGGTCGTGTCCTTGCATGTATCCTTCAAGATGTCCTTTTTCTAAATGTCTATGCTCCTTCCGGTGCTAACCACAGGCATGACAGAACGACACTTTTTCAGTCTGATATCCCCCCTTTCTTAGCAGCTCGTCGCCCTATTGTCTTTGGCGGAGACTTCAACTGTGTGGTAGCCGGAGTTGACCAGGTCCCGACGCCTATGCGGTGTGAAGCGCTCGCTTCACTCCTTCGAGCGGCTGACCTTACTGACACGTGGCGCCACTTTCATCCCGCCTACACGCAATTTACCCACATCTATCCCACTGGAGCCAGCCGTATAGATCGTGTTTATGTCTCGACTGATTTGACTCCCGCCCTTTGTGCCGTCCAAGTCATACCCGTGGCCTTTAGTGACCACTGTGCGTACTCGTGTTCCTTGCGTATCGCGGGTCCAGCCCCGGTTCCTCGTGGCACCTTTTGGAAGATGAATACCCTTCATCTGCCAATGCCCGAACTTCGTGCTCTTGTCACGAAAACATGGCAGGACTGTCTCACGGACACTTCCCGGTACCCTACCACGGTGGTTTGGTGGCTCCGCTGTGCGAAACCCCGGCTGCGACGTGTTCTCCGACAATATAGTCGCGACGTCGCCCACTGGAAACGTAGCACGTTAGCCTTCTATCAGCAGTGTCTCATTGACGCCCTGACTCTTCCTGCTGACAGGTATGATCAGCTCCGCATGCGCCTCAACAAAATTAAAGCGAAAATCCTTCGCTTCTCTCGGGAGAAAGCCGACGGTATGGTGGTGCGGTGTCGTTCTGAATACCTGATTGAAGGCGAGAGGCCATCCATCTATCACCTTGCCTCTGAACGAACTCGTGCCAAGAAGAACGCCATTCTGCGCCTTACAGCAGACGATGGTACGCGTATCACAGACTACCGTGAAGTCCTCCTACACCTGACGGACCATTTCACCAACCTCTTCCAGGATGTTGAGGTCGACGTCGCCGCCCAACATGCACTTATCAGTGGGGTGCCAACTTCTTTGGATCGTCATGACCGCGGCTCTTTAACCGAGCCACTGACACTCGCTGAACTCACATCTGTCCTCCGTGCCTGTCCGGGACACAAGTCACCTGGCCCCGACGGTCTCCCTTATGAGTTCTACCAACACTTTTGGGACCTGCTCGGCGACCGTTTCTGTACAATGTGCGAGGAGATTTTCGCTGGATGCGACTTACCCGCCGAATTTTTAACTGGACGTATTGCCCTTATTCCAAAGGTGACTGGCCACTGTCGAGCTCAGGACCTGCGTCCTATCACTGTTCTTAACACTGACTATAAGTTGGTGGCACGATGTGTGGCCTCCCGTCTCAAACAGGCGATGACTAAGGTACTTTGCCCCACTCAATCCTGTGGCGTTTCGCGTCGGAACATCTTCACCGCCGCTTCCCTGTACCGCGATGTTGTCCTCCTCACCGCCGACACTCGCACCTCAGCTGCCATTCTTTCCTTGGACTTCGCCGGTGCCTTTGACAGAGTCTCGCACCCTTACCTACTGGCCGTTATGTCGCGGATGGGTTTTGGGGAGCGCTTCATACGCATCATCCGCAATTTCTTGCATGGGGCGAATTCCACTGTCGTGGTGAACGGTTGCCGGTCGCGCCCCATTCCTATCAGACGGTCGGTTCGACAGGGATGTCCCTTGTCGATGTATCTGTTTGCCTTAGCGCTAGACCCCATGCTGCGTGACATTGGCCGGTTGGTCGACGGTGTCGCTCTTCCAGGCGTCACCTTCCGCTGTGCGGCCTACGCCGACGACGTTGGTGTGTTTGTTGCTAACGCCAGGGACATCGATTCCGTTCGCCGCGTCCTCGACGTCTACGAACGGGCCTCCGGTGCTCAGTTAAATCCCAACAAGACCGTGCTGCTTCCGCTAGGGCCCCGTTCGTTGACCGTCGAACGCCCCTGGTACCGCGTTGTGGGGGAACAGCGTATCTTGGGTCTTGAGGTGACTGCCTGTCCGCAGCGTATGTTAACCCTCACGTGGCGGCGGCTTCTAACACGCATCCGAGGCCTTTGCGTGAGCCACGCTGATCGGCGACTCGACCTCCATCAACGCGTCCAGCTGATTAATGGTTATCTCCTATCACGGGCATGGTATGTCGCCCAACTCCTTACGCTACCCAAACAGATCGGCCGAGCCATATCACAAGCGGTATATTGGCTTTTGTGGCGGCATGCGCTGTTCAAGGTTGATGCGCTGACTTGTACGCTGCCGAAGGTCGATGGTGGCCTCGGCCTCATTGACTTTTCCCGGAAATGTGCGGCCCTGCTGATTCACCGTGTTGCCACTTTGCGCGACGCCGACCCAGGCGGGACTACAGCGGTCCTCTTCGACCGTTATCGTCCACACTCAGCGCGTGCACCGGTGTGTTTGACGCATATTCCGTTCCGGCTGACGACGGTAAAAGACTATTATCTCCACCGCAGTTATGTCCTCCTAGTGGCCACGGACAAGGCGCGCACATCGCGGCGCCTTTACCATGCACTTCGCGGCCAGCCCACACCGCATAAATTGGAGGACAGGCGACCGTCCGTCATCTGGCGCCATGTTTGGGCTAATATCAACAACTCCGCCCTTCCCACGGACGTTTCGGCGCTCTGGTATCGTGTTGTCAACAATTTGATACCTACCAACCATCGCCTGGCGGCCATCCGTCTACAGCCCTCGGCTGCTTGCGGCCGGTGTGGTGACGTCGATACCAGAGAACACCGATTCCTCTGCCCTCACGTCGCGGAAGTGTGGGACCTTGCCCGTGTGCTCTTAGCGCTGATTGGTGGGACGACACCGGACAATGTGTCCATCGACTGGTTCCTCACCCCTGATCTTCAAACCAACCCCCGGACGCGACGAAACGCAATGGTGTGGCTCTTGGGCCACACCATTTTCACAATCTATGACCTTTCCATCACCGATGCTGTCACCTTTATGTACTACCTGTGGAGCCAGCATCGCCTGACGGAATCTAACCGGACATACACCAATACCTTTGCTCGGTTTTTGAAGGTTCCCATGATTCATGGATACCAAAAGGTGTTCAGGGTTGACTAAGGCACCTCGTCCAGGTATTGCCTGGATTACCCCTGGAGCTATGTCACTGCGACTCTCAACCTACCCTCGACTTCCTATACCCTAACTTTGACATTGGCCTTCTGGGCATCACTGGAGTCGACTACTCTGTGTCATAAATGATTTGAAAATTGGTTACATGAGAATTGAATGACCTTTACATGAGGCATTCCTGGTAAAATGGGAAACACGTAATAAATCTTAGAAGATTCTTATTTTTGTTAATTCTATAGGCGATGGGATTATCTCGCTAGTTTCGTTTTTCATTTGTGTGTGCTGCCGTCCCTGTTTTTACTTTGCCTTCATTTATGTCTTTATTTCTTTATTCCTTTAGTTCGAAACCATCACTTGCTTCACACCTGCAGAGAGAGGTGAATTTCTGAGTAGTGTGTCGACGCTCCCTGAGGCATAGCAGAGTGTGCCTCTGGTTTTATTTTCTTTTATTTATATTCGTTTCTGGCAATAAGGCTTGCCACTACCAGCACCCTGGTTTACGTGCTGCGTTGACACTCGAGGATGGCGGCATTTTTGGAGAGGACAAGGAAGGGCTATAGGGGAGGAAGGAGGCCCAAAAAAAAAAAAAAAGAAAAAAAAACAAAAAAAAAAACAAAAAAAAAACAAAAAAAAATAAAAAAAAAAATAAAAAAATAAAAAAAAAAGTGTAGTATCTGTTCTTATCAGCTTAATATCTGATACGTCCTGCATCGCAGGACCAGAATATTAAACTCATTTTTGGCTCATGACGGAGTGCTAGGGGCTTGCTCCACCTCTGTCGCGGGTTGGCCCGGCATTGCAGTACCGCCGGGATCGGCCCACCTAAAATTAATTAAAACACAGCCTGAAATGGGTTAATATTCTGCAGTGGTCAGATATTCCGCTGATAGCAAAACTTGTCGTAGTTGTCGATGTGCCCAGTAGTTAGCTGCTTACACACCACGTACTCTTTAAATTAATTTTAGATTATCGCAAGTATTCAATTTTTTTTTTTTTTTTTTTTTTTTTTTTTGCCTTTAGCCGGACCCCTCTTGCAGCCGCATTACACCAGGCTGGCAATTTATGGGGGCACACAACAGTGCCTTCAGATGCCTCGTTGGCGTCTCTTATGGTCCGGCCACAGATAATTTTAATTAAATTTTTTGGAGTTATAACCTTAGCTCCTCGCGAACGTCGTCGTCGCCGCCGCACGCACGCAGAATACGTGTGTACACACGCATATGCAGTAGGCGGTGGACGATGTAAGCACTCGGCTAGGTGTAGCTCGCGCCGGCCTCGCGCCGGTGTAGCTCGCGCCGGCCTGGCGCTGCTGTGGGGCGGCCTCGCGCCTTCTCCACTGCCCTGGCAGCTAGCGGCGTTCAAATGGGGGTCGCAGTTTACTCTTCGACATGGAGGCTAGTACTGGGCTGTTGACGAGTGCTCTCGTGAATTGTCGTTCCTTCCGGCACTTGCTTTTGCGATGTTTTCGACGGTCGCCTGTTGCCATACCGGCCCGTACCACCGTGTGTCACTCCCACATGTGGAGCGCACACGCTGCAAGCATTTAGGCCCTTCCACTGCGGGTTTTCCTTATCGCTTCTCGGCCTTTTGGCTAAGAAGCACCCCGCGAGCGGAGCGTTCTGTTGGGCTCTGTCGCGGGTTTTGGGTCACCTCTCGCGTATAGCGATCGAGGTTTCGTTTGTTCTTTATTTCTCCGTCGTTGACATTTTTGCGGTGACATGACCAATCGGTCGAATAGTATACAGTGTGTGTTCGACAGAGCCGCAAGACGGCCGACCGCGTTTGAAATACAAGAATGGATTTTTGGCGATCTACGTGTACCGGAACATGATGTTGACACCTTCCAACTGGATTTCGTCTTATTTTCGTTATTTGTGAAATTCGTCAACCAGGAGCAATACGAAAAGTATGGCCTGGCTCTAGCGGGCGAACATCCGTTCCGCTATTTCGATGGCAGTGTTGGTACAGTGACAATCGTGCCGTCTGGGTTTGGCATACGGACTGTGCGGGTGTTCAACGTACCCCCTGAGTGTCCGAATGAAGTCATCGGCCGTGTCTTGTCGCGGTATGGCACGGTGCTCAGCATCACGAATGAGAGGTGGGGCAGTGCCTACCGCTTCCAGGGCAACAGCGGCGTTCGTAGTGTCCGCATGGACCTCCGCCAGCACGTACCGTCGTATTTAAATATTGCGAGTACCAGGGCCCAGGTCACATATATTGGGCAACCGCAGACTTGCTCCCTTTGTCAATCGACGGAGCATCTCCGCGTGGAGTGCCCGCGCCGGCGCCCTGTGCAATTGCCGCGGGAACGCGCTGCTGGTACCGACCTTGTGCCTCTCCTCAGCGAGGTAGTGGCGGGTGCTGCCCGCCGTCCCGCTGAGCGGCCTGACGTGTCACACCCGCCGGATGCAGTGCAACCGGCGCCCGGTGCACCGGTTGACGAACCCGTCCCGGACCGGGCGCCCGTTGTGGCGGTACCGCCGGCGGCAGCTGATGTGCCCGCTATGGCGAGTGATGTGGTCGCTGTAGAACAGATGGAGGTCGTTATTCCTACCCCGCCTCTCCCGGCAGATGACGCTAAGTCCCCCCGCCGTCGTCATCGACGCAAGAAGGCGAACCCAGACCAGTCGGCGGAGGCGGCGGACGTTTTCCGTCCCCCTGAAAGCGGCAGTGAGACTGACTCTCAGGCCTCGTCGGTTTCCCGCTCTGTTTCCGCTGACCGCTCGGGCGGTATGCGGCAAACTGCTCGACAACTAGAGGCTCTTATCAGTTCATCGCGAGATCGGGGAGCGATCCCTGCAAAACGGAAACATGACCAGGGTAGCGATCAGCCACTGCAGCGTACTCGTACCCTTTCACATCCTACTGCGTCCGAACCGTCTGCGCCGCCTGGCTCGGACTATCCTGCCGATGGGGGAGGCCTGAACTGGGCTGACGACGAGGGCGATGAAATGCGTGATTGAGTGGGCTTTCCCCACATGAGCTGCTTGGTATTCTTTTCTCACATCCGGGGTGATATAGCGGGGTTCCGATGTGGATGTTTCCACACCTGCTTCCCTACGGCCGTGTCCCTATCTGCCGTTATTTCCTCTGTGTTGCTCTACCATGCCTGCCTTTGACCGTCCGCCGGGAGCCCTCTCCCTTTTAACGGTCAATATTAACTCCATCTCCAATCCGGTCAAACTTCGCTCTTTGAAGGACTTTCTCCGCCTTGGTGCGTTTGATGTGGTATTTCTCCAGGAGGTTTGTGCCCCTTTTCTATCTGACCTAGTTGGTTATGAGGCACTGTATAACATCGACCCTGACGCCCGGCGGGGTACTGCTTTGCTCTACCGATCAGAGTTCACTCCATCCCATGTTACCACGCTCCCCAACGGTCGTGTCCTTGCATGTATCCTTCAAGATGTCCTTTTTCTAAATGTCTATGCTCCTTCCGGTGCTAACCACAGGCATGACAGAACGACACTTTTTCAGTCTGATATCCCCCCTTTCTTAGCAGCTCGTCGCCCTATTGTCTTTGGCGGAGACTTCAACTGTGTGGTAGCCGGAGTTGACCAGGTCCCGACGCCTATGCGGTGTGAAGCGCTCGCTTCACTCCTTCGAGCGGCTGACCTTACTGACACGTGGCGCCACTTTCATCCCGCCTACACGCAATTTACCCACATCTATCCCACTGGAGCCAGCCGTATAGATCGTGTTTGTCTCGACTGATTTGACTCCCGCCCTTTGTGCCGTCCAAGTCATACCCGTGGCCTTTAGTGACCACTGTGCGTACTCGTGTTCCTTGCGTATCGCGGGTCCAGCCCCGGTTCCTCGTGGCACCTTTTGGAAGATGAATACCCTTCATCTGCCAATGCCCGAACTTCGTGCTCTTGTCACGAAAACATGGCAGGACTGTCTCGCGGACACTTCCCGGTACCCTACCACGGTGGTTTGGTGGCTCCGCTGTGCGAAACCCCGGCTGCGACGTGTTCTCCGACAATATAGTCACGACGTCGCCCACTGGAAACGTAGCACGTTAGCCTTCTATCAGCAGTGTCTCATTGACGCCCTGACTCTTCCTGCTGACAGGTATGATCAGCTCCGCATGCGCCTCAACAAAATTAAAGCGAAAATCCTTCGCTTCTCTCGGGAGAAAGCCGACGGTATGGTGGTGCGGTGTCGTTCTGAATACCTGATTGAAGGCGAGAGGCCATCCATCTATCACCTTGCCTCTGAACGAACTCGTGCCAAGAAGAACGCCATTCTGCGCCTTAAAGCAGACGATGGTACGCGTATCACAGACTACCGTGAAGTCCTCCAACACCTGACGGACCATTTCACCAACCTCTTCCAGGATGTTGAGGTCGACGTCGCCGCCCAACATGCACTTATCAGTGGGGTGCCAACTTCTTTGGATCGTCATGACCGCGGCTCTTTAACCGAGCCACTGACACTCGCTGAACTCACATCTGTCCTCCGTGCCTGTCCGGGACACAAGTCACCTGGCCCCGATGGTCTCCCTTATGAGTTCTACCAACACTTTTGGGACCTGCTCGGCGACCGTTTCTGTACAATGTGCGAGGAGATTTTCGCTGGATGCGACTTACCCGCCGAATTTTTAACTGGACGTATTGCCCTTATTCCAAAGGTGACTGGCCACTGTCGAGCTCAGGACCTGCGTCCTATCACTGTTCTTAACACTGACTATAAGTTGGTGGCACGATGTGTGGCCTCCCGTCTCAAACAGGCGATGACTAAGGTACTTTGCCCCACTCAATCCTGTGGCGTTTCGCGTCGGAACATCTTCACCGCCGCTTCCCTGTACCGCGATGTTGTCCTCCTCACCGCCGACACTCGCACCTCAGCTGCCATTCTTTCCTTGGACTTCGCCGGTGCCTTTGACAGAGTCTCGCACCCTTACCTACTGGCCGTTATGTCGCGGATGGGTTTTGGGGAGCGCTTCATACGCATCATCCGCAATTTCTTGCATGGGGCGAATTCCACTGTCGTGGTGAACGGTTGCCGGTCGCGCCCCATTCCTATCAGACGGTCGGTTCGACAGGGATGTCCCTTGTCGATGTATCTGTTTGCCTTAGCGCTAGACCCCATGCTGCGTGACATTGGCCGGTTGGTCGACGGTGTCGCTCTTCCAGGCGTCACCTTCCGCTGTGCGGCCTACGCCGACGACGTTGGTGTGTTTGTTGCTAACGCCAGGGACATCGATTCCGTTCGCCGCGTCCTCGACGTCTACGAACGGGCCTCCGGTGCTCAGTTAAATCCCAACAAGACCGTGCTGCTTCCGCTAGGGCCCCGTTCGTTGACCGTCGAACGCCCCTGGTACCGCGTTGTGGGGGAACAGCGTATCTTGGGTCTTGAGGTGACTGCCTGTCCGCAGCGTATGTTAACCCTCACGTGGCGGCGGCTTCTAACACGCATCCGAGGCCTTTGCGTGAGCCACGCTGATCGGCGACTCGACCTCCATCAACGCGTCCAGCTGATTAATGGTTATCTCCTATCACGGGCATGGTATGTCGCCCAACTCCTTACGCTACCCAAACAGATCGGCCGAGCCATATCACAAGCGGTATATTGGCTTTTGTGGCGGCATGCGCTGTTCAAGGTTGATGCGCTGACTTGTACGCTGCCGAAGGTCGATGGTGGCCTCGGCCTCATTGACTTTTCCCGGAAATGTGCGGCCCTGCTGATTCACCGTGTTGCCACTTTGCGCGACGCCGACCCAGGCGGGACTACAGCGGTCCTCTTCGACCGTTATCGTCCACACTCAGCGCGTGCACCGGTGTGTTTGACGCATATTCCGTTCCGGCTGACGACGGTAAAAGACTATTATCTCCACCGCAGTTATGTCCTCCCAGTGGCCACGGACAAGGCGCGCACATCGCGGCGCCTTTACCATGCACTTCGCGGCCAGCCCACACCGCATAAATTGGAGGACAGGCGACCGTCAGTCATCTGGCGCCATGTTTGGGCTAATATCAACAACTCCGCCCTTCCCACGGACGTTTCGGCGCTCTGGTATCGTGTTGTCAACAATTTGATACCTACCAACCATCGCCTGGCGGCCATCCGTCTACAGCCCTCGGCTGCTTGCGGCCGGTGTGGTGACGTCGATACCAGAGAACACCGATTCCTCTGCCCTCACGTCGCGGAAGTGTGGGACCTTGCCCGTGTGCTCTTAGCGCTGATTGGTGGGACGACACCGGACAATGTGTCCATCGACTGGTTCCTCACCCCTGATCTTCAAACCAACCCCCGGACGCGACGAAACGCAATGGTGTGGCTCTTGGGCCACACCATTTTCACAATCTATGACCTTTCCATCACCGATGCTGTCACCTTTATGGACTACCTGTGGAGCCAGCATCGCCTGACGGAATCTAACCGGACATACACCAATACCTTTGCTCGGTTTTTGAAGGTTGCCATGATTCATGGATACCAAAAGGTGTTCAGGGTTGACTAAGGCACCTCGTCCAGGTATTGCCTGGATTACCCCTGGAGCTATGTCACTGCGACTCTCAACCTACCCTCGACTTCCTATACCCTAACTTTGACATTGGCCTTCTGGGCATCACTGGAGTCGACTACTCTGTGTCATAAATGATTTGAAAATTGGTTACATGAGAATTGAATGACCTTTACATGAGGCATTCCTGGTAAAATGGGAAACACGTAATAAATCTTAGAAGATTCTTATTTTTGTTAATTCTATAGGCGATGGGATTATCTCGCTAGTTTCGTTTTTCATTTGTGTGTGCTGCCGTCCCTGTTTTTACTTTGCCTTCATTTATGTCTTTATTTCTTTATTCCTTTAGTTCGAAACCATCACTTGCTTCACACCTGCAGAGAGAGGTGAATTTCTGAGTAGTGTGTCGACGCTCCCTGAGGCATAGCAGAGTGTGCCTCTGGTTTTATTTTCTTTTATTTATATTCGTTTCTGGCAATAAGGCTTGCCACTACCAGCACCCTGGTTTACGTGCTGCGTTGACACTCGAGGATGGCGGCATTTTTGGAGAGGACAAGGAAGGGCTATAGGGGAGGAAGGAGGCCCAAAAAAAAAAAAAAAGAAAAAAAAACAAAAAAAAAACAAAAAAAAAACAAAAAAAAATAAAAAAAAAAATAAAAAAATAAAAAAAAAAGTGTAGTATCTGTTCTTATCAGCTTAATATCTGATACGTCCTGCATCGCAGGACCAGAATATTAAACTCATTTTTGGCTCATGACGGAGTGCTAGGGGCTTGCTCCACCTCTGTCGCGGGTTGGCCCGGCATTGCAGTACCGCCGGGATCGGCCCACCTAAAATTAATTAAAACACAGCCTGAAATGGGTTAATATTCTGCAGTGGTCAGATATTCCGCTGATAGCAAAACTTGTCGTAGTTGTCGATGTGCCCAGTAGTTAGCTGCTTACACACCACGTACTCTTTAAATTAATTTTAGATTATCGCAAGTATTCAATTTTTTTTTTTTTTTTTTTTTTTGCCTTTAGCCGGACCCCTCTTGCAGCCGCATTACACCAGGCTGGCAATTTATGGGGGCACACAACAGTGCCTTCAGATGCCTCGTTGGCGTCTCTTATGGTCCGGCCACAGATAATTTTAATTAAATTTTTTGGAGTTATAACCTTAGCTCCTCGCGAACGTCGTCGTCGCCGCCGCACGCACGCAGAATACGTGTGTACACACGCATATGCAGTAGGCGGTGGACGATGTAAGCACTCGGCTAGGTGTAGCTCGCGCCGGCCTCGCGCCGGTGTAGCTCGCGCCGGCCTGGCGCTGCTGTGGGGCGGCCTCGCGCCTTCTCCACTGCCCTGGCAGCTAGCGGCGTTCAAATGGGGGTCGCAGTTTACTCTTCGACATGGAGGCTAGTACTGGGCTGTTGACGAGTGCTCTCGTGAATTGTCGTTCCTTCCGGCACTTGCTTTTGCGATGTTTTCGACGGTCGCCTGTTGCCATACCGGCCCGTACCACCGTGTGTCACTCCCACATGTGGAGCGCACACGCTGCAAGCATTTAGGCCCTTCCACTGCGGGTTTTCCTTATCGCTTCTCGGCCTTTTGGCTAAGAAGCACCCCGCGAGCGGAGCGTTCTGTTGGGCTCTGTCGCGGGTTTTGGGTCACCTCTCGCGTATAGCGATCGAGGTTTCGTTTGTTCTTTATTTCTCCGTCGTTGACATTTTTGCGGTGACATGACCAATCGGTCGAATAGTATACAGTGTGTGTTCGACAGAGCCGCAAGACGGCCGACCGCGTTTGAAATACAAGAATGGATTTTTGGCGATCTACGTGTACCGGAACATGATGTTGACACCTTCCAACTGGATTTCGTCTTATTTTCGTTATTTGTGAAATTCGTCAACCAGGAGCAATACGAAAAGTATGGCCTGGCTCTAGCGGGCGAACATCCGTTCCGCTATTTCGATGGCAGTGTTGGTACAGTGACAATCGTGCCGTCTGGGTTTGGCATACGGACTGTGCGGGTGTTCAACGTACCCCCTGAGTGTCCGAATGAAGTCATCGGCCGTGTCTTGTCGCGGTATGGCACGGTGCTCAGCATCACGAATGAGAGGTGGGGCAGTGCCTACCGCTTCCAGGGCAACAGCGGCGTTCGTAGTGTCCGCATGGACCTCCGCCAGCACGTACCGTCGTATTTAAATATTGCGAGTACCAGGGCCCAGGTCACATATATTGGGCAACCGCAGACTTGCTCCCTTTGTCAATCGACGGAGCATCTCCGCGTGGAGTGCCCGCGCCGGCGCCCTGTGCAATTGCCGCGGGAACGCGCTGCTGGTACCGACCTTGTGCCTCTCCTCAGCGAGGTAGTGGCGGGTGCTGCCCGCCGTCCCGCTGAGCGGCCTGACGTGTCACACCCGCCGGATGCAGTGCAACCGGCGCCCGGTGCACCGGTTGACGAACCCGTCCCGGACCGGGCGCCCGTTGTGGCGGTACCGCCGGCGGCAGCTGATGTGCCCGCTATGGCGAGTGATGTGGTCGCTGTAGAACAGATGGAGGTCGTTATTCCTACCCCGCCTCTCCCGGCAGATGACGCTAAGTCCCCCCGCCGTCGTCATCGACGCAAGAAGGCGAACCCAGACCAGTCGGCGGAGGCGGCGGACGTTTTCCGTCCCCCTGAAAGCGGCAGTGAGACTGACTCTCAGGCCTCGTCGGTTTCCCGCTCTGTTTCCGCTGACCGCTCGGGCGGTATGCGGCAAACTGCTCGACAACTAGAGGCTCTTATCAGTTCATCGCGAGATCGGGGAGCGATCCCTGCAAAACGGAAACATGACCAGGGTAGCGATCAGCCACTGCAGCGTACTCGTACCCTTTCACATCCTACTGCGTCCGAACCGTCTGCGCCGCCTGGCTCGGACTATCCTGCCGATGGGGGAGGCCTGAACTGGGCTGACGACGAGGGCGATGAAATGCGTGATTGAGTGGGCTTTCCCCACATGAGCTGCTTGGTATTCTTTTCTCACATCCGGGGTGATATAGCGGGGTTCCGATGTGGATGTTTCCACACCTGCTTCCCTACGGCCGTGTCCCTATCTGCCGTTATTTCCTCTGTGTTGCTCTACCATGCCTGCCTTTGACCGTCCGCCGGGAGCCCTCTCCCTTTTAACGGTCAATATTAACTCCATCTCCAATCCGGTCAAACTTCGCTCTTTGAAGGACTTTCTCCGCCTTGGTGCGTTTGATGTGGTATTTCTCCAGGAGGTTTGTGCCCCTTTTCTATCTGACCTAGTTGGTTATGAGGCACTGTATAACATCGACCCTGACGCCCGGCGGGGTACTGCTTTGCTCTACCGATCAGAGTTCACTCCATCCCATGTTACCACGCTCCCCAACGGTCGTGTCCTTGCATGTATCCTTCAAGATGTCCTTTTTCTAAATGTCTATGCTCCTTCCGGTGCTAACCACAGGCATGACAGAACGACACTTTTTCAGTCTGATATCCCCCCTTTCTTAGCAGCTCGTCGCCCTATTGTCTTTGGCGGAGACTTCAACTGTGTGGTAGCCGGAGTTGACCAGGTCCCGACGCCTATGCGGTGTGAAGCGCTCGCTTCACTCCTTCGAGCGGCTGACCTTACTGACACGTGGCGCCACTTTCATCCCGCCTACACGCAATTTACCCACATCTATCCCACTGGAGCCAGCCGTATAGATCGTGTTTGTCTCGACTGATTTGACTCCCGCCCTTTGTGCCGTCCAAGTCATACCCGTGGCCTTTAGTGACCACTGTGCGTACTCGTGTTCCTTGCGTATCGCGGGTCCAGCCCCGGTTCCTCGTGGCACCTTTTGGAAGATGAATACCCTTCATCTGCCAATGCCCGAACTTCGTGCTCTTGTCACGAAAACATGGCAGGACTGTCTCGCGGACACTTCCCGGTACCCTACCACGGTGGTTTGGTGGCTCCGCTGTGCGAAACCCCGGCTGCGACGTGTTCTCCGACAATATAGTCACGACGTCGCCCACTGGAAACGTAGCACGTTAGCCTTCTATCAGCAGTGTCTCATTGACGCCCTGACTCTTCCTGCTGACAGGTATGATCAGCTCCGCATGCGCCTCAACAAAATTAAAGCGAAAATCCTTCGCTTCTCTCGGGAGAAAGCCGACGGTATGGTGGTGCGGTGTCGTTCTGAATACCTGATTGAAGGCGAGAGGCCATCCATCTATCACCTTGCCTCTGAACGAACTCGTGCCAAGAAGAACGCCATTCTGCGCCTTAAAGCAGACGATGGTACGCGTATCACAGACTACCGTGAAGTCCTCCAACACCTGACGGACCATTTCACCAACCTCTTCCAGGATGTTGAGGTCGACGTCGCCGCCCAACATGCACTTATCAGTGGGGTGCCAACTTCTTTGGATCGTCATGACCGCGGCTCTTTAACCGAGCCACTGACACTCGCTGAACTCACATCTGTCCTCCGTGCCTGTCCGGGACACAAGTCACCTGGCCCCGATGGTCTCCCTTATGAGTTCTACCAACACTTTTGGGACCTGCTCGGCGACCGTTTCTGTACAATGTGCGAGGAGATTTTCGCTGGATGCGACTTACCCGCCGAATTTTTAACTGGACGTATTGCCCTTATTCCAAAGGTGACTGGCCACTGTCGAGCTCAGGACCTGCGTCCTATCACTGTTCTTAACACTGACTATAAGTTGGTGGCACGATGTGTGGCCTCCCGTCTCAAACAGGCGATGACTAAGGTACTTTGCCCCACTCAATCCTGTGGCGTTTCGCGTCGGAACATCTTCACCGCCGCTTCCCTGTACCGCGATGTTGTCCTCCTCACCGCCGACACTCGCACCTCAGCTGCCATTCTTTCCTTGGACTTCGCCGGTGCCTTTGACAGAGTCTCGCACCCTTACCTACTGGCCGTTATGTCGCGGATGGGTTTTGGGGAGCGCTTCATACGCATCATCCGCAATTTCTTGCATGGGGCGAATTCCACTGTCGTGGTGAACGGTTGCCGGTCGCGCCCCATTCCTATCAGACGGTCGGTTCGACAGGGATGTCCCTTGTCGATGTATCTGTTTGCCTTAGCGCTAGACCCCATGCTGCGTGACATTGGCCGGTTGGTCGACGGTGTCGCTCTTCCAGGCGTCACCTTCCGCTGTGCGGCCTACGCCGACGACGTTGGTGTGTTTGTTGCTAACGCCAGGGACATCGATTCCGTTCGCCGCGTCCTCGACGTCTACGAACGGGCCTCCGGTGCTCAGTTAAATCCCAACAAGACCGTGCTGCTTCCGCTAGGGCCCCGTTCGTTGACCGTCGAACGCCCCTGGTACCGCGTTGTGGGGGAACAGCGTATCTTGGGTCTTGAGGTGACTGCCTGTCCGCAGCGTATGTTAACCCTCACGTGGCGGCGGCTTCTAACACGCATCCGAGGCCTTTGCGTGAGCCACGCTGATCGGCGACTCGACCTCCATCAACGCGTCCAGCTGATTAATGGTTATCTCCTATCACGGGCATGGTATGTCGCCCAACTCCTTACGCTACCCAAACAGATCGGCCGAGCCATATCACAAGCGGTATATTGGCTTTTGTGGCGGCATGCGCTGTTCAAGGTTGATGCGCTGACTTGTACGCTGCCGAAGGTCGATGGTGGCCTCGGCCTCATTGACTTTTCCCGGAAATGTGCGGCCCTGCTGATTCACCGTGTTGCCACTTTGCGCGACGCCGACCCAGGCGGGACTACAGCGGTCCTCTTCGACCGTTATCGTCCACACTCAGCGCGTGCACCGGTGTGTTTGACGCATATTCCGTTCCGGCTGACGACGGTAAAAGACTATTATCTCCACCGCAGTTATGTCCTCCCAGTGGCCACGGACAAGGCGCGCACATCGCGGCGCCTTTACCATGCACTTCGCGGCCAGCCCACACCGCATAAATTGGAGGACAGGCGACCGTCAGTCATCTGGCGCCATGTTTGGGCTAATATCAACAACTCCGCCCTTCCCACGGACGTTTCGGCGCTCTGGTATGGTGTTGTCAACAATTTGATACCTACCAACCATCGCCTGGCGGCCATCCGTCTACAGCCCTCGGCTGCTTGCGGCCGGTGTGGTGACGTCGATACCAGAGAACACCGATTCCTCTGCCCTCACGTCGCGGAAGTGTGGGACCTTGCCCGTGTGCTCTTAGCGCTGATTGGTGGGACGACACCGGACAATGTGTCCATCGACTGGTTCCTCACCCCTGATCTTCAAACCAACCCCCGGACGCGACGAAACGCAATGGTGTGGCTCTTGGGCCACACCATTTTCACAATCTATGACCTTTCCATCACCGATGCTGTCACCTTTATGGACTACCTGTGGAGCCAGCATCGCCTGACGGAATCTAACCGGACATACACCAATACCTTTGCTCGGTTTTTGAAGGTTGCCATGATTCATGGATACCAAAAGGTGTTCAGGGTTGACTAAGGCACCTCGTCCAGGTATTGCCTGGATTACCCCTGGAGCTATGTCACTGCGACTCTCAACCTACCCTCGACTTCCTATACCCTAACTTTGACATTGGCCTTCTGGGCATCACTGGAGTCGACTATTCTGTGTCATAAATGATTTGAAAATTGGTTACATGAGAATTGAATGACCTTTACATGAGGCATTCCTGGTAAAATGGGAAACACGTAATAAATCTTAGAAGATTCTTATTTTTGTTAATTCTATAGGCGATGGGATTATCTCGCTAGTTTCGTTTTTCATTTGTGTGTGCTGCCGTCCCTGTTTTTACTTTGCCTTCATTTATGTCTTTATTTCTTTATTCCTTTATTCCTTTAGTTCGAAACCATCACTTGCTTCACACCTGCAGAGAGAGGTGAATTTCTGAGTAGTGTGTCGACGCTCCCTGAGGCATAGCAGAGTGTGCCTCTGGTTTTATTTTCTTTTATTTATATTCGTTTCTGGCAATAAGGCTTGCCACTACCAGCACCCTGGTTTACATGCTGCGTTGACACTCGAGGATGGCGGCATTAAAAAAAAAAAAAATAAAAAAAAAATAAAAAAAAAATAAAAAAAAAACAAAAAAAAAATAAAAAAAAATAAAAAAAAAAATAAAAAAAAAAAAATAAAAAAAAAGTGTAGTAAAAAAAAAAAAAAAAAGTGTAGTATCTGTTCTTATCAGCTTAATGCTGGTAAGGTCGGATACAAAACACTAGATACGCGATGTATTTCTTTAGTCATTGGTCTCCCAATGCCCGATTATGACGAAGCTGCAGTGGCGGCTCCGGAACGTGGCCAGCCTTGCTGTGAGGGCAGCAACTGCTGGTGCTTCTGCCGGACTCGCCCTGCATTGAATACTTCTCCCTCATTTTCTCCCGATTTTGACGAGGGTTGCGAGATGCTCAGGCCCCATCTGCCCCCTGCTCGATCGAATGGTGGCGATCTGGAGCGCGGCAGATGCAGACCGGTCTCGTGTGTGTCCAGCCTTCGCTGTTGACACCGGCGGCAGAGTTGAGTGGCATATGCGCCTTCCCATATGAACCCTCGCTCTGCTCGCTTTCCTATTTTTCCCCCGGCCAGCTACGTCTGGATCTCCACCGGGGTTGAACACAAGCGTATGACACGCTCCATCTTGGCCAGAACAATTCTCTGGATCACACCAAGATCTTATATTCCTAAGATAATTCTTAGTTACGTCCGCCCGAAGTGTGACGCTCCGGTGCTCCATCTGCCTGCAGCCGCCGTCGAGCAACACCTTCGTGGCTAACTCCTACCGAAGTTGAACCTTTCCTAAGCTTCCTTCCCAAAGTATTACCTCAATGACTAAAAAAATCTGTTCTTATCAGCTTAATATCTGATACGTCCTGCATCGCAGGACCAGAATATTAAACTCATTTTTGGCTCATGACGGAGTGCTAGGGGCTTGCTCCACCTCTGTCGCGGGTTGGCCCGGCATTGCAGTACCGCCGGGATCGGCCCACCTAAAATTAATTAAAACACAGCCTGAAATGGGTTAATATTCTGCAGTGGTCAGATATTCCGCTGATAGCAAAACTTGTCGTAGTTGTCGATGTGCCCAGTAGTTAGCTGCTTACACACCACGTACTCTTTAAATTAATTTTAGATTATCGCAAGTATTCAATTTTTTTTTTTTTTTTTTTTTTGCCTTTAGCCGGACCCCTCTTGCAGCCGCATTACACCAGGCTGGCAATTTATGGGGGCACACAACAGTGCCTTCAGATGCCTCGTTGGCGTCTCTTATGGTCCGGCCACAGATAATTTTAATTAAATTTTTTGGAGTTATAACCTTAGCTCCTCGCGAACGTCGTCGTCGCCGCCGCACGCACGCAGAATACGTGTGTACACACGCATATGCAGTAGGCGGTGGACGATGTAAGCACTCGGCTAGGTGTAGCTCGCGCCGGCCTCGCGCCGGTGTAGCTCGCGCCGGCCTGGCGCTGCTGTGGGGCGGCCTCGCGCCTTCTCCACTGCCCTGGCAGCTAGCGGCGTTCAAATGGGGGTCGCAGTTTACTCTTCGACATGGAGGCTAGTACTGGGCTGTTGACGAGTGCTCTCGTGAATTGTCGTTCCTTCCGGCACTTGCTTTTGCGATGTTTTCGACGGTCGCCTGTTGCCATACCGGCCCGTACCACCGTGTGTCACTCCCACATGTGGAGCGCACACGCTGCAAGCATTTAGGCCCTTCCACTGCGGGTTTTCCTTATCGCTTCTCGGCCTTTTGGCTAAGAAGCACCCCGCGAGCGGAGCGTTCTGTTGGGCTCTGTCGCGGGTTTTGGGTCACCTCTCGCGTATAGCGATCGAGGTTTCGTTTGTTCTTTATTTCTCCGTCGTTGACATTTTTGCGGTGACATGACCAATCGGTCGAATAGTATTCAGTGTGTGTTCGACAGAGCCGCAAGACGGCCGACCGCGTTTGAAATACAAGAATGGATTTTTGGCGATCTACGTGTACCGGAACATGATGTTGACACCTTCCAACTGGATTTCGTGTTGTTTTCGTTATTTGTGAAATTCGTCAACCAGGAGCAATACGAAAAGTATGGCCTGGCTCTAGCGGGCGAACATCCGTTCCGCTATTTCGATGGCAGTGTTGGTACAGTGACAATCGTGCCGTCTGGGTTTGGCATACGGACTGTGCGGGTGTTCAACGTACCCCCTGAGTGTCCGAATGAAGTCATCGGCCGTGTCTTGTCGCGGTATGGCACGGTGCTCAGCATCACGAATGAGAGGTGGGGCAGTGCCTACCGCTTCCAGGGCAACAGCGGCGTTCGTAGTGTCCGCATGGACCTCCGCCAGCACGTACCGTCGTATTTAAATATTGCGAGTACCAGGGCCCAGGTCACCTATATTGGGCAACCGCAGACTTGCTCCCTTTGTCAATCGACGGAGCATCTCCGCGTGGATTGCCCGCGCCGGCGCCCTGTGCAACTGCCGCGGGAACGCGCTGCTGGTACCGACCTTGTGCCTCTCCTCAGCGAGGTAGTGGCGGGTGCTGCCCGCCGTCCCGCTGAGCGGCCTGACGTGTCACCCCCGCCAGATGCAGTGCAACCGGCACCCAGTGCACCGGTTGACGAACCCGTCCCGGACCGGGCGCCCGTTGTGGCGGTACCGCCGGCGGCGGCTGATGTGCCCGCTATGGCGAGTGATGTGGTCGCTGTAGAACAGATGGAGGTCGTTATTCCTACCCCGCCCCTCCCGGCAGATGACGCTAAGTCCCCCCGCCGTCGTCATCGACGCAAGAAGGCGAACCCAGACCAATCGGCGGAGGCGGCGGACGTTTTCCGTCCCCCTGAAAGCGGCAGTGAGACTGACTCTCAGGCCTCCTCGGTTTCCCGCTCTGTTTCCGCTGACCGCTCGGGCGGTATGCGGCAAACTGCTCGACAACTAGAGGCTCTTATCAGTTCATCGCGAGATCGGGGAGCGATCCCTGCAAAACGGAAACATGACCAGGGTAGCGATCAGCCACTGCAGCGTACTCGTACCCTTTCACATCCTACTGCGTCCGAACCGTCTGCGCCGCCTGGCTCGGACTATCCTGCCGATGGGGGAGGCCTGAACTGGGCTGACGACGAGGGCGATGAAATGCGTGATTGAGTGGGCTTTCCCCACATGAGCTGCTTGATATTCTTTTCTCACATCCGGGGTGATATAGCGAGGTTCCGATGTGGATGTTTCCACACCTGCTTCCCTACGGCCGTGACCCTATCTGCCGTTATTTCCTCTGTGTTGCTCTCCCATGCCTGCCTTTGACCGTCCGCCGGGAGCCCTCTCCCTTTTAACGGTCAATATTAACTCCATCTCCAATCCGGTCAAACTTCGCTCTTTGAAGGACTTTCTCCGCCTTGGTGCGTTTGATGTGGTATTTCTCCAGGAGGTTTGTGCCCCTTTTCTATCTGACCTAGTTGGTTATGAGGCACTGTATAACATCGACCCTGACGCCCGGCGGGGTACTGCTTTGCTCTACCGATCAGAGTTCACTCCATCCCATGTTACCACGCTCCCCAACGGTCGTGTCCTTGCATGTATCCTTCAAGATGTCCTTTTTCTAAATGTCTATGCTCCTTCCGGTGCTAACCACAGGCATGACAGAACGACACTTTTTCAGTCTGATATCCCCCCTTTCTTAGCAGCTCGTCGCCCTATTGTCTTTGGCGGAGACTTCAACTGTGTGGTAGCCGGAGTTGACCAGGTCCCGACGCCTATGCGGTGTGAAGCGCTCGCTTCACTCCTTCGAGCGGCTGACCTTACTGACACGTGGCGCCACTTTCATCCCGCCTACACGCAATTTACCCACATCTATCCCACTGGAGCCAGCCGTATAGATCGTGTTTATGTCTCGACTGATTTGACTCCCGCCCTTTGTGCCGTCCAAGTCATACCCGTGGCCTTTAGTGACCACTGTGCGTACTCGTGTTCCTTGCGTATCGCGGGTCCAGCCCCGGTTCCTCGTGGCACCTTTTGGAAGATGAATACCCTTCATCTGCCAATGCCCGAACTTCGTGCTCTTGTCACGAAAACATGGCAGGACTGTCTCACGGACACTTCCCGGTACCCTACCACGGTGGTTTGGTGGCTCCGCTGTGCGAAACCCCGGCTGCGACGTGTTCTCCGACAATATAGTCGCGACGTCGCCCACTGGAAACGTAGCACGTTAGCCTTCTATCAGCAGTGTCTCATTGACGCCCTGACTCTTCCTGCTGACAGGTATGATCAGCTCCGCATGCGCCTCAACAAAATTAAAGCGAAAATCCTTCGCTTCTCTCGGGAGAAAGCCGACGGTATGGTGGTGCGGTGTCGTTCTGAATACCTGATTGAAGGCGAGAGGCCATCCATCTATCACCTTGCCTCTGAACGAACTCGTGCCAAGAAGAACGCCATTCTGCGCCTTACAGCAGACGATGGTACGCGTATCACAGACTACCGTGAAGTCCTCCTACACCTGACGGACCATTTCACCAACCTCTTCCAGGATGTTGAGGTCGACGTCGCCGCCCAACATGCACTTATCAGTGGGGTGCCAACTTCTTTGGATCGTCATGACCGCGGCTCTTTAACCGAGCCACTGACACTCGCTGAACTCACATCTGTCCTCCGTGCCTGTCCGGGACACAAGTCACCTGGCCCCGACGGTCTCCCTTATGAGTTCTACCAACACTTTTGGGACCTGCTCGGCGACCGTTTCTGTACAATGTGCGAGGAGATTTTCGCTGGATGCGACTTACCCGCCGAATTTTTAACTGGACGTATTGCCCTTATTCCAAAGGTGACTGGCCACTGTCGAGCTCAGGACCTGCGTCCTATCACTGTTCTTAACACTGACTATAAGTTGGTGGCACGATGTGTGGCCTCCCGTCTCAAACAGGCGATGACTAAGGTACTTTGCCCCACTCAATCCTGTGGCGTTTCGCGTCGGAACATCTTCACCGCCGCTTCCCTGTACCGCGATGTTGTCCTCCTCACCGCCGACACTCGCACCTCAGCTGCCATTCTTTCCTTGGACTTCGCCGGTGCCTTTGACAGAGTCTCGCACCCTTACCTACTGGCCGTTATGTCGCGGATGGGTTTTGGGGAGCGCTTCATACGCATCATCCGCAATTTCTTGCATGGGGCGAATTCCACTGTCGTGGTGAACGGTTGCCGGTCGCGCCCCATTCCTATCAGACGGTCGGTTCGACAGGGATGTCCCTTGTCGATGTATCTGTTTGCCTTAGCGCTAGACCCCATGCTGCGTGACATTGGCCGGTTGGTCGACGGTGTCGCTCTTCCAGGCGTCACCTTCCGCTGTGCGGCCTACGCCGACGACGTTGGTGTGTTTGTTGCTAACGCCAGGGACATCGATTCCGTTCGCCGCGTCCTCGACGTCTACGAACGGGCCTCCGGTGCTCAGTTAAATCCCAACAAGACCGTGCTGCTTCCGCTAGGGCCCCGTTCGTTGACCGTCGAACGCCCCTGGTACCGCGTTGTGGGGGAACAGCGTATCTTGGGTCTTGAGGTGACTGCCTGTCCGCAGCGTATGTTAACCCTCACGTGGCGGCGGCTTCTAACACGCATCCGAGGCCTTTGCGTGAGCCACGCTGATCGGCGACTCGACCTCCATCAACGCGTCCAGCTGATTAATGGTTATCTCCTATCACGGGCATGGTATGTCGCCCAACTCCTTACGCTACCCAAACAGATCGGCCGAGCCATATCACAAGCGGTATATTGGCTTTTGTGGCGGCATGCGCTGTTCAAGGTTGATGCGCTGACTTGTACGCTGCCGAAGGTCGATGGTGGCCTCGGCCTCATTGACTTTTCCCGGAAATGTGCGGCCCTGCTGATTCACCGTGTTGCCACTTTGCGCGACGCCGACCCAGGCGGGACTACAGCGGTCCTCTTCGACCGTTATCGTCCACACTCAGCGCGTGCACCGGTGTGTTTGACGCATATTCCGTTCCGGCTGACGACGGTAAAAGACTATTATCTCCACCGCAGTTATGTCCTCCTAGTGGCCACGGACAAGGCGCGCACATCGCGGCGCCTTTACCATGCACTTCGCGGCCAGCCCACACCGCATAAATTGGAGGACAGGCGACCGTCCGTCATCTGGCGCCATGTTTGGGCTAATATCAACAACTCCGCCCTTCCCACGGACGTTTCGGCGCTCTGGTATCGTGTTGTCAACAATTTGATACCTACCAACCATCGCCTGGCGGCCATCCGTCTACAGCCCTCGGCTGCTTGCGGCCGGTGTGGTGACGTCGATACCAGAGAACACCGATTCCTCTGCCCTCACGTCGCGGAAGTGTGGGACCTTGCCCGTGTGCTCTTAGCGCTGATTGGTGGGACGACACCGGACAATGTGTCCATCGACTGGTTCCTCACCCCTGATCTTCAAACCAACCCCCGGACGCGACGAAACGCAATGGTGTGGCTCTTGGGCCACACCATTTTCACAATCTATGACCTTTCCATCACCGATGCTGTCACCTTTATGTACTACCTGTGGAGCCAGCATCGCCTGACGGAATCTAACCGGACATACACCAATACCTTTGCTCGGTTTTTGAAGGTTCCCATGATTCATGGATACCAAAAGGTGTTCAGGGTTGACTAAGGCACCTCGTCCAGGTATTGCCTGGATTACCCCTGGAGCTATGTCACTGCGACTCTCAACCTACCCTCGACTTCCTATACCCTAACTTTGACATTGGCCTTCTGGGCATCACTGGAGTCGACTACTCTGTGTCATAAATGATTTGAAAATTGGTTACATGAGAATTGAATGACCTTTACATGAGGCATTCCTGGTAAAATGGGAAACACGTAATAAATCTTAGAAGATTCTTATTTTTGTTAATTCTATAGGCGATGGGATTATCTCGCTAGTTTCGTTTTTCATTTGTGTGTGCTGCCGTCCCTGTTTTTACTTTGCCTTCATTTATGTCTTTATTTCTTTATTCCTTTAGTTCGAAACCATCACTTGCTTCACACCTGCAGAGAGAGGTGAATTTCTGAGTAGTGTGTCGACGCTCCCTGAGGCATAGCAGAGTGTGCCTCTGGTTTTATTTTCTTTTATTTATATTCGTTTCTGGCAATAAGGCTTGCCACTACCAGCACCCTGGTTTACGTGCTGCGTTGACACTCGAGGATGGCGGCATTTTTGGAGAGGACAAGGAAGGGCTATAGGGGAGGAAGGAGGCCCAAAAAAAAAAAAAAAAGAAAAAAAAACAAAAAAAAAAACAAAAAAAAAACAAAAAAAAATAAAAAAAAAAATAAAAAAATAAAAAAAAAAGTGTAGTATCTGTTCTTATCAGCTTAATATCTGATACGTCCTGCATCGCAGGACCAGAATATTAAACTCATTTTTGGCTCATGACGGAGTGCTAGGGGCTTGCTCCACCTCTGTCGCGGGTTGGCCCGGCATTGCAGTACCGCCGGGATCGGCCCACCTAAAATTAATTAAAACACAGCCTGAAATGGGTTAATATTCTGCAGTGGTCAGATATTCCGCTGATAGCAAAACTTGTCGTAGTTGTCGATGTGCCCAGTAGTTAGCTGCTTACACACCACGTACTCTTTAAATTAATTTTAGATTATCGCAAGTATTCAATTTTTTTTTTTTTTTTTTTTTTTGCCTTTAGCCGGACCCCTCTTGCAGCCGCATTACACCAGGCTGGCAATTTATGGGGGCACACAACAGTGCCTTCAGATGCCTCGTTGGCGTCTCTTATGGTCCGGCCACAGATAATTTTAATTAAATTTTTTGGAGTTATAACCTTAGCTCCTCGCGAACGTCGTCGTCGCCGCCGCACGCACGCAGAATACGTGTGTACACACGCATATGCAGTAGGCGGTGGACGATGTAAGCACTCGGCTAGGTGTAGCTCGCGCCGGCCTCGCGCCGGTGTAGCTCGCGCCGGCCTGGCGCTGCTGTGGGGCGGCCTCGCGCCTTCTCCACTGCCCTGGCAGCTAGCGGCGTTCAAATGGGGGTCGCAGTTTACTCTTCGACATGGAGGCTAGTACTGGGCTGTTGACGAGTGCTCTCGTGAATTGTCGTTCCTTCCGGCACTTGCTTTTGCGATGTTTTCGACGGTCGCCTGTTGCCATACCGGCCCGTACCACCGTGTGTCACTCCCACATGTGGAGCGCACACGCTGCAAGCATTTAGGCCCTTCCACTGCGGGTTTTCCTTATCGCTTCTCGGCCTTTTGGCTAAGAAGCACCCCGCGAGCGGAGCGTTCTGTTGGGCTCTGTCGCGGGTTTTGGGTCACCTCTCGCGTATAGCGATCGAGGTTTCGTTTGTTCTTTATTTCTCCGTCGTTGACATTTTTGCGGTGACATGACCAATCGGTCGAATAGTATTCAGTGTGTGTTCGACAGAGCCGCAAGACGGCCGACCGCGTTTGAAATACAAGAATGGATTTTTGGCGATCTACGTGTACCGGAACATGATGTTGACACCTTCCAACTGGATTTCGTGTTGTTTTCGTTATTTGTGAAATTCGTCAACCAGGAGCAATACGAAAAGTATGGCCTGGCTCTAGCGGGCGAACATCCGTTCCGCTATTTCGATGGCAGTGTTGGTACAGTGACAATCGTGCCGTCTGGGTTTGGCATACGGACTGTGCGGGTGTTCAACGTACCCCCTGAGTGTCCGAATGAAGTCATCGGCCGTGTCTTGTCGCGGTATGGCACGGTGCTCAGCATCACGAATGAGAGGTGGGGCAGTGCCTACCGCTTCCAGGGCAACAGCGGCGTTCGTAGTGTCCGCATGGACCTCCGCCAGCACGTACCGTCGTATTTAAATATTGCGAGTACCAGGGCCCAGGTCACCTATATTGGGCAACCGCAGACTTGCTCCCTTTGTCAATCGACGGAGCATCTCCGCGTGGATTGCCCGCGCCGGCGCCCTGTGCAACTGCCGCGGGAACGCGCTGCTGGTACCGACCTTGTGCCTCTCCTCAGCGAGGTAGTGGCGGGTGCTGCCCGCCGTCCCGCTGAGCGGCCTGACGTGTCACCCCCGCCAGATGCAGTGCAACCGGCACCCAGTGCACCGGTTGACGAACCCGTCCCGGACCGGGCGCCCGTTGTGGCGGTACCGCCGGCGGCGGCTGATGTGCCCGCTATGGCGAGTGATGTGGTCGCTGTAGAACAGATGGAGGTCGTTATTCCTACCCCGCCCCTCCCGGCAGATGACGCTAAGTCCCCCCGCCGTCGTCATCGACGCAAGAAGGCGAACCCAGACCAATCGGCGGAGGCGGCGGACGTTTTCCGTCCCCCTGAAAGCGGCAGTGAGACTGACTCTCAGGCCTCCTCGGTTTCCCGCTCTGTTTCCGCTGACCGCTCGGGCGGTATGCGGCAAACTGCTCGACAACTAGAGGCTCTTATCAGTTCATCGCGAGATCGGGGAGCGATCCCTGCAAAACGGAAACATGACCAGGGTAGCGATCAGCCACTGCAGCGTACTCGTACCCTTTCACATCCTACTGCGTCCGAACCGTCTGCGCCGCCTGGCTCGGACTATCCTGCCGATGGGGGAGGCCTGAACTGGGCTGACGACGAGGGCGATGAAATGCGTGATTGAGTGGGCTTTCCCCACATGAGCTGCTTGATATTCTTTTCTCACATCCGGGGTGATATAGCGAGGTTCCGATGTGGATGTTTCCACACCTGCTTCCCTACGGCCGTGACCCTATCTGCCGTTATTTCCTCTGTGTTGCTCTCCCATGCCTGCCTTTGACCGTCCGCCGGGAGCCCTCTCCCTTTTAACGGTCAATATTAACTCCATCTCCAATCCGGTCAAACTTCGCTCTTTGAAGGACTTTCTCCGCCTTGGTGCGTTTGATGTGGTATTTCTCCAGGAGGTTTGTGCCCCTTTTCTATCTGACCTAGTTGGTTATGAGGCACTGTATAACATCGACCCTGACGCCCGGCGGGGTACTGCTTTGCTCTACCGATCAGAGTTCACTCCATCCCATGTTACCACGCTCCCCAACGGTCGTGTCCTTGCATGTATCCTTCAAGATGTCCTTTTTCTAAATGTCTATGCTCCTTCCGGTGCTAACCACAGGCATGACAGAACGACACTTTTTCAGTCTGATATCCCCCCTTTCTTAGCAGCTCGTCGCCCTATTGTCTTTGGCGGAGACTTCAACTGTGTGGTAGCCGGAGTTGACCAGGTCCCGACGCCTATGCGGTGTGAAGCGCTCGCTTCACTCCTTCGAGCGGCTGACCTTACTGACACGTGGCGCCACTTTCATCCCGCCTACACGCAATTTACCCACATCTATCCCACTGGAGCCAGCCGTATAGATCGTGTTTATGTCTCGACTGATTTGACTCCCGCCCTTTGTGCCGTCCAAGTCATACCCGTGGCCTTTAGTGACCACTGTGCGTACTCGTGTTCCTTGCGTATCGCGGGTCCAGCCCCGGTTCCTCGTGGCACCTTTTGGAAGATGAATACCCTTCATCTGCCAATGCCCGAACTTCGTGCTCTTGTCACGAAAACATGGCAGGACTGTCTCACGGACACTTCCCGGTACCCTACCACGGTGGTTTGGTGGCTCCGCTGTGCGAAACCCCGGCTGCGACGTGTTCTCCGACAATATAGTCGCGACGTCGCCCACTGGAAACGTAGCACGTTAGCCTTCTATCAGCAGTGTCTCATTGACGCCCTGACTCTTCCTGCTGACAGGTATGATCAGCTCCGCATGCGCCTCAACAAAATTAAAGCGAAAATCCTTCGCTTCTCTCGGGAGAAAGCCGACGGTATGGTGGTGCGGTGTCGTTCTGAATACCTGATTGAAGGCGAGAGGCCATCCATCTATCACCTTGCCTCTGAACGAACTCGTGCCAAGAAGAACGCCATTCTGCGCCTTACAGCAGACGATGGTACGCGTATCACAGACTACCGTGAAGTCCTCCTACACCTGACGGACCATTTCACCAACCTCTTCCAGGATGTTGAGGTCGACGTCGCCGCCCAACATGCACTTATCAGTGGGGTGCCAACTTCTTTGGATCGTCATGACCGCGGCTCTTTAACCGAGCCACTGACACTCGCTGAACTCACATCTGTCCTCCGTGCCTGTCCGGGACACAAGTCACCTGGCCCCGACGGTCTCCCTTATGAGTTCTACCAACACTTTTGGGACCTGCTCGGCGACCGTTTCTGTACAATGTGCGAGGAGATTTTCGCTGGATGCGACTTACCCGCCGAATTTTTAACTGGACGTATTGCCCTTATTCCAAAGGTGACTGGCCACTGTCGAGCTCAGGACCTGCGTCCTATCACTGTTCTTAACACTGACTATAAGTTGGTGGCACGATGTGTGGCCTCCCGTCTCAAACAGGCGATGACTAAGGTACTTTGCCCCACTCAATCCTGTGGCGTTTCGCGTCGGAACATCTTCACCGCCGCTTCCCTGTACCGCGATGTTGTCCTCCTCACCGCCGACACTCGCACCTCAGCTGCCATTCTTTCCTTGGACTTCGCCGGTGCCTTTGACAGAGTCTCGCACCCTTACCTACTGGCCGTTATGTCGCGGATGGGTTTTGGGGAGCGCTTCATACGCATCATCCGCAATTTCTTGCATGGGGCGAATTCCACTGTCGTGGTGAACGGTTGCCGGTCGCGCCCCATTCCTATCAGACGGTCGGTTCGACAGGGATGTCCCTTGTCGATGTATCTGTTTGCCTTAGCGCTAGACCCCATGCTGCGTGACATTGGCCGGTTGGTCGACGGTGTCGCTCTTCCAGGCGTCACCTTCCGCTGTGCGGCCTACGCCGACGACGTTGGTGTGTTTGTTGCTAACGCCAGGGACATCGATTCCGTTCGCCGCGTCCTCGACGTCTACGAACGGGCCTCCGGTGCTCAGTTAAATCCCAACAAGACCGTGCTGCTTCCGCTAGGGCCCCGTTCGTTGACCGTCGAACGCCCCTGGTACCGCGTTGTGGGGGAACAGCGTATCTTGGGTCTTGAGGTGACTGCCTGTCCGCAGCGTATGTTAACCCTCACGTGGCGGCGGCTTCTAACACGCATCCGAGGCCTTTGCGTGAGCCACGCTGATCGGCGACTCGACCTCCATCAACGCGTCCAGCTGATTAATGGTTATCTCCTATCACGGGCATGGTATGTCGCCCAACTCCTTACGCTACCCAAACAGATCGGCCGAGCCATATCACAAGCGGTATATTGGCTTTTGTGGCGGCATGCGCTGTTCAAGGTTGATGCGCTGACTTGTACGCTGCCGAAGGTCGATGGTGGCCTCGGCCTCATTGACTTTTCCCGGAAATGTGCGGCCCTGCTGATTCACCGTGTTGCCACTTTGCGCGACGCCGACCCAGGCGGGACTACAGCGGTCCTCTTCGACCGTTATCGTCCACACTCAGCGCGTGCACCGGTGTGTTTGACGCATATTCCGTTCCGGCTGACGACGGTAAAAGACTATTATCTCCACCGCAGTTATGTCCTCCTAGTGGCCACGGACAAGGCGCGCACATCGCGGCGCCTTTACCATGCACTTCGCGGCCAGCCCACACCGCATAAATTGGAGGACAGGCGACCGTCCGTCATCTGGCGCCATGTTTGGGCTAATATCAACAACTCCGCCCTTCCCACGGACGTTTCGGCGCTCTGGTATCGTGTTGTCAACAATTTGATACCTACCAACCATCGCCTGGCGGCCATCCGTCTACAGCCCTCGGCTGCTTGCGGCCGGTGTGGTGACGTCGATACCAGAGAACACCGATTCCTCTGCCCTCACGTCGCGGAAGTGTGGGACCTTGCCCGTGTGCTCTTAGCGCTGATTGGTGGGACGACACCGGACAATGTGTCCATCGACTGGTTCCTCACCCCTGATCTTCAAACCAACCCCCGGACGCGACGAAACGCAATGGTGTGGCTCTTGGGCCACACCATTTTCACAATCTATGACCTTTCCATCACCGATGCTGTCACCTTTATGTACTACCTGTGGAGCCAGCATCGCCTGACGGAATCTAACCGGACATACACCAATACCTTTGCTCGGTTTTTGAAGGTTCCCATGATTCATGGATACCAAAAGGTGTTCAGGGTTGACTAAGGCACCTCGTCCAGGTATTGCCTGGATTACCCCTGGAGCTATGTCACTGCGACTCTCAACCTACCCTCGACTTCCTATACCCTAACTTTGACATTGGCCTTCTGGGCATCACTGGAGTCGACTACTCTGTGTCATAAATGATTTGAAAATTGGTTACATGAGAATTGAATGACCTTTACATGAGGCATTCCTGGTAAAATGGGAAACACGTAATAAATCTTAGAAGATTCTTATTTTTGTTAATTCTATAGGCGATGGGATTATCTCGCTAGTTTCGTTTTTCATTTGTGTGTGCTGCCGTCCCTGTTTTTACTTTGCCTTCATTTATGTCTTTATTTCTTTATTCCTTTAGTTCGAAACCATCACTTGCTTCACACCTGCAGAGAGAGGTGAATTTCTGAGTAGTGTGTCGACGCTCCCTGAGGCATAGCAGAGTGTGCCTCTGGTTTTATTTTCTTTTATTTATATTCGTTTCTGGCAATAAGGCTTGCCACTACCAGCACCCTGGTTTACGTGCTGCGTTGACACTCGAGGATGGCGGCATTTTTGGAGAGGACAAGGAAGGGCTATAGGGGAGGAAGGAGGCCCAAAAAAAAAAAAAAAAGAAAAAAAAACAAAAAAAAAAACAAAAAAAAAACAAAAAAAAATAAAAAAAAAAATAAAAAAATAAAAAAAAAAGTGTAGTATCTGTTCTTATCAGCTTAATATCTGATACGTCCTGCATCGCAGGACCAGAATATTAAACTCATTTTTGGCTCATGACGGAGTGCTAGGGGCTTGCTCCACCTCTGTCGCGGGTTGGCCCGGCATTGCAGTACCGCCGGGATCGGCCCACCTAAAATTAATTAAAACACAGCCTGAAATGGGTTAATATTCTGCAGTGGTCAGATATTCCGCTGATAGCAAAACTTGTCGTAGTTGTCGATGTGCCCAGTAGTTAGCTGCTTACACACCACGTACTCTTTAAATTAATTTTAGATTATCGCAAGTATTCAATTTTTTTTTTTTTTTTTTTTTTTGCCTTTAGCCGGACCCCTCTTGCAGCCGCATTACACCAGGCTGGCAATTTATGGGGGCACACAACAGTGCCTTCAGATGCCTCGTTGGCGTCTCTTATGGTCCGGCCACAGATAATTTTAATTAAATTTTTTGGAGTTATAACCTTAGCTCCTCGCGAACGTCGTCGTCGCCGCCGCACGCACGCAGAATACGTGTGTACACACGCATATGCAGTAGGCGGTGGACGATGTAAGCACTCGGCTAGGTGTAGCTCGCGCCGGCCTCGCGCCGGTGTAGCTCGCGCCGGCCTGGCGCTGCTGTGGGGCGGCCTCGCGCCTTCTCCACTGCCCTGGCAGCTAGCGGCGTTCAAATGGGGGTCGCAGTTTACTCTTCGACATGGAGGCTAGTACTGGGCTGTTGACGAGTGCTCTCGTGAATTGTCGTTCCTTCCGGCACTTGCTTTTGCGATGTTTTCGACGGTCGCCTGTTGCCATACCGGCCCGTACCACCGTGTGTCACTCCCACATGTGGAGCGCACACGCTGCAAGCATTTAGGCCCTTCCACTGCGGGTTTTCCTTATCGCTTCTCGGCCTTTTGGCTAAGAAGCACCCCGCGAGCGGAGCGTTCTGTTGGGCTCTGTCGCGGGTTTTGGGTCACCTCTCGCGTATAGCGATCGAGGTTTCGTTTGTTCTTTATTTCTCCGTCGTTGACATTTTTGCGGTGACATGACCAATCGGTCGAATAGTATTCAGTGTGTGTTCGACAGAGCCGCAAGACGGCCGACCGCGTTTGAAATACAAGAATGGATTTTTGGCGATCTACGTGTACCGGAACATGATGTTGACACCTTCCAACTGGATTTCGTGTTGTTTTCGTTATTTGTGAAATTCGTCAACCAGGAGCAATACGAAAAGTATGGCCTGGCTCTAGCGGGCGAACATCCGTTCCGCTATTTCGATGGCAGTGTTGGTACAGTGACAATCGTGCCGTCTGGGTTTGGCATACGGACTGTGCGGGTGTTCAACGTACCCCCTGAGTGTCCGAATGAAGTCATCGGCCGTGTCTTGTCGCGGTATGGCACGGTGCTCAGCATCACGAATGAGAGGTGGGGCAGTGCCTACCGCTTCCAGGGCAACAGCGGCGTTCGTAGTGTCCGCATGGACCTCCGCCAGCACGTACCGTCGTATTTAAATATTGCGAGTACCAGGGCCCAGGTCACCTATATTGGGCAACCGCAGACTTGCTCCCTTTGTCAATCGACGGAGCATCTCCGCGTGGATTGCCCGCGCCGGCGCCCTGTGCAACTGCCGCGGGAACGCGCTGCTGGTACCGACCTTGTGCCTCTCCTCAGCGAGGTAGTGGCGGGTGCTGCCCGCCGTCCCGCTGAGCGGCCTGACGTGTCACCCCCGCCAGATGCAGTGCAACCGGCACCCAGTGCACCGGTTGACGAACCCGTCCCGGACCGGGCGCCCGTTGTGGCGGTACCGCCGGCGGCGGCTGATGTGCCCGCTATGGCGAGTGATGTGGTCGCTGTAGAACAGATGGAGGTCGTTATTCCTACCCCGCCCCTCCCGGCAGATGACGCTAAGTCCCCCCGCCGTCGTCATCGACGCAAGAAGGCGAACCCAGACCAATCGGCGGAGGCGGCGGACGTTTTCCGTCCCCCTGAAAGCGGCAGTGAGACTGACTCTCAGGCCTCCTCGGTTTCCCGCTCTGTTTCCGCTGACCGCTCGGGCGGTATGCGGCAAACTGCTCGACAACTAGAGGCTCTTATCAGTTCATCGCGAGATCGGGGAGCGATCCCTGCAAAACGGAAACATGACCAGGGTAGCGATCAGCCACTGCAGCGTACTCGTACCCTTTCACATCCTACTGCGTCCGAACCGTCTGCGCCGCCTGGCTCGGACTATCCTGCCGATGGGGGAGGCCTGAACTGGGCTGACGACGAGGGCGATGAAATGCGTGATTGAGTGGGCTTTCCCCACATGAGCTGCTTGATATTCTTTTCTCACATCCGGGGTGATATAGCGAGGTTCCGATGTGGATGTTTCCACACCTGCTTCCCTACGGCCGTGACCCTATCTGCCGTTATTTCCTCTGTGTTGCTCTCCCATGCCTGCCTTTGACCGTCCGCCGGGAGCCCTCTCCCTTTTAACGGTCAATATTAACTCCATCTCCAATCCGGTCAAACTTCGCTCTTTGAAGGACTTTCTCCGCCTTGGTGCGTTTGATGTGGTATTTCTCCAGGAGGTTTGTGCCCCTTTTCTATCTGACCTAGTTGGTTATGAGGCACTGTATAACATCGACCCTGACGCCCGGCGGGGTACTGCTTTGCTCTACCGATCAGAGTTCACTCCATCCCATGTTACCACGCTCCCCAACGGTCGTGTCCTTGCATGTATCCTTCAAGATGTCCTTTTTCTAAATGTCTATGCTCCTTCCGGTGCTAACCACAGGCATGACAGAACGACACTTTTTCAGTCTGATATCCCCCCTTTCTTAGCAGCTCGTCGCCCTATTGTCTTTGGCGGAGACTTCAACTGTGTGGTAGCCGGAGTTGACCAGGTCCCGACGCCTATGCGGTGTGAAGCGCTCGCTTCACTCCTTCGAGCGGCTGACCTTACTGACACGTGGCGCCACTTTCATCCCGCCTACACGCAATTTACCCACATCTATCCCACTGGAGCCAGCCGTATAGATCGTGTTTATGTCTCGACTGATTTGACTCCCGCCCTTTGTGCCGTCCAAGTCATACCCGTGGCCTTTAGTGACCACTGTGCGTACTCGTGTTCCTTGCGTATCGCGGGTCCAGCCCCGGTTCCTCGTGGCACCTTTTGGAAGATGAATACCCTTCATCTGCCAATGCCCGAACTTCGTGCTCTTGTCACGAAAACATGGCAGGACTGTCTCACGGACACTTCCCGGTACCCTACCACGGTGGTTTGGTGGCTCCGCTGTGCGAAACCCCGGCTGCGACGTGTTCTCCGACAATATAGTCGCGACGTCGCCCACTGGAAACGTAGCACGTTAGCCTTCTATCAGCAGTGTCTCATTGACGCCCTGACTCTTCCTGCTGACAGGTATGATCAGCTCCGCATGCGCCTCAACAAAATTAAAGCGAAAATCCTTCGCTTCTCTCGGGAGAAAGCCGACGGTATGGTGGTGCGGTGTCGTTCTGAATACCTGATTGAAGGCGAGAGGCCATCCATCTATCACCTTGCCTCTGAACGAACTCGTGCCAAGAAGAACGCCATTCTGCGCCTTACAGCAGACGATGGTACGCGTATCACAGACTACCGTGAAGTCCTCCTACACCTGACGGACCATTTCACCAACCTCTTCCAGGATGTTGAGGTCGACGTCGCCGCCCAACATGCACTTATCAGTGGGGTGCCAACTTCTTTGGATCGTCATGACCGCGGCTCTTTAACCGAGCCACTGACACTCGCTGAACTCACATCTGTCCTCCGTGCCTGTCCGGGACACAAGTCACCTGGCCCCGACGGTCTCCCTTATGAGTTCTACCAACACTTTTGGGACCTGCTCGGCGACCGTTTCTGTACAATGTGCGAGGAGATTTTCGCTGGATGCGACTTACCCGCCGAATTTTTAACTGGACGTATTGCCCTTATTCCAAAGGTGACTGGCCACTGTCGAGCTCAGGACCTGCGTCCTATCACTGTTCTTAACACTGACTATAAGTTGGTGGCACGATGTGTGGCCTCCCGTCTCAAACAGGCGATGACTAAGGTACTTTGCCCCACTCAATCCTGTGGCGTTTCGCGTCGGAACATCTTCACCGCCGCTTCCCTGTACCGCGATGTTGTCCTCCTCACCGCCGACACTCGCACCTCAGCTGCCATTCTTTCCTTGGACTTCGCCGGTGCCTTTGACAGAGTCTCGCACCCTTACCTACTGGCCGTTATGTCGCGGATGGGTTTTGGGGAGCGCTTCATACGCATCATCCGCAATTTCTTGCATGGGGCGAATTCCACTGTCGTGGTGAACGGTTGCCGGTCGCGCCCCATTCCTATCAGACGGTCGGTTCGACAGGGATGTCCCTTGTCGATGTATCTGTTTGCCTTAGCGCTAGACCCCATGCTGCGTGACATTGGCCGGTTGGTCGACGGTGTCGCTCTTCCAGGCGTCACCTTCCGCTGTGCGGCCTACGCCGACGACGTTGGTGTGTTTGTTGCTAACGCCAGGGACATCGATTCCGTTCGCCGCGTCCTCGACGTCTACGAACGGGCCTCCGGTGCTCAGTTAAATCCCAACAAGACCGTGCTGCTTCCGCTAGGGCCCCGTTCGTTGACCGTCGAACGCCCCTGGTACCGCGTTGTGGGGGAACAGCGTATCTTGGGTCTTGAGGTGACTGCCTGTCCGCAGCGTATGTTAACCCTCACGTGGCGGCGGCTTCTAACACGCATCCGAGGCCTTTGCGTGAGCCACGCTGATCGGCGACTCGACCTCCATCAACGCGTCCAGCTGATTAATGGTTATCTCCTATCACGGGCATGGTATGTCGCCCAACTCCTTACGCTACCCAAACAGATCGGCCGAGCCATATCACAAGCGGTATATTGGCTTTTGTGGCGGCATGCGCTGTTCAAGGTTGATGCGCTGACTTGTACGCTGCCGAAGGTCGATGGTGGCCTCGGCCTCATTGACTTTTCCCGGAAATGTGCGGCCCTGCTGATTCACCGTGTTGCCACTTTGCGCGACGCCGACCCAGGCGGGACTACAGCGGTCCTCTTCGACCGTTATCGTCCACACTCAGCGCGTGCACCGGTGTGTTTGACGCATATTCCGTTCCGGCTGACGACGGTAAAAGACTATTATCTCCACCGCAGTTATGTCCTCCTAGTGGCCACGGACAAGGCGCGCACATCGCGGCGCCTTTACCATGCACTTCGCGGCCAGCCCACACCGCATAAATTGGAGGACAGGCGACCGTCCGTCATCTGGCGCCATGTTTGGGCTAATATCAACAACTCCGCCCTTCCCACGGACGTTTCGGCGCTCTGGTATCGTGTTGTCAACAATTTGATACCTACCAACCATCGCCTGGCGGCCATCCGTCTACAGCCCTCGGCTGCTTGCGGCCGGTGTGGTGACGTCGATACCAGAGAACACCGATTCCTCTGCCCTCACGTCGCGGAAGTGTGGGACCTTGCCCGTGTGCTCTTAGCGCTGATTGGTGGGACGACACCGGACAATGTGTCCATCGACTGGTTCCTCACCCCTGATCTTCAAACCAACCCCCGGACGCGACGAAACGCAATGGTGTGGCTCTTGGGCCACACCATTTTCACAATCTATGACCTTTCCATCACCGATGCTGTCACCTTTATGTACTACCTGTGGAGCCAGCATCGCCTGACGGAATCTAACCGGACATACACCAATACCTTTGCTCGGTTTTTGAAGGTTCCCATGATTCATGGATACCAAAAGGTGTTCAGGGTTGACTAAGGCACCTCGTCCAGGTATTGCCTGGATTACCCCTGGAGCTATGTCACTGCGACTCTCAACCTACCCTCGACTTCCTATACCCTAACTTTGACATTGGCCTTCTGGGCATCACTGGAGTCGACTACTCTGTGTCATAAATGATTTGAAAATTGGTTACATGAGAATTGAATGACCTTTACATGAGGCATTCCTGGTAAAATGGGAAACACGTAATAAATCTTAGAAGATTCTTATTTTTGTTAATTCTATAGGCGATGGGATTATCTCGCTAGTTTCGTTTTTCATTTGTGTGTGCTGCCGTCCCTGTTTTTACTTTGCCTTCATTTATGTCTTTATTTCTTTATTCCTTTAGTTCGAAACCATCACTTGCTTCACACCTGCAGAGAGAGGTGAATTTCTGAGTAGTGTGTCGACGCTCCCTGAGGCATAGCAGAGTGTGCCTCTGGTTTTATTTTCTTTTATTTATATTCGTTTCTGGCAATAAGGCTTGCCACTACCAGCACCCTGGTTTACGTGCTGCGTTGACACTCGAGGATGGCGGCATTTTTGGAGAGGACAAGGAAGGGCTATAGGGGAGGAAGGAGGCCCAAAAAAAAAAAAAAAGAAAAAAAAACAAAAAAAAAACAAAAAAAAAACAAAAAAAAATAAAAAAAAAAATAAAAAAATAAAAAAAAAAGTGTAGTATCTGTTCTTATCAGCTTAATATCTGATACGTCCTGCATCGCAGGACCAGAATATTAAACTCATTTTTGGCTCATGACGGAGTGCTAGGGGCTTGCTCCACCTCTGTCGCGGGTTGGCCCGGCATTGCAGTACCGCCGGGATCGGCCCACCTAAAATTAATTAAAACACAGCCTGAAATGGGTTAATATTCTGCAGTGGTCAGATATTCCGCTGATAGCAAAACTTGTCGTAGTTGTCGATGTGCCCAGTAGTTAGCTGCTTACACACCACGTACTCTTTAAATTAATTTTAGATTATCGCAAGTATTCAATTTTTTTTTTTTTTTTTTTTTTGCCTTTAGCCGGACCCCTCTTGCAGCCGCATTACACCAGGCTGGCAATTTATGGGGGCACACAACAGTGCCTTCAGATGCCTCGTTGGCGTCTCTTATGGTCCGGCCACAGATAATTTTAATTAAATTTTTTGGAGTTATAACCTTAGCTCCTCGCGAACGTCGTCGTCGCCGCCGCACGCACGCAGAATACGTGTGTACACACGCATATGCAGTAGGCGGTGGACGATGTAAGCACTCGGCTAGGTGTAGCTCGCGCCGGCCTCGCGCCGGTGTAGCTCGCGCCGGCCTGGCGCTGCTGTGGGGCGGCCTCGCGCCTTCTCCACTGCCCTGGCAGCTAGCGGCGTTCAAATGGGGGTCGCAGTTTACTCTTCGACATGGAGGCTAGTACTGGGCTGTTGACGAGTGCTCTCGTGAATTGTCGTTCCTTCCGGCACTTGCTTTTGCGATGTTTTCGACGGTCGCCTGTTGCCATACCGGCCCGTACCACCGTGTGTCACTCCCACATGTGGAGCGCACACGCTGCAAGCATTTAGGCCCTTCCACTGCGGGTTTTCCTTATCGCTTCTCGGCCTTTTGGCTAAGAAGCACCCCGCGAGCGGAGCGTTCTGTTGGGCTCTGTCGCGGGTTTTGGGTCACCTCTCGCGTATAGCGATCGAGGTTTCGTTTGTTCTTTATTTCTCCGTCGTTGACATTTTTGCGGTGACATGACCAATCGGTCGAATAGTATACAGTGTGTGTTCGACAGAGCCGCAAGACGGCCGACCGCGTTTGAAATACAAGAATGGATTTTTGGCGATCTACGTGTACCGGAACATGATGTTGACACCTTCCAACTGGATTTCGTGTTGTTTTCGTTATTTGTGAAATTCGTCAACCAGGAGCAATACGAAAAGAATGGCCTGGCTCTAGCGGGCGAACATCCGTTCCGCTATTTCGATGGCAGTGTTGGTACAGTGACAATCGTGCCGTCTGGGTTTGGCATACGGACTGTGCGGGTGTTCAACGTACCCCCTGAGTGTCCGAATGAAGTAATCGGCCGTGTCTTGTCGCGGTATGGCACGGTGCTCAGCATCACGAATGAGAGGTGGGGCAGTGCCTACCGCTTCCAGGGCAACAGCGGCGTTCGTAGTGTCCGCCTGGACCTCCGCCAGCACGTACCGTCGTATTTAAATATTGCGAGTACCAGGGCCCAGGTCACCTATATTGGGCAACCGCAGACTTGCTCCCTTTGTCAATCGACGGAGCATCTCCGCGTGGATTGCCCGCGCCGGCGCCCTGTGCAACTGCCGCGGGAACGCGCTGCTGGTACCGACCTTGTGCCTCTCCTCAGCGAGGTAGTGGCCGGTGCTGCCCGCCGTCCCGCTGAGCGGCCTGACGTGTCACCCCCGCCAGATGCAGTGCAACCGGCACCCAGTGCACCGGTTGACGAACCCGTCCCGGACCGGGCGCCCGTTGTGGCGGTACCGCCGGCGGCGGCTGATGTGCCCGCTATGGCGAGTGACGTGGTCGCTGTAGAACAGATGGAGGTCGTTATTCCTACCCCGCCCCTCCCGGCAGATGACGCTAAGTCCCCCCGCCGTCGTCATCGACGCAAGAAGGCGAACCCAGACCAATCGGCGGAGGCGGCGGACGTTTTCCGTCCCCCTGAAAGCGGCAGTGAGACTGACTCTCAGGCCTCCTCGGTTTCCCGCTCTGTTTCCGCTGACCGCTCGGGCGGTATGCGGCAAACTGCTCGACAACTAGAGGCTCTTATCAGTTCATCGCGAGATCGGGGAGCGATCCCTGCAAAACGGAAACATGACCAGGGTAGCGATCAGCCACTGCAGCGTACTCGTACCCTTTCACATCCTACTGCGTCCGAACCGTCTGCGCCGCCTGGCTCGGACTATCCTGCCGATGGGGGAGGCCTGAACTGGGCTGACGACGAGGGCGATGAAATGCGTGATTGAGTGGGCTTTCCCCACATGAGCTGCTTGGTATTATTTTCTCACATCCGGGGTGATATAGCGGGGTTCCGATGTGGATGTTTCCACACCTGCTTCCCTACGGCCGTGACCCTATCTGCCGTTATTTCCTCTGTGTTGCTCTCCCATGCCTGCCTTTGACCGTCCGCCAGGAGCCCTCTCCCTTTTAACGGTCAATATTAACTCCATCTCTAATCCGGTCAAACTTCGCTCTTTGAAGGACTTTCTCCGCCTTGGTGCGTTTGATGTGGTATTTCTCCAGGAGGTTTGTGCCCCCTTTCTATCTGACCTAGTTGGTTATGAGGCACTGTATAACATCGACCCTGACGCCCGGCGGGGTACTGCTTTGCTCTACCGATCAGAGTTCACTCCATCCCATGTTACCACGCTCCCCAACGGTCGTGTCCTTGCATGTATCCTTCAAGATGTCCTTTTTCTAAATGTCTATGCTCCTTCCGGTGCTAACCACAGGCATGACAGAACGACACTTTTTCGGTCTGATATCCCCCCTTTCTTAGCAGCTCGTCGCCCTATCGTCTTTGGCGGAGACTTCAACTGTGTGGTAGCCGGAGTTGACCAGGTTCCGACGCCTATGCGGTGTGAAGCGCTCGCTTCACTCCTTCGAGCGGCTGACCTTACTGACACGTGGCGCCACTTTCATCCCGCCTACACGCAATTTACCCACATCTATCCCACTGGAGCCAGCCGTATAGATCGTGTTTATGTCTCGACTGATTTGACTCCCGCCCTTTGTGCCGTCCAAGTCATACCCGTGGCCTTTAGTGACCACTGTGCGTACTCGTGTTCCTTGCGTATCGCGGGTCCAGCCCCGGTTCCTCGTGGCACCTTTTGGAAGATGAATACCCTTCATCTGCCAATGCCCGAACTTCGTGCTCTTGTCACGAAAACATGGCAGGACTGTCTCACGGACACTTCCCGGTACCCTACCAAGGTGGTTTGGTGGCTCCGCTGTGCGAAACCCCGGCTGCGACGTGTTCTCCGACAATATAGTCGCGACGTCGCCCACTGGAAACGTAGCACGTTAGCCTTCTATCAGCAGTGTCTCATTGACGCCCTGACTCTTCCTGCTGACAGGTATGATCAGCTCCGCATGCGCCTCAACAAAATTAAAGCGAAAATCCTTCGCTTCTCTCGGGAGAAAGCCGACGGTATGGTGGTGCGGTGTCGTTCTGAATACCTGATTGAAGGCGAGAGGCCATCCATCTATCACCTTGCCTCTGAACGAACTCGTGCCAAGAAGAACGCCATTCTGCGCCTTAAAGCAGACGATGGTACGCGTATCACAGACTACCGTGAAGTCCTCCAACACCTGACGGACCATTTCACCAACCTCTTCCAGGATGTTGAGGTCGACGTCGCCGCCCAACATGCACTTATCAGTGGGGTGCCAACTTCTTTGGATCGTCATGACCGCGGCTCTTTAACCGAGCCACTGACACTCGCTGAACTCACATCTGTCCTCCGTGCCTGTCCGGGACACAAGTCACCTGGCCCCGACGGTCTCCCTTATGAGTTCTACCGACAATTTTGGGACCTGCTCGGCGACCGTTTCTGCACAATGTGCGAGGAGATTTTCGCTGGATGCGACTTACCCGCCGAATTTTTAACTGGACGTATTGCCCTTATTCCAAAGGTGACTGGCCACTGTCGAGCTCAGGACCTGCGTCCTATCACTGTTCTTAACACTGACTATAAGTTGGTGGCACGATGTGTGGCCTCTCGTCTCAAACAGGCGATGACTAAGGTACTTTGCCCCACTCAATCCTGTGGCGTTTCGCGTCGGAACATCTTCACCGCCGCTTCCCTGTACCGCGATGTTGTCCTCCTCACCGCCGACACTCGCACCTCAGCTGCCATTCTTTCCTTGGACTTCGCCGGTGCCTTTGACAGAGTCTCGCACCCTTACCTGCTGGCCGTTATGTCGCGGATGGGTTTTGGGGAGCGCTTCATACGCATCATCCGCAACTTCTTGCATGGGGCGAATTCCACTGTCGTGGTGAACGGTTGCCGGTCGCGCCCCATTCCTATCAGACGGTCGGTTCGACAGGGATGTCCCTTGTCGATGTATCTGTTTGCCTTAGCGCTAGACCCCATGCTGCGTGACATTGGCCGGTTGGTCGACGGTGTCGCTCTTCCAGGCGTCACCTTCCGCTGTGCGGCCTACGCCGACGACGTTGGTGTGTTTGTTGCTAACGCCAGGGACATCGATTCCGTTCGCCGCGTCCTCGACGTCTACGAACGGGCCTCCGGTGCTCAGTTAAATCCCAACAAGACCGTGCTGCTTCCGCTAGGGCCCCGTTCGTTGACCGTCGAACGCCCCTGGTACCGCGTTGTGGGGGAACAGCGTATCTTGGGTCTTGAGGTGACTGCCTGTCCGCAGCGTATGTTAACCCTCACGTGGCGGCGGCTTCTAACACGCATCAGAGGCCTTTGCGTGAGCCACGCTGATCGGCGACTCGACCTCCATCAACGCGTCCAGCTGATTAATGGTTATCTCCTCTCACGGGCATGGTATGTCGCCCAACTCCTTACGCTACCAAAACAGATCGGCCGAGCCATATCACAAGCGGTATATTGGCTTTTGTGGCGGCATGCGCTGTTCAAGGTTGATGCGCTGACTTGTACACTGCCGAAGGTCGATGGTGGCCTCGGCCTCATTGACTTTTCCCGGAAATGTGCGGCCCTTCTGATTCACCGTGTTGCCACTTTGCGCGACGCCGACCCAGGCGGGACTACAGCGGTCCTCTTCGACCGTTATCGTCCACACTCGGCGCGTGCACCGGTGTGTTTGACGCATATTCCGTTCCGGCTGACGACGGTAAAAGACTATTATCTCCACCGCAGTTATGTCCTCCCAGTGGCCACGGACAAGGCGCGCACATCGCGGCGCCTTTACCATGCACTTCGCGGCCAGCCCACACCGCATAAATTGGAGGGCAGACGACCATCCGTCATTTGGCGCCATGTTTGGGCTAATATCAACAACTCCGCCCTTCCCACGGAAGTTTCGGCGCTCTGGTATCGTGTCGTCAACAACTTGATTCCCACCAATCATCGCCTGGCGGCCATCCGTCTACGGCCATCGGCTGCTTGCGGCCGGTGTGGTGACATCGATACCAGAGAACACCGTCTCCTCTGCCCCCTCGTCACGGAAGTGTGGGACCTTGCCCGTGGGCTCTTAGCGCTGATTGGCGGGACGACACCGGACAATGTATCCATCGACTGGTTCCTTACCCCTGATCTTCAAACCAACCCCCGGACGCGACGTAACGCAATGGTGTGGCTCTTGGGCCACACCATTTTCACGATCTATGACCTTTCCCTCACCGATGCTGTCACCTTCATGGATTACCTGTGGAGCCAGCATCGCCTGATGGAATCTGAACGGACATACACCAATACCTTTGCTCGGTTTTTGAAGGTTGCCATGATTCATGGATACCAAAAGGTGTTCAGGGTTAACTAAAGCACCTAGTATACCCTAAATTTGGCATTGGCCTTCTGGGCATCACTGGAGTAGGCTATTCTGTGATACAACTGATTTGACAATTGGTTCCCTGGGAATTGAGAAAACATTTATGAGTAATTCTGGGAAAATTGGAAAACACGTAATATTCTTAGAGGATTATCCTTCGTTAATTCTATGGCGATGGGATTATCTCGCCAGTTCCGTTTCATTTGTGTGTCCTGCCGTCCCTGGTTTTACTTTGCCTTCATTTATGTCTTTATTTCTTTATTTCTTTTAGTTCAAAACCACCAATTGCTTCACACCTGCAGAGGGAGGTGTGTTTCTGAGTATTGTGTCGACGTTCCATGTGGCATAGCAGAGTGTGCCTCTGTTTTTTATTTTCGTTTTCTGGCAATAAGGCTTGCCACTACCAGCACACAGCTTAACGTGCTGCGTTAAACAAAAAAAAAAAAAAGTGTAGTATCTGTTCTTATCAGCTTAATGCTGGTAAGGTCGGATACAAAACACTAGATACGCGATGTATTTCTTTAGTCATTGGTCTCCCAATGCCCGATTATGACGAAGCTGCAGTGGCGGCTCCGGAACGTGGCCAGCCTTGCTGTGAGGGCAGCAACTGCTGGTGCTTCTGCCGGACTCGCCCTGCATTGAATACTTCTCCCTCATTTTCTCCCGATTTTGACGAGGGTTGCGAGATGCTCAGGCCCCATCTGCCCCCTGCTCGATCGAATGGTGGCGATCTGGAGCGCGGCAGATGCAGACCGGTCTCGTGTGTGTCCAGCCTTCGCTGTTGACACCGGCGGCAGAGTTGAGTGGCATATGCGCCTTCCCATATGAACCCTCGCTCTGCTCGCTTTCCTATTTTTCCCCCGGCCAGCTACGTCTGGATCTCCACCGGGGTTGAACACAAGCGTATGACACGCTCCATCTTGGCCAGAACAATTCTCTGGATCACACCAAGATCTTATATTCCTAAGATAATTCTTAGTTACGTCCGCCCGAAGTGTGACGCTCCGGTGCTCCATCTGCCTGCAGCCGCCGTCGAGCAACACCTTCGTGGCTAACTCCTACCGAAGTTGAACCTTTCCTAAGCTTCCTTCCCAAAGTATTACCTCAATGACTAAAAAAATCTGTTCTTATCAGCTTAATATCTGATACGTCCTGCATCGCAGGACCAGAATATTAAACTCATTTTTGGCTCATGACGGAGTGCTAGGGGCTTGCTCCACCTCTGTCGCGGGTTGGCCCGGCATTGCAGTACCGCCGGGATCGGCCCACCTAAAATTAATTAAAACACAGCCTGAAATGGGTTAATATTCTGCAGTGGTCAGATATTCCGCTGATAGCAAAACTTGTCGTAGTTGTCGATGTGCCCAGTAGTTAGCTGCTTACACACCACGTACTCTTTAAATTAATTTTAGATTATCGCAAGTATTCAATTTTTTTTTTTTTTTTTTTTTTTGCCTTTAGCCGGACCCCTCTTGCAGCCGCATTACACCAGGCTGGCAATTTATGGGGGCACACAACAGTGCCTTCAGATGCCTCGTTGGCGTCTCTTATGGTCCGGCCACAGATAATTTTAATTAAATTTTTTGGAGTTATAACCTTAGCTCCTCGCGAACGTCGTCGTCGCCGCCGCACGCACGCAGAATACGTGTGTACACACGCATATGCAGTAGGCGGTGGACGATGTAAGCACTCGGCTAGGTGTAGCTCGCGCCGGCCTCGCGCCGGTGTAGCTCGCGCCGGCCTGGCGCTGCTGTGGGGCGGCCTCGCGCCTTCTCCACTGCCCTGGCAGCTAGCGGCGTTCAAATGGGGGTCGCAGTTTACTCTTCGACATGGAGGCTAGTACTGGGCTGTTGACGAGTGCTCTCGTGAATTGTCGTTCCTTCCGGCACTTGCTTTTGCGATGTTTTCGACGGTCGCCTGTTGCCATACCGGCCCGTACCACCGTGTGTCACTCCCACATGTGGAGCGCACACGCTGCAAGCATTTAGGCCCTTCCACTGCGGGTTTTCCTTATCGCTTCTCGGCCTTTTGGCTAAGAAGCACCCCGCGAGCGGAGCGTTCTGTTGGGCTCTGTCGCGGGTTTTGGGTCACCTCTCGCGTATAGCGATCGAGGTTTCGTTTGTTCTTTATTTCTCCGTCGTTGACATTTTTGCGGTGACATGACCAATCGGTCGAATAGTATACAGTGTGTGTTCGACAGAGCCGCAAGACGGCCGACCGCGTTTGAAATACAAGAATGGATTTTTGGCGATCTACGTGTACCGGAACATGATGTTGACACCTTCCAACTGGATTTCGTGTTGTTTTCGTTATTTGTGAAATTCGTCAACCAGGAGCAATACGAAAAGAATGGCCTGGCTCTAGCGGGCGAACATCCGTTCCGCTATTTCGATGGCAGTGTTGGTACAGTGACAATCGTGCCGTCTGGGTTTGGCATACGGACTGTGCGGGTGTTCAACGTACCCCCTGAGTGTCCGAATGAAGTAATCGGCCGTGTCTTGTCGCGGTATGGCACGGTGCTCAGCATCACGAATGAGAGGTGGGGCAGTGCCTACCGCTTCCAGGGCAACAGCGGCGTTCGTAGTGTCCGCCTGGACCTCCGCCAGCACGTACCGTCGTATTTAAATATTGCGAGTACCAGGGCCCAGGTCACCTATATTGGGCAACCGCAGACTTGCTCCCTTTGTCAATCGACGGAGCATCTCCGCGTGGATTGCCCGCGCCGGCGCCCTGTGCAACTGCCGCGGGAACGCGCTGCTGGTACCGACCTTGTGCCTCTCCTCAGCGAGGTAGTGGCCGGTGCTGCCCGCCGTCCCGCTGAGCGGCCTGACGTGTCACCCCCGCCAGATGCAGTGCAACCGGCACCCAGTGCACCGGTTGACGAACCCGTCCCGGACCGGGCGCCCGTTGTGGCGGTACCGCCGGCGGCGGCTGATGTGCCCGCTATGGCGAGTGACGTGGTCGCTGTAGAACAGATGGAGGTCGTTATTCCTACCCCGCCCCTCCCGGCAGATGACGCTAAGTCCCCCCGCCGTCGTCATCGACGCAAGAAGGCGAACCCAGACCAATCGGCGGAGGCGGCGGACGTTTTCCGTCCCCCTGAAAGCGGCAGTGAGACTGACTCTCAGGCCTCCTCGGTTTCCCGCTCTGTTTCCGCTGACCGCTCGGGCGGTATGCGGCAAACTGCTCGACAACTAGAGGCTCTTATCAGTTCATCGCGAGATCGGGGAGCGATCCCTGCAAAACGGAAACATGACCAGGGTAGCGATCAGCCACTGCAGCGTACTCGTACCCTTTCACATCCTACTGCGTCCGAACCGTCTGCGCCGCCTGGCTCGGACTATCCTGCCGATGGGGGAGGCCTGAACTGGGCTGACGACGAGGGCGATGAAATGCGTGATTGAGTGGGCTTTCCCCACATGAGCTGCTTGGTATTATTTTCTCACATCCGGGGTGATATAGCGGGGTTCCGATGTGGATGTTTCCACACCTGCTTCCCTACGGCCGTGACCCTATCTGCCGTTATTTCCTCTGTGTTGCTCTCCCATGCCTGCCTTTGACCGTCCGCCAGGAGCCCTCTCCCTTTTAACGGTCAATATTAACTCCATCTCTAATCCGGTCAAACTTCGCTCTTTGAAGGACTTTCTCCGCCTTGGTGCGTTTGATGTGGTATTTCTCCAGGAGGTTTGTGCCCCCTTTCTATCTGACCTAGTTGGTTATGAGGCACTGTATAACATCGACCCTGACGCCCGGCGGGGTACTGCTTTGCTCTACCGATCAGAGTTCACTCCATCCCATGTTACCACGCTCCCCAACGGTCGTGTCCTTGCATGTATCCTTCAAGATGTCCTTTTTCTAAATGTCTATGCTCCTTCCGGTGCTAACCACAGGCATGACAGAACGACACTTTTTCGGTCTGATATCCCCCCTTTCTTAGCAGCTCGTCGCCCTATCGTCTTTGGCGGAGACTTCAACTGTGTGGTAGCCGGAGTTGACCAGGTTCCGACGCCTATGCGGTGTGAAGCGCTCGCTTCACTCCTTCGAGCGGCTGACCTTACTGACACGTGGCGCCACTTTCATCCCGCCTACACGCAATTTACCCACATCTATCCCACTGGAGCCAGCCGTATAGATCGTGTTTATGTCTCGACTGATTTGACTCCCGCCCTTTGTGCCGTCCAAGTCATACCCGTGGCCTTTAGTGACCACTGTGCGTACTCGTGTTCCTTGCGTATCGCGGGTCCAGCCCCGGTTCCTCGTGGCACCTTTTGGAAGATGAATACCCTTCATCTGCCAATGCCCGAACTTCGTGCTCTTGTCACGAAAACATGGCAGGACTGTCTCACGGACACTTCCCGGTACCCTACCAAGGTGGTTTGGTGGCTCCGCTGTGCGAAACCCCGGCTGCGACGTGTTCTCCGACAATATAGTCGCGACGTCGCCCACTGGAAACGTAGCACGTTAGCCTTCTATCAGCAGTGTCTCATTGACGCCCTGACTCTTCCTGCTGACAGGTATGATCAGCTCCGCATGCGCCTCAACAAAATTAAAGCGAAAATCCTTCGCTTCTCTCGGGAGAAAGCCGACGGTATGGTGGTGCGGTGTCGTTCTGAATACCTGATTGAAGGCGAGAGGCCATCCATCTATCACCTTGCCTCTGAACGAACTCGTGCCAAGAAGAACGCCATTCTGCGCCTTAAAGCAGACGATGGTACGCGTATCACAGACTACCGTGAAGTCCTCCAACACCTGACGGACCATTTCACCAACCTCTTCCAGGATGTTGAGGTCGACGTCGCCGCCCAACATGCACTTATCAGTGGGGTGCCAACTTCTTTGGATCGTCATGACCGCGGCTCTTTAACCGAGCCACTGACACTCGCTGAACTCACATCTGTCCTCCGTGCCTGTCCGGGACACAAGTCACCTGGCCCCGACGGTCTCCCTTATGAGTTCTACCGACAATTTTGGGACCTGCTCGGCGACCGTTTCTGCACAATGTGCGAGGAGATTTTCGCTGGATGCGACTTACCCGCCGAATTTTTAACTGGACGTATTGCCCTTATTCCAAAGGTGACTGGCCACTGTCGAGCTCAGGACCTGCGTCCTATCACTGTTCTTAACACTGACTATAAGTTGGTGGCACGATGTGTGGCCTCTCGTCTCAAACAGGCGATGACTAAGGTACTTTGCCCCACTCAATCCTGTGGCGTTTCGCGTCGGAACATCTTCACCGCCGCTTCCCTGTACCGCGATGTTGTCCTCCTCACCGCCGACACTCGCACCTCAGCTGCCATTCTTTCCTTGGACTTCGCCGGTGCCTTTGACAGAGTCTCGCACCCTTACCTGCTGGCCGTTATGTCGCGGATGGGTTTTGGGGAGCGCTTCATACGCATCATCCGCAACTTCTTGCATGGGGCGAATTCCACTGTCGTGGTGAACGGTTGCCGGTCGCGCCCCATTCCTATCAGACGGTCGGTTCGACAGGGATGTCCCTTGTCGATGTATCTGTTTGCCTTAGCGCTAGACCCCATGCTGCGTGACATTGGCCGGTTGGTCGACGGTGTCGCTCTTCCAGGCGTCACCTTCCGCTGTGCGGCCTACGCCGACGACGTTGGTGTGTTTGTTGCTAACGCCAGGGACATCGATTCCGTTCGCCGCGTCCTCGACGTCTACGAACGGGCCTCCGGTGCTCAGTTAAATCCCAACAAGACCGTGCTGCTTCCGCTAGGGCCCCGTTCGTTGACCGTCGAACGCCCCTGGTACCGCGTTGTGGGGGAACAGCGTATCTTGGGTCTTGAGGTGACTGCCTGTCCGCAGCGTATGTTAACCCTCACGTGGCGGCGGCTTCTAACACGCATCAGAGGCCTTTGCGTGAGCCACGCTGATCGGCGACTCGACCTCCATCAACGCGTCCAGCTGATTAATGGTTATCTCCTCTCACGGGCATGGTATGTCGCCCAACTCCTTACGCTACCAAAACAGATCGGCCGAGCCATATCACAAGCGGTATATTGGCTTTTGTGGCGGCATGCGCTGTTCAAGGTTGATGCGCTGACTTGTACACTGCCGAAGGTCGATGGTGGCCTCGGCCTCATTGACTTTTCCCGGAAATGTGCGGCCCTTCTGATTCACCGTGTTGCCACTTTGCGCGACGCCGACCCAGGCGGGACTACAGCGGTCCTCTTCGACCGTTATCGTCCACACTCGGCGCGTGCACCGGTGTGTTTGACGCATATTCCGTTCCGGCTGACGACGGTAAAAGACTATTATCTCCACCGCAGTTATGTCCTCCCAGTGGCCACGGACAAGGCGCGCACATCGCGGCGCCTTTACCATGCACTTCGCGGCCAGCCCACACCGCATAAATTGGAGGGCAGACGACCATCCGTCATTTGGCGCCATGTTTGGGCTAATATCAACAACTCCGCCCTTCCCACGGAAGTTTCGGCGCTCTGGTATCGTGTCGTCAACAACTTGATTCCCACCAATCATCGCCTGGCGGCCATCCGTCTACGGCCATCGGCTGCTTGCGGCCGGTGTGGTGACATCGATACCAGAGAACACCGTCTCCTCTGCCCCCTCGTCACGGAAGTGTGGGACCTTGCCCGTGGGCTCTTAGCGCTGATTGGCGGGACGACACCGGACAATGTATCCATCGACTGGTTCCTTACCCCTGATCTTCAAACCAACCCCCGGACGCGACGTAACGCAATGGTGTGGCTCTTGGGCCACACCATTTTCACGATCTATGACCTTTCCCTCACCGATGCTGTCACCTTCATGGATTACCTGTGGAGCCAGCATCGCCTGATGGAATCTGAACGGACATACACCAATACCTTTGCTCGGTTTTTGAAGGTTGCCATGATTCATGGATACCAAAAGGTGTTCAGGGTTAACTAAAGCACCTAGTATACCCTAAATTTGGCATTGGCCTTCTGGGCATCACTGGAGTAGGCTATTCTGTGATACAACTGATTTGACAATTGGTTCCCTGGGAATTGAGAAAACATTTATGAGTAATTCTGGGAAAATTGGAAAACACGTAATATTCTTAGAGGATTATCCTTCGTTAATTCTATGGCGATGGGATTATCTCGCCAGTTCCGTTTCATTTGTGTGTCCTGCCGTCCCTGGTTTTACTTTGCCTTCATTTATGTCTTTATTTCTTTATTTCTTTTAGTTCAAAACCACCAATTGCTTCACACCTGCAGAGGGAGGTGTGTTTCTGAGTATTGTGTCGACGTTCCATGTGGCATAGCAGAGTGTGCCTCTGTTTTTTATTTTCGTTTTCTGGCAATAAGGCTTGCCACTACCAGCACACAGCTTAACGTGCTGCGTTAAACAAAAAAAAAAAAAAAAGTGTAGTATCTGTTCTTATCAGCTTAATGCTGGTAAGGTCGGATACAAAACACTAGATACGCGATGTATTTCTTTAGTCATTGGTCTCCCAATGCCCGATTATGACGAAGCTGCAGTGGCGGCTCCGGAACGTGGCCAGCCTTGCTGTGAGGGCAGCAACTGCTGGTGCTTCTGCCGGACTCGCCCTGCATTGAATACTTCTCCCTCATTTTCTCCCGATTTTGACGAGGGTTGCGAGATGCTCAGGCCCCATCTGCCCCCTGCTCGATCGAATGGTGGCGATCTGGAGCGCGGCAGATGCAGACCGGTCTCGTGTGTGTCCAGCCTTCGCTGTTGACACCGGCGGCAGAGTTGAGTGGCATATGCGCCTTCCCATATGAACCCTCGCTCTGCTCGCTTTCCTATTTTTCCCCCGGCCAGCTACGTCTGGATCTCCACCGGGGTTGAACACAAGCGTATGACACGCTCCATCTTGGCCAGAACAATTCTCTGGATCACACCAAGATCTTATATTCCTAAGATAATTCTTAGTTACGTCCGCCCGAAGTGTGACGCTCCGGTGCTCCATCTGCCTGCAGCCGCCGTCGAGCAACACCTTCGTGGCTAACTCCTACCGAAGTTGAACCTTTCCTAAGCTTCCTTCCCAAAGTATTACCTCAATGACTAAAAAAATCTGTTCTTATCAGCTTAATATCTGATACGTCCTGCATCGCAGGACCAGAATATTAAACTCATTTTTGGCTCATGACGGAGTGCTAGGGGCTTGCTCCACCTCTGTCGCGGGTTGGCCCGGCATTGCAGTACCGCCGGGATCGGCCCACCTAAAATTAATTAAAACACAGCCTGAAATGGGTTAATATTCTGCAGTGGTCAGATATTCCGCTGATAGCAAAACTTGTCGTAGTTGTCGATGTGCCCAGTAGTTAGCTGCTTACACACCACGTACTCTTTAAATTAATTTTAGATTATCGCAAGTATTCAATTTTTTTTTTTTTTTTTTTTTGCCTTTAGCCGGACCCCTCTTGCAGCCGCATTACACCAGGCTGGCAATTTATGGGGGCACACAACAGTGCCTTCAGATGCCTCGTTGGCGTCTCTTATGGTCCGGCCACAGATAATTTTAATTAAATTTTTTGGAGTTATAACCTTAGCTCCTCGCGAACGTCGTCGTCGCCGCCGCACGCACGCAGAATACGTGTGTACACACACATATGCAGTAGGCGGTGGACGATGTAAGCACTCGGCTAGGTGTAGCTCGCGCCGGCCTCGCGCCGGTGTAGCTCGCGCCGGCCTGGCGCTGCTGTGGGGCGGCCGCACGGCTTCTGCACCGCCCTGGCAGCTAGCGGCGGTCAAATGGGAGTCGCCGTTTACTCTTCGACATGGACGCTAGTACTGGGCTGTTGACGATTGCTCTCGTGAATTGTCGTTCCTTCCGGCACTTGCTTTTGCGATGTTTTCGACGGTCGCCTGTTGCCATATCGGCCCGTACCACCGTGTGTCACTCCCACATGTGGAGCGCACACGCTGCAAGCATTTAGGCCCTTCCACTGCGGGTTTTCCTTATCGCTTCTCGGCCTTAAGCGCGACCGCTTCCCGGTGCAGAAATCAGCCCATATTAGCTTGTATTAAGCTGATAAGAACAGATACTACACTTTGATCTTAGCCAAAAGGCCTTGATCGCTTCTCGGCCTTTTGGCTAAGATCAAAGTGTAGTATCTGTTCTTATCAGCTTAATACAAGCTAATATGGGCTGATTTCTGCACCGGGAAGCGGTCGCGCTTATTCTCTTGTTTCAGGTCCGCGACCTGAACAATGGAGCTTGTGGTGACGCTGCCGGCGGACGTCTTCCGCTGCCGGATCTGTTTCGTCACCAAGGCTGCTGGGAGACCAACTTTTGGCGAGTACAAGGACCACTCGGCCCTTCTTCGCCACTACAGGAGGCTGCACGACCCGGAAACGGTCCCCGTTTTCGAGTGCGCGTTTTGCGGCCGACGCGACCCGCAGCTGAAGAAGCTGCGGACGCATCAGCGGTCCTGCAATGCAGAGTCCGCCACCCCCGGCGCTGCCAGTCGGGGGAGTGTGAGTATGGGACACGATGCCGTGTCTGACTCTCTGGGGCACCCAGAGAGGTCGGCCGGCGGGAGGTCACAGGCAAGGGCCCCCGAAGCTAGTAGGACAGGCCCTTCGTCCTTAGTTAGTGCTGGGCGAAAGCCACAGGCGAAAGCGGCTCGGGAAGCTAGTACCATAGGCCGCCTAGCCTTAGATAATAGAGAGGGGCTATGGCCACAGCCCAGTCCGGTCCCCGAAGCTAGTAGGACAGACCGGCTGGACTTAGGTTTAACATACGCGGCGGTCCTGACCCGCAGCAGCGTGGTGGGTTCACAGGCTGCCTTGCCCTCACCCTGTGTGAGTGTGCAGGCGTCGGTGACACCCAGGACGGCGGTGGTTGCTACCCCCGCGTCGTGCGTACTGTGTGTGCGCACGCCGAGGTGGTCTGGCATCCCCCTGCTGATACGCTCCGCGACGTCAACCGCGTCGCCACGAGTGCCGAGCGCAAGTTCGGGAGGTGAAGGCAGCACGCTGCCGACGCCTGCCGCCGAACGCGTCGCTCCGGCCAGAGGCGCAGTGTCTGGCAAAGGCCGCGGCTCGCCGCTGCCCGCGCCGGCCATTGCACCCAGTGGCGTACGCTGGCCACGTCGTGCGGCTGCCGCAGGCGCCTCCCGCCCGCCATCTGTCGGGAGCGTGGGTACCGGCCTGGGACTGCCGCCCGCATTCGCTACGCCGCCAACAGGTGGCTCTGCGATGCGGGTGGACAGTGGCAGGCAGGCTGCCTCGCTCGCCGCGACCGGTGGTGTTGTTACTCACGGCGCAGCCGCGCCGCTGTTTGACGCACCAAAGGCCGCGAGCCTGACGGATGTACCGGACGGTGTGGTGCTTGTGCGGTCGCAGACGTACACGCGCCGCGTTTCCTCTGCCCTGCCGGCGGCCACGTCGAGTGACGCTCGTCACTCCGTCTCCGCTCAGGCAGGGAGTGTTACTAACATAACAGCTCTTGTTGCAGATGATGAGTGGCACGTAGTCACCCCCCGGAGGGACAAACGCCGTGCTACAGGACGCAGACCGCCACCCCCGGACCGTCGGCGCATTATACCACCCAGTCCGCGTAGCAGCGGCCCGGTGCGAGCCAACGCGCCTGAGCGGCCGGCGCGAGCTACACCTCGTGTATCTCGCGCCGGCGGCCGGGCGCGGGCGACCGCTGGGCCATCTGTTGGCGGCGCGGCGAACAACAGCCGCGGTGCGCCGGGCCCGAGCGCCAGGCCGGCGCGAGCTACACCTGGAGGCGACCGGCCGGCGCAGGCTACACCGGCCACCTCTGCGTCCACTGCGCCATCTGGCAGCGACCGTCGGGCACCTAGTCCGCGTAACAGCGGCCCGGGGCGAGCCGGCGTGCCAGGTCGGCCGGCGCGAGCTACACCTCGTGTTTCTTGCGCCGGCGGCGGGCCGCTGGCGACCGCCGGGCCATCTGTTGGCGGCGCGGCGAACACCAGCCGCAGTGCGCCCGACCCGAGCGCCAGACCGGCGCGAGCTACACCGGCCCCTGCTGCTACCGCTGCGCCACCTGTCATCGGCGCGGCGACCGACAGCAGCGCTGCGCGTCCCACACCAGATGGCATCACGGCACCACCACCGACGCAGACGACGGAGCGGCGCGACGTGAGCGGAGGGACTGCAGCCGCGCCTCCTACACATGGCAGCAAGAAGAGGAGACGCCGACGTCGTAACGACCGTCCCAGTCCCAACCTCCCGCCGCAAAACTCCCGTCCTCCACCTGACCTGACAGACCCTCCTGTACCCTCCGAACAGGGCGCAACACAGGCAGCTCCGCCTCCCCCTCCCCCGGCCGACGCTCGGCTAACGGAGAGGCAGCGGCGCTGGCTGGCGGCCCTGGAGAGCGTCCACAACCAACCATGGGACGCATTCGTCGCGGTCGTCGAGGACTTCATCTCCGAGATCGCCGAGACGAAGCCACAACGCCAGGCAGCCGGAGATCGACAGGATGGGCCACCAGCAGCAGCGCACCGCGGCCAGGGCCGCGCCGACGCTGCTGCCAATCCCCCTCCTCCTGCCCCTACACGCGGCCGCGGTGGGCAGCGCGGTAGACGTGGCGCACGGCGCGCGGCGGCCGCCGAGCGTCGGTACGACGCGAGTGCAGCGTCTGAGATTCAGAAGCTGTACCGCGCGGACCGGCGCAAGGCGATGCAGCGCGTCCTTGGCGAGACGTCGCCGTACTGCCAAATCGATGGCAACGTGCTCACGGAGCACTTTAAGGGGGTATATTCTAAATCTGTTTTTTCTGTTACAGATTTACCAGCTGCTGTCCCGGACTTTGCCGCCACCACGCCTCCTGATGTCAGCGAGGAGGTCCTGTCGCTGATCACCTCCACGGAGGTGCAACAGCGGCTCCAGAAGGCGAGCAATACTGCTCCTGGGGCAGACGGAGTCACCTACTCGGACCTGCGGCGTGAGGATCCTGGCTGCCATGTGCTGGCTAAGATCTTCTCGCGCTGCTGGAATGAGCGGAAGACTCCGGTGCAGTGGAAAGTATCCACTACCGTCCTCATCCACAAGAAAGGGGACGTCTCGGACGTGACGAACTGGCGGCCTTTAGCATTGAGCTCCACCATCTCTAAGCTCTTTGCTGCAATCGTTGCGGACCGCACTTCTCTCTGGGCAGAACGGTTGAACCTGCTCTCTCCAGAACAGAAGGGCTTCCGCACGTTTGAAGGCTGCTATGAGCACAACTTCATTGTGCAGACGGCAATTGATGATGCAAGGCGCAGGGGAGGCCAAGCATGCTTTGCTTGGCTTGACCTGGCGAATGCTTTCGGTTCAGTGCCTCACGCTCACCTCCTTGGAGTACTGAGCAGGATGGGACTACCAGAGCAATTGCATCAGCTAATTGCCGATATGTACGATGGTTGCTCCACCCGTGTCCGTACATCTGACGGACTAACGGAGGAGATAGAGATCCTGGCGGGGGTCAAGCAGGGCTGTCCACTGTCGCCCATCGTCTTTAACCTCGCGCTCGAGCCGGTACTTCGCGCCGCAACCTCGCTCAGAAATGAGTGTGGTATTCCGCTTTGCGGCGTCAGTGTGAGTGCACTGGCGTATGCGGACGATATCGTGCTTCTGGCGCGGGATTCAGAGGCGATGCAGACGCTCCTCAATGTTGTGGGTGAGGCGGCGACGTGGGCCGGGCTTACCTTCAAGCCGTCGAAGTGTGCCACGCTTCACATCCGCCGTCGGCAGACACTAGGCTCGGTATTCGCCCTGCAAGGGGGAGAACCAGCCGTGCTCGGTGCGGGTGACGCCTACCTCCATCTTGGCGTCCCCACCGGGTACAAAGTCGCGCAGACGCCAACGGATGCGATCGCGGCAATTCGACGCGACTTGCAGCACCTGGACGCTTCCCTGCTGGCTCCCTGGCAGAAGATCGACGCTGTGCGTGTCTTCCTCCTTCCCAGGCTTGACTTTGTCATGCGGGGCGGAGCGGTACGCAAGGGGCCGCTATCTGCACTTGACAAGGCAGTGAAAGCGGCTGTCAAATCATGGCTCTTCCTTCCACAGCGTGCGTCCACTGAACAGCTGTACCTCGCGCTGGGAGAGGGAGGATGCGGCCTGACGCCGCTCGCGGACGCTGCGGACATCTCAACGATCGTCCACGGCTTCCGCATGCTGCACTGCGACGACACCACCGTCCGCGACATCGCCTGGGCCACTCTATCTACGGCCGCGCGCCGCCGGCTGGGGAGGGAGCCAAGTCGACCCGACTTGGCCACCTACCTTAGCGGCAGCACTGAGGGCGACCTCGCACGTGACGGAGGTGACATCCAGTCACTGTGGACACGCGTCAGGAACGCCACAAGGCGCCTAGCGCCGCGTGGCGTCACCTGGCGCTGGAGTGAACTGTTGTCTGAGTTGCAGGTGGAGGTCGGCGGCCGACCCGCCATCGCAGACGACGCGGAACACGGCGGCATCGGAGGGGTGACGCAGCCGGCCACGGAGAGGACGGCGCTTGGGACTACACGACACCTCGAAGATGGCGGCGATGGACCGCAACACGATGATGACAGCGTGGGACGCACCGTCAACACTGGCGTCGAGCATGTCCGGGTGGGAGGGGGCGCCAAACGTCTTCTCTCGCGGACGCTCCGCGAGTGTCTGAGACAGCGCCTGCGCCACATCCTACTCAGAAAACCGGACCAGGGGAAGGTGTTCGAGTGCACCAGGGAGTCCACAGCGTCCAACCACTTCATAGCGGGAGGCAAATACACCCGCTTCGCAGACTGGCGCTTTATACATCGCGCCAGACTCGGAGTCGTGCCTCTGAACGGATGTCGCCGCTTTGATGGGCGGGCAAACAACAACAAAGCCTGCCGACGCTGTGGCCACAACAATGAGACGCTCCCGCACGTAATCAACGCATGTATGGTGCACTCAGCAGCCCTGCAGTATCGCCACAACGCGGTCCTCAACCGCCTCGCGACAGCAGTCGCTGGGCGGCCAAGGAGAGGAAACACTGCTGTTCCTGACATCAGGATCAACCAAGCCGTCATAGGGGACAGCAGTGGGCTGCGTCCGGACCTCGTAATAACTGACGAGGCCGCGAAGACTGTGACCATCGTCGATGTGACAATCCCCTTCGAGAATAGGCGGATTGCGCTCGACAACGCTCGGCAACTGAAGAGGATAAAGTACGCCGACGTTGCGCGCGGATTAGCCGCTCGCGGCTATTCCGTCACTGTCGACGCCCTGGTTGTCGGCAGTCTGGGGGCGTGGGACCGCCAGAACGATGCAGTGCTTCGGCACCTAGGCATCGCCAGCCGCTACTGCCAACTGATGCGGCGATTGATGGTGTCCGACACCATCAAGTGGTCCCGCGACATCTACGTTGAACACATCACTGGCCACCGCCAGTATGTGTCCCCCTAGACTGTGGCATGCTCTGACGTCAGGCTGCGAGACCCTCGAGACTGCAGTCGTCGGAGAACTTCGAGGTCGGTGCCTTCGTGTCGTCGGTGTCGAGATTCTCCTTCACGACGCGGGACCTGCGGCGTTACACCATCTTCGCGCCGCACTGCAGCAGTGCCGAGTCAGTAGCGGTGCGTGCGGTGCTGCCTGGTGCCCCCCCCTCCGTGGTGGCCGCCGAATATGGCCCCCACCTCGGTTGGCGCGGTACTGGGCGGCGCCGTACGTGTGCCTACTGCCCGGCAGTCTCCAGCCAGCGTGGGAAGCAACACCCTCCTGCCACGACACCCCAGTGACGTCCGCCGCAAGGCGGACAGAGGGGAGAAGTCCGGCTGAGTGTGACCCGCCTGCGTGCGTGGCGCACCAGCCGCTGGCAGCCGTGCATGTGCAGTGCGCTGTCAGGGCATGGAGATGAATCAAATAAACACAAAATAGCTCCTAAATTAGGTCCAAACTACCCCTGATCTGACATAAGTAAGGCCGCGCCTACCGCGGGATTAATCTTAAGGTAATATACTTAAGTATCCGCGCCTAACGCGGCCTCATGATATTTAAGTAGTGGGCTTAACCCACGAACTAGAATAGTGATTAAATACTTAAGTACGGTTAGAACCGTTTTTCTTAATTCTTTCTAAACTTAATAAATCTGTAAAACTCGCATTGTATAGAGTCATTAATATTCTTTTCTTAAATTTATACTTCTTAAATATGTAACTAAGAATTATCTCGATAAATAAAAATCTGTTCTTATCAGCTTAATATCTGATACGTCCTGCATCGCAGGACCAGAATATTAAACTCATTTTTGGCTCATGACGGAGTGCTAGGGGCTTGCTCCACCTCTGTCGCGGGTTGGCCCGGCATTGCAGTACCGCCGGGATCGGCCCACCTAAAATTAATTAAAACACAGCCTGAAATGGGTTAATATTCTGCAGTGGTCAGATATTCCGCTGATAGCAAAACTTGTCGTAGTTGTCGATGTGCCCAGTAGTTAGCTGCTTACACACCACGTACTCTTTAAATTAATTTTAGATTATCGCAAGTATTCAATTTTTTTTTTTTTTTTTTTTTTTTGCCTTTAGCCGGACCCCTCTTGCAGCCGCATTACACCAGGCTGGCAATTTATGGGGGCACACAACAGTGCCTTCAGATGCCTCGTTGGCGTCTCTTATGGTCCGGCCACAGATAATTTTAATTAAATTTTTTGGAGTTATAACCTTAGCTCCTCGCGAACGTCGTCGTCGCCGCCGCCGCACGCACGCAGAATACGTGTGTACACACACATATGCAGTAGGCGGTGGACGATGTAAGCACTCGGCTAGGTGTAGCTCGCGCCGGCCTCGCGCCGGTGTAGCTCGCGCCGGCCTGGCGCTGCTGTGGGGCGGCCGCACGGCTTCTGCACCGCCCTGGCAGCTAGCGGCGGTCAAATGGGAGTCGCCGTTTACTCTTCGACATGGACGCTAGTACTGGGCTGTTGACGATTGCTCTCGTGAATTGTCGTTCCTTCCGGCACTTGCTTTTGCGATGTTTTCGACGGTCGCCTGTTGCCATATCGGCCCGTACCACCGTGTGTCACTCCCACATGTGGAGCGCACACGCTGCAAGCATTTAGGCCCTTCCACTGCGGGTTTTCCTTATCGCTTCTCGGCCTTTTGGCTAAGATCAAAGTGTAGTATCTGTTCTTATCAGCTTAATATCTGATACGTCCTGCATCGCAGGACCAGAATATTAAACTCATTTTTGGCTCATGACGGAGTGCTAGGGGCTTGCTCCACCTCTGTCGCGGGTTGGCCCGGCATTGCAGTACCGCCGGGATCGGCCCACCTAAAATTAATTAAAACACAGCCTGAAATGGGTTAATATTCTGCAGTGGTCAGATATTCCGCTGATAGCAAAACTTGTCGTAGTTGTCGATGTGCCCAGTAGTTAGCTGCTTACACACCACGTACTCTTTAAATTAATTTTAGATTATCGCAAGTATTCAATTTTTTTTTTGTTTTTTTTTTGCCTTTAGCCGGACCCCTCTTGCAGCCGCATTACACCAGGCTGGCAATTTATGGGGGCACACAACAGTGCCTTCAGATGCCTCGTTGGCGTCTCTTATGGTCCGGCCACAGATAATTTTAATTAAATTTTTTGGAGTTATAACCTTAGCTCCTCGCGAACGTCGTCGTCGCCGCCGCCGCACGCACGCAGAATACGTGTGTACACACACATATGCAGTAGGCGGTGGACGATGTAAGCACTCGGCTAGGTGTAGCTCGCGCCGGCCTCGCGCCGGTGTAGCTCGCGCCGGCCTGGCGCTGCTGTGGGGCGGCCGCACGGCTTCTGCACCGCCCTGGCAGCTAGCGGCGGTCAAATGGGAGTCGCCGTTTACTCTTCGACATGGACGCTAGTACTGGGCTGTTGACGATTGCTCTCGTGAATTGTCGTTCCTTCCGGCACTTGCTTTTGCGATGTTTTCGACGGTCGCCTGTTGCCATATCGGCCCGTACCACCGTGTGTCACTCCCACATGTGGAGCGCACACGCTGCAAGCATTTAGGCCCTTCCACTGCGGGTTTTCCTTATCGCTTCTCGGCCTTTTGGCTAAGATCAAAGTGTAGTATCTGTTCTTATCAGCTTAATATCTGATACGTCCTGCATCGCAGGACCAGAATATTAAACTCATTTTTGGCTCATGACGGAGTGCTAGGGGCTTGCTCCACCTCTGTCGCGGGTTGGCCCGGCATTGCAGTACCGCCGGGATCGGCCCACCTAAAATTAATTAAAACACAGCCTGAAATGGGTTAATATTCTGCAGTGGTCAGATATTCCGCTGATAGCAAAACTTGTCGTAGTTGTCGATGTGCCCAGTAGTTAGCTGCTTACACACCACGTACTCTTTAAATTAATTTTAGATTATCGCAAGTATTCAATTTTTTTTTTGTTTTTTTTTTGCCTTTAGCCGGACCCCTCTTGCAGCCGCATTACACCAGGCTGGCAATTTATGGGGGCACACAACAGTGCCTTCAGATGCCTCGTTGGCGTCTCTTATGGTCCGGCCACAGATAATTTTAATTAAATTTTTTGGAGTTATAACCTTAGCTCCTCGCGAACGTCGTCGTCGCCGCCGCCGCCGCACGCACGCAGAATACGTGTGTACACACACATATGCAGTAGGCGGTGGACGATGTAAGCACTCGGCTAGGTGTAGCTCGCGCCGGCCTCGCGCCGGTGTAGCTCGCGCCGGCCTGGCGCTGCTGTGGGGCGGCCGCACGGCTTCTGCACCGCCCTGGCAGCTAGCGGCGGTCAAATGGGAGTCGCCGTTTACTCTTCGACATGGACGCTAGTACTGGGCTGTTGACGATTGCTCTCGTGAATTGTCGTTCCTTCCGGCACTTGCTTTTGCGATGTTTTCGACGGTCGCCTGTTGCCATATCGGCCCGTACCACCGTGTGTCACTCCCACATGTGGAGCGCACACGCTGCAAGCATTTAGGCCCTTCCACTGCGGGTTTTCCTTATCGCTTCTCGGCCTTTTGGCTTCGTCTTTAATCTCGCGCTCGAGCCGGTACTTCGCGCCGCAACCTCGCTCAGAAATGAGTGTGGTATTCCGCTTTGCGGCGTCAGTGTGAGTGCACTGGCGTATGCGGACGATATCGTGCTTCTGGCGCGGGACTCAGAGGCGATGCAGACGCTCCTCAATGTTGTGGGTGAGGCGGCGACGTGGGCCGGGCTTACCTTCAAGCCGTCGAAGTGTGCCACGCTTCACATCCGCCGTCGGCAGACACTAGGCTCGGTATTCGCCCTGCAAGGGGGAGAACCAGCCGTGCTCGGTGCGGGTGACGCCTACCTCCATCTTGGCGTTCCCACCGGGTACAAAGTCACGCAGACGCCAACGGATGCGATCGCGGCAATTCGACGTGACTTGCAGCACCTGGACGCTTCCCTGCTGGCTCCTTGGCAGAAGATTGACGCTGTGCGTGTCTTCCTCCTCCCTAGGCTTGACTTTGTCATGCGGGGCGGAGCGGTACGCAAGGGGCCGCTATCTGCGCTCGACAAGGCAGTGAAAGCGGCTGTCAAATCATGGCTCTTCCTTCCACAGCGTGCGTCCACTGAACAGCTGTACCTCGCGCTGGGAGAGGGAGGATGCGGCCTGACGCCGCTCGCGGACGCTGCGGACATCTCCACCATCGTCCACGGCTTCCGCATGCTGCACTGCGACGACGCCACCGTCCGCGACATCGCCTGGGCCACTCTATCCACGGCCGTGCGCCGCCGACTGGGGAGGGAGCCGAGTCGATCCGACTTGGCCACCTACCTTAGCGGCAGCACTGAGGGCGACCTCGCACGTGACGGAGGTGACATCCAGTCACTGTGGACACGCGTCAGGAACGCCACAAGGCGCCTAGCGCCGCGTGGCGTCACCTGGCGCTGGAGTGAACTGTTGTCTGAGTTGCAGGTGGAGGTCGGCGGCCGACCCGCCATCGCTGACGACGCGGAACACGACGGCATCGGAGGGGTGACGCAGCCGGCCACGGAGAGGACGGCGCCTGGATCTACACGACACCTCGAAGATGGCGGCGATGGACCGCAACACGATGATGACAGCGTGGGACGCACCGTCAACACTGGCGTCGAGCATGTCCGGGTGGGAGGGGGCGCCAAACGTCTTCTCTCGCGGACGCTCCGCGAGTGTCTGAGGCAGCGCCTGCGCCACATCCTACTCAGAAAACCGGACCAGGGGAAGGTGTTCGAGTGCACCAGGGAGTCCACAGCGTCCAACCACTTCATAGCGGGAGGCAAATACACTCGCTTCGCAGACTGGCGCTTTATTCATCGCGCCAGGCTCGGAGTCGTGCCTCTGAACGGATGTCGCCGCTTTGATGGGCGGGCAAATACCAACAAAGCCTGCCGACGCTGTGGCCACAACAATGAGACGCTCCCGCACGTAATCAACGCGTGTATGGTGCACTCAGCAGCCCTGCAGTATCGCCACAACGCGGTCCTCAACCGCCTCGCGACAGCAGTCGCTGGGCGGCCAAGGAGAGGAAACACTGCTGTTCCTGACATCAGGATCAACCAAGCCGTCATAGGGGACAGCAGTGGGCTGCGTCCGGACCTCGTAATAACTGACGAGGCCGCGAAGACTGTGACCATCGTCGATGTGACAATCCCCTTCGAGAATAGGCGGATTGCGCTCGACAACGCTCGGCAACTGAAGAGGATAAAGTACGCCGACGTTGCGCGCGGATTAGCCGCTCGCGGCTATTCCGTCACTGTCGACGCCCTGGTTGTCGGCAGTCTGGGGGCGTGGGACCGCCAGAGCGATGCGGTGCTTCGGCACCTAGGCATCGCCAGCCGCTACTGCCAACTGATGCGGCGATTGATGGTGTCCGACACCATCAAGTGGTCCCGCGACATCTACGTTGAACACATCACTGGCCACCGCCAGTATGTGTCCCCCTAGACTGTGGCATGCTCTGACGTCAGGCTGCGAGACCCTCGAGACTGCAGTCGTCGGAGAACTTCGAGGTCGGTGCCTTCGTGTCGTCGGTGTCGAGATTCTCCTTCACGACGCGGGACCTGCGGCGTTACACCATCTTCGCGCCGCACTGCAGCAGTGCCGAGTCAGTAGCGGTGCGTGCGGTGCTGCCTGGTGCCCCTCCCTCCGTGGTGGCCGCCGAATATGGCCCCCACCTCGGTTGGCGCGGTGCTGGGCGGCGCCGTACGTGTGCCTACTGCCCGGCAGTCTCCAGCCAGCGTGGGAAGCAACACCCTCCTGCCACGACACCCCAGTGACGTCCGCCGCAAGGCGGACAGAGGGGAGAAGTCCGGCTGAGTGTGACCCGCCTGCGTGCGTGGCGCACCAGCCGCTGGCAGCCGTGCATGTGCAGTGCGCTGTCAGGGCATGGAGATGAATCAAATAAACACAAAATAGCTCCTAAATTAGGTCCAAACTACCCCTGATCTGACATAAGTAAGGCCGCGCCTACCGCGGGATTAATCTTAAGGTAATATACTTAAGTATCCGCGCCTAACGCGGCCTCATGATATTTAAGTAGTGGGCTTAACCCACGAACTAGAATAGTGATTAAATACTTAAGTACGGTTAGAACCGTTTTTCTTAATTCTTTCTAAACTTAATAAATCTGTAAAACTCGCATTGTATAGAGTCATTAATATTCTTCTCTTAAATTTATACTTCTTAAATATGTAACTAAGAATTATCTCGATAAATAAAAATCTGTTCTTATCAGCTTAATATCTGATACGTCCTGCATCGCAGGACCAGAATATTAAACTCATTTTTGGCTCATGACGGAGTGCTAGGGGCTTGCTCCACCTCTGTCGCGGGTTGGCCCGGCATTGCAGTACCGCCGGGATCGGCCCACCTAAAATTAATTAAAACACAGCCTGAAATGGGTTAATATTCTGCAGTGGTCAGATATTCCGCTGATAGCAAAACTTGTCGTAGTTGTCGATGTGCCCAGTAGTTAGCTGCTTACACACCACGTACTCTTTAAATTAATTTTAGATTATCGCAAGTATTCAATTTTTTTTTTTTTTTTTTTTGCCTTTAGCCGGACCCCTCTTGCAGCCGCATTACACCAGGCTGGCAATTTATGGGGGCACACAACAGTGCCTTCAGATGCCTCGTTGGCGTCTCTTATGGTCCGGCCACAGATAATTTTAATTAAATTTTTTGGAGTTATAACCTTAGCTCCTCGCGAACGTCGTCGTCGCCGCCGCACGCACGCAGAATACGTGTGTACACACACATATGCAGTAGGCGGTGGACGATGTAAGCACTCGGCTAGGTGTAGCTCGCGCCGGCCTCGCGCCGGTGTAGCTCGCGCCGGCCTGGCGCTGCTGTGGGGCGGCCGCACGGCTTCTGCACCGCCCTGGCAGCTAGCGGCGGTCAAATGGGAGTCGCCGTTTACTCTTCGACATGGACGCTAGTACTGGGCTGTTGACGATTGCTCTCGTGAATTGTCGTTCCTTCCGGCACTTGCTTTTGCGATGTTTTCGACGGTCGCCTGTTGCCATATCGGCCCGTACCACCGTGTGTCACTCCCACATGTGGAGCGCACACGCTGCAAGCATTTAGGCCCTTCCACTGCGGGTTTTCCTTATCGCTTCTCGGCCTTTTGGCTAAGATCAAAGTGTAGTATCTGTTCTTATCAGCTTAATATCTGATACGTCCTGCATCGCAGGACCAGAATATTAAACTCATTTTTGGCTCATGACGGAGTGCTAGGGGCTTGCTCCACCTCTGTCGCGGGTTGGCCCGGCATTGCAGTACCGCCGGGATCGGCCCACCTAAAATTAATTAAAACACAGCCTGAAATGGGTTAATATTCTGCAGTGGTCAGATATTCCGCTGATAGCAAAACTTGTCGTAGTTGTCGATGTGCCCAGTAGTTAGCTGCTTACACACCACGTACTCTTTAAATTAATTTTAGATTATCGCAAGTATTCAATTTTTTTTTTGTTTTTTTTTTGCCTTTAGCCGGACCCCTCTTGCAGCCGCATTACACCAGGCTGGCAATTTATGGGGGCACACAACAGTGCCTTCAGATGCCTCGTTGGCGTCTCTTATGGTCCGGCCACAGATAATTTTAATTAAATTTTTTGGAGTTATAACCTTAGCTCCTCGCGAACGTCGTCGTCGCCGCCGCCGCACGCACGCAGAATACGTGTGTACACACACATATGCAGTAGGCGGTGGACGATGTAAGCACTCGGCTAGGTGTAGCTCGCGCCGGCCTCGCGCCGGTGTAGCTCGCGCCGGCCTGGCGCTGCTGTGGGGCGGCCGCACGGCTTCTGCACCGCCCTGGCAGCTAGCGGCGGTCAAATGGGAGTCGCCGTTTACTCTTCGACATGGACGCTAGTACTGGGCTGTTGACGATTGCTCTCGTGAATTGTCGTTCCTTCCGGCACTTGCTTTTGCGATGTTTTCGACGGTCGCCTGTTGCCATATCGGCCCGTACCACCGTGTGTCACTCCCACATGTGGAGCGCACACGCTGCAAGCATTTAGGCCCTTCCACTGCGGGTTTTCCTTATCGCTTCTCGGCCTTTTGGCTAAGATCAAAGTGTAGTATCTGTTCTTATCAGCTTAATATCTGATACGTCCTGCATCGCAGGACCAGAATATTAAACTCATTTTTGGCTCATGACGGAGTGCTAGGGGCTTGCTCCACCTCTGTCGCGGGTTGGCCCGGCATTGCAGTACCGCCGGGATCGGCCCACCTAAAATTAATTAAAACACAGCCTGAAATGGGTTAATATTCTGCAGTGGTCAGATATTCCGCTGATAGCAAAACTTGTCGTAGTTGTCGATGTGCCCAGTAGTTAGCTGCTTACACACCACGTACTCTTTAAATTAATTTTAGATTATCGCAAGTATTCAATTTTTTTTTTTTTTTTTTTTGCCTTTAGCCGGACCCCTCTTGCAGCCGCATTACACCAGGCTGGCAATTTATGGGGGCACACAACAGTGCCTTCAGATGCCTCGTTGGCGTCTCTTATGGTCCGGCCACAGATAATTTTAATTAAATTTTTTGGAGTTATAACCTTAGCTCCTCGCGAACGTCGTCGTCGCCGCCGCACGCACGCAGAATACGTGTGTACACACACATATGCAGTAGGCGGTGGACGATGTAAGCACTCGGCTAGGTGTAGCTCGCGCCGGCCTCGCGCCGGTGTAGCTCGCGCCGGCCTGGCGCTGCTGTGGGGCGGCCGCACGGCTTCTGCACCGCCCTGGCAGCTAGCGGCGGTCAAATGGGAGTCGCCGTTTACTCTTCGACATGGACGCTAGTACTGGGCTGTTGACGATTGCTCTCGTGAATTGTCGTTCCTTCCGGCACTTGCTTTTGCGATGTTTTCGACGGTCGCCTGTTGCCATATCGGCCCGTACCACCGTGTGTCACTCCCACATGTGGAGCGCACACGCTGCAAGCATTTAGGCCCTTCCACTGCGGGTTTTCCTTATCGCTTCTCGGCCTTTTGGCTAAGATCAAAGTGTAGTATCTGTTCTTATCAGCTTAATATCTGATACGTCCTGCATCGCAGGACCAGAATATTAAACTCATTTTTGGCTCATGACGGAGTGCTAGGGGCTTGCTCCACCTCTGTCGCGGGTTGGCCCGGCATTGCAGTACCGCCGGGATCGGCCCACCTAAAATTAATTAAAACACAGCCTGAAATGGGTTAATATTCTGCAGTGGTCAGATATTCCGCTGATAGCAAAACTTGTCGTAGTTGTCGATGTGCCCAGTAGTTAGCTGCTTACACACCACGTACTCTTTAAATTAATTTTAGATTATCGCAAGTATTCAATTTTTTTTTTTTTTTTTTTTGCCTTTAGCCGGACCCCTCTTGCAGCCGCATTACACCAGGCTGGCAATTTATGGGGGCACACAACAGTGCCTTCAGATGCCTCGTTGGCGTCTCTTATGGTCCGGCCACAGATAATTTTAATTAAATTTTTTGGAGTTATAACCTTAGCTCCTCGCGAACGTCGTCGTCGCCGCCGCCGCACGCACGCAGAATACGTGTGTACACACACATATGCAGTAGGCGGTGGACGATGTAAGCACTCGGCTAGGTGTAGCTCGCGCCGGCCTCGCGCCGGTGTAGCTCGCGCCGGCCTGGCGCTGCTGTGGGGCGGCCGCACGGCTTCTGCACCGCCCTGGCAGCTAGCGGCGGTCAAATGGGAGTCGCCGTTTACTCTTCGACATGGACGCTAGTACTGGGCTGTTGACGATTGCTCTCGTGAATTGTCGTTCCTTCCGGCACTTGCTTTTGCGATGTTTTCGACGGTCGCCTGTTGCCATATCGGCCCGTACCACCGTGTGTCACTCCCACATGTGGAGCGCACACGCTGCAAGCATTTAGGCCCTTCCACTGCGGGTTTTCCTTATCGCTTCTCGGCCTTTTGGCTAAGATCAAAGTGTAGTATCTGTTCTTATCAGCTTAATATCTGATACGTCCTGCATCGCAGGACCAGAATATTAAACTCATTTTTGGCTCATGACGGAGTGCTAGGGGCTTGCTCCACCTCTGTCGCGGGTTGGCCCGGCATTGCAGTACCGCCGGGATCGGCCCACCTAAAATTAATTAAAACACAGCCTGAAATGGGTTAATATTCTGCAGTGGTCAGATATTCCGCTGATAGCAAAACTTGTCGTAGTTGTCGATGTGCCCAGTAGTTAGCTGCTTACACACCACGTACTCTTTAAATTAATTTTAGATTATCGCAAGTATTCAATTTTTTTTTTTTTTTTTTTTGCCTTTAGCCGGACCCCTCTTGCAGCCGCATTACACCAGGCTGGCAATTTATGGGGGCACACAACAGTGCCTTCAGATGCCTCGTTGGCGTCTCTTATGGTCCGGCCACAGATAATTTTAATTAAATTTTTTGGAGTTATAACCTTAGCTCCTCGCGAACGTCGTCGTCGCCGCCGCACGCACGCAGAATACGTGTGTACACACACATATGCAGTAGGCGGTGGACGATGTAAGCACTCGGCTAGGTGTAGCTCGCGCCGGCCTCGCGCCGGTGTAGCTCGCGCCGGCCTGGCGCTGCTGTGGGGCGGCCGCACGGCTTCTGCACCGCCCTGGCAGCTAGCGGCGGTCAAATGGGAGTCGCCGTTTACTCTTCGACATGGACGCTAGTACTGGGCTGTTGACGATTGCTCTCGTGAATTGTCGTTCCTTCCGGCACTTGCTTTTGCGATGTTTTCGACGGTCGCCTGTTGCCATATCGGCCCGTACCACCGTGTGTCACTCCCACATGTGGAGCGCACACGCTGCAAGCATTTAGGCCCTTCCACTGCGGGTTTTCCTTATCGCTTCTCGGCCTTTTGGCTAAGATCAAAGTGTAGTATCTGTTCTTATCAGCTTAATATCTGATACGTCCTGCATCGCAGGACCAGAATATTAAACTCATTTTTGGCTCATGACGGAGTGCTAGGGGCTTGCTCCACCTCTGTCGCGGGTTGGCCCGGCATTGCAGTACCGCCGGGATCGGCCCACCTAAAATTAATTAAAACACAGCCTGAAATGGGTTAATATTCTGCAGTGGTCAGATATTCCGCTGATAGCAAAACTTGTCGTAGTTGTCGATGTGCCCAGTAGTTAGCTGCTTACACACCACGTACTCTTTAAATTAATTTTAGATTATCGCAAGTATTCAATTTTTTTTTTTTTTTTTTTTGCCTTTAGCCGGACCCCTCTTGCAGCCGCATTACACCAGGCTGGCAATTTATGGGGGCACACAACAGTGCCTTCAGATGCCTCGTTGGCGTCTCTTATGGTCCGGCCACAGATAATTTTAATTAAATTTTTTGGAGTTATAACCTTAGCTCCTCGCGAACGTCGTCGTCGCCGCCGCACGCACGCAGAATACGTGTGTACACACACATATGCAGTAGGCGGTGGACGATGTAAGCACTCGGCTAGGTGTAGCTCGCGCCGGCCTCGCGCCGGTGTAGCTCGCGCCGGCCTGGCGCTGCTGTGGGGCGGCCGCACGGCTTCTGCACCGCCCTGGCAGCTAGCGGCGGTCAAATGGGAGTCGCCGTTTACTCTTCGACATGGACGCTAGTACTGGGCTGTTGACGATTGCTCTCGTGAATTGTCGTTCCTTCCGGCACTTGCTTTTGCGATGTTTTCGACGGTCGCCTGTTGCCATATCGGCCCGTACCACCGTGTGTCACTCCCACATGTGGAGCGCACACGCTGCAAGCATTTAGGCCCTTCCACTGCGGGTTTTCCTTATCGCTTCTCGGCCTTTTGGCTAAGATCAAAGTGTAGTATCTGTTCTTATCAGCTTAATATCTGATACGTCCTGCATCGCAGGACCAGAATATTAAACTCATTTTTGGCTCATGACGGAGTGCTAGGGGCTTGCTCCACCTCTGTCGCGGGTTGGCCCGGCATTGCAGTACCGCCGGGATCGGCCCACCTAAAATTAATTAAAACACAGCCTGAAATGGGTTAATATTCTGCAGTGGTCAGATATTCCGCTGATAGCAAAACTTGTCGTAGTTGTCGATGTGCCCAGTAGTTAGCTGCTTACACACCACGTACTCTTTAAATTAATTTTAGATTATCGCAAGTATTCAATTTTTTTTTTTTTTTTTTTTGCCTTTAGCCGGACCCCTCTTGCAGCCGCATTACACCAGGCTGGCAATTTATGGGGGCACACAACAGTGCCTTCAGATGCCTCGTTGGCGTCTCTTATGGTCCGGCCACAGATAATTTTAATTAAATTTTTTGGAGTTATAACCTTAGCTCCTCGCGAACGTCGTCGTCGCCGCCGCACGCACGCAGAATACGTGTGTACACACACATATGCAGTAGGCGGTGGACGATGTAAGCACTCGGCTAGGTGTAGCTCGCGCCGGCCTCGCGCCGGTGTAGCTCGCGCCGGCCTGGCGCTGCTGTGGGGCGGCCGCACGGCTTCTGCACCGCCCTGGCAGCTAGCGGCGGTCAAATGGGAGTCGCCGTTTACTCTTCGACATGGACGCTAGTACTGGGCTGTTGACGATTGCTCTCGTGAATTGTCGTTCCTTCCGGCACTTGCTTTTGCGATGTTTTCGACGGTCGCCTGTTGCCATATCGGCCCGTACCACCGTGTGTCACTCCCACATGTGGAGCGCACACGCTGCAAGCATTTAGGCCCTTCCACTGCGGGTTTTCCTTATCGCTTCTCGGCCTTTTGGCTAAGATCAAAGTGTAGTATCTGTTCTTATCAGCTTAATATCTGATACGTCCTGCATCGCAGGACCAGAATATTAAACTCATTTTTGGCTCATGACGGAGTGCTAGGGGCTTGCTCCACCTCTGTCGCGGGTTGGCCCGGCATTGCAGTACCGCCGGGATCGGCCCACCTAAAATTAATTAAAACACAGCCTGAAATGGGTTAATATTCTGCAGTGGTCAGATATTCCGCTGATAGCAAAACTTGTCGTAGTTGTCGATGTGCCCAGTAGTTAGCTGCTTACACACCACGTACTCTTTAAATTAATTTTAGATTATCGCAAGTATTCAATTTTTTTTTTTTTTTTTTTTGCCTTTAGCCGGACCCCTCTTGCAGCCGCATTACACCAGGCTGGCAATTTATGGGGGCACACAACAGTGCCTTCAGATGCCTCGTTGGCGTCTCTTATGGTCCGGCCACAGATAATTTTAATTAAATTTTTTGGAGTTATAACCTTAGCTCCTCGCGAACGTCGTCGTCGCCGCCGCCGCACGCACGCAGAATACGTGTGTACACACACATATGCAGTAGGCGGTGGACGATGTAAGCACTCGGCTAGGTGTAGCTCGCGCCGGCCTCGCGCCGGTGTAGCTCGCGCCGGCCTGGCGCTGCTGTGGGGCGGCCGCACGGCTTCTGCACCGCCCTGGCAGCTAGCGGCGGTCAAATGGGAGTCGCCGTTTACTCTTCGACATGGACGCTAGTACTGGGCTGTTGACGATTGCTCTCGTGAATTGTCGTTCCTTCCGGCACTTGCTTTTGCGATGTTTTCGACGGTCGCCTGTTGCCATATCGGCCCGTACCACCGTGTGTCACTCCCACATGTGGAGCGCACACGCTGCAAGCATTTAGGCCCTTCCACTGCGGGTTTTCCTTATCGCTTCTCGGCCTTTTGGCTAAGATCAAAGTGTAGTATCTGTTCTTATCAGCTTAATATCTGATACGTCCTGCATCGCAGGACCAGAATATTAAACTCATTTTTGGCTCATGACGGAGTGCTAGGGGCTTGCTCCACCTCTGTCGCGGGTTGGCCCGGCATTGCAGTACCGCCGGGATCGGCCCACCTAAAATTAATTAAAACACAGCCTGAAATGGGTTAATATTCTGCAGTGGTCAGATATTCCGCTGATAGCAAAACTTGTCGTAGTTGTCGATGTGCCCAGTAGTTAGCTGCTCACACACCACGTACTCTTTAAATTAATTTTAGATTATCGCAAGTATTCAATTTTTTTTTTTTTTTTTTTTGCCTTTAGCCGGACCCCTCTTGCAGCCGCATTACACCAGGCTGGCAATTTATGGGGGCACACAACAGTGCCTTCAGATGCCTCGTTGGCGTCTCTTATGGTCCGGCCACAGATAATTTTAATTAAATTTTTTGGAGTTATAACCTTAGCTCCTCGCGAACGTCGTCGTCGCCGCCGCACGCACGCAGAATACGTGTGTACACACACATATGCAGTAGGCGGTGGACGATGTAAGCACTCGGCTAGGTGTAGCTCGCGCCGGCCTCGCGCCGGTGTAGCTCGCGCCGGCCTGGCGCTGCTGTGGGGCGGCCGCACGGCTTCTGCACCGCCCTGGCAGCTAGCGGCGGTCAAATGGGAGTCGCCGTTTACTCTTCGACATGGACGCTAGTACTGGGCTGTTGACGATTGCTCTCGTGAATTGTCGTTCCTTCCGGCACTTGCTTTTGCGATGTTTTCGACGGTCGCCTGTTGCCATATCGGCCCGTACCACCGTGTGTCACTCCCACATGTGGAGCGCACACGCTGCAAGCATTTAGGCCCTTCCACTGCGGGTTTTCCTTATCGCTTCTCGGCCTTTTGGCTAAGATCAAAGTGTAGTATCTGTTCTTATCAGCTTAATATCTGATACGTCCTGCATCGCAGGACCAGAATATTAAACTCATTTTTGGCTCATGACGGAGTGCTAGGGGCTTGCTCCACCTCTGTCGCGGGTTGGCCCGGCATTGCAGTACCGCCGGGATCGGCCCACCTAAAATTAATTAAAACACAGCCTGAAATGGGTTAATATTCTGCAGTGGTCAGATATTCCGCTGATAGCAAAACTTGTCGTAGTTGTCGATGTGCCCAGTAGTTAGCTGCTCACACACCACGTACTCTTTAAATTAATTTTAGATTATCGCAAGTATTCAATTTTTTTTTTTTTTTTTTTTGCCTTTAGCCGGACCCCTCTTGCAGCCGCATTACACCAGGCTGGCAATTTATGGGGGCACACAACAGTGCCTTCAGATGCCTCGTTGGCGTCTCTTATGGTCCGGCCACAGATAATTTTAATTAAATTTTTTGGAGTTATAACCTTAGCTCCTCGCGAACGTCGTCGTCGCCGCCGCACGCACGCAGAATACGTGTGTACACACACATATGCAGTAGGCGGTGGACGATGTAAGCACTCGGCTAGGTGTAGCTCGCGCCGGCCTCGCGCCGGTGTAGCTCGCGCCGGCCTGGCGCTGCTGTGGGGCGGCCGCACGGCTTCTGCACCGCCCTGGCAGCTAGCGGCGGTCAAATGGGAGTCGCCGTTTACTCTTCGACATGGACGCTAGTACTGGGCTGTTGACGATTGCTCTCGTGAATTGTCGTTCCTTCCGGCACTTGCTTTTGCGATGTTTTCGACGGTCGCCTGTTGCCATATCGGCCCGTACCACCGTGTGTCACTCCCACATGTGGAGCGCACACGCTGCAAGCATTTAGGCCCTTCCACTGCGGGTTTTCCTTATCGCTTCTCGGCCTTTTGGCTAAGATCAAAGTGTAGTATCTGTTCTTATCAGCTTAATATCTGATACGTCCTGCATCGCAGGACCAGAATATTAAACTCATTTTTGGCTCATGACGGAGTGCTAGGGGCTTGCTCCACCTCTGTCGCGGGTTGGCCCGGCATTGCAGTACCGCCGGGATCGGCCCACCTAAAATTAATTAAAACACAGCCTGAAATGGGTTAATATTCTGCAGTGGTCAGATATTCCGCTGATAGCAAAACTTGTCGTAGTTGTCGATGTGCCCAGTAGTTAGCTGCTTACACACCACGTACTCTTTAAATTAATTTTAGATTATCGCAAGTATTCAATTTTTTTTTTTTTTTTTTTTGCCTTTAGCCGGACCCCTCTTGCAGCCGCATTACACCAGGCTGGCAATTTATGGGGGCACACAACAGTGCCTTCAGATGCCTCGTTGGCGTCTCTTATGGTCCGGCCACAGATAATTTTAATTAAATTTTTTGGAGTTATAACCTTAGCTCCTCGCGAACGTCGTCGTCGCCGCCGCACGCACGCAGAATACGTGTGTACACACACATATGCAGTAGGCGGTGGACGATGTAAGCACTCGGCTAGGTGTAGCTCGCGCCGGCCTCGCGCCGGTGTAGCTCGCGCCGGCCTGGCGCTGCTGTGGGGCGGCCGCACGGCTTCTGCACCGCCCTGGCAGCTAGCGGCGGTCAAATGGGAGTCGCCGTTTACTCTTCGACATGGACGCTAGTACTGGGCTGTTGACGATTGCTCTCGTGAATTGTCGTTCCTTCCGGCACTTGCTTTTGCGATGTTTTCGACGGTCGCCTGTTGCCATATCGGCCCGTACCACCGTGTGTCACTCCCACATGTGGAGCGCACACGCTGCAAGCATTTAGGCCCTTCCACTGCGGGTTTTCCTTATCGCTTCTCGGCCTTTTGGCTAAGATCAAAGTGTAGTATCTGTTCTTATCAGCTTAATATCTGATACGTCCTGCATCGCAGGACCAGAATATTAAACTCATTTTTGGCTCATGACGGAGTGCTAGGGGCTTGCTCCACCTCTGTCGCGGGTTGGCCCGGCATTGCAGTACCGCCGGGATCGGCCCACCTAAAATTAATTAAAACACAGCCTGAAATGGGTTAATATTCTGCAGTGGTCAGATATTCCGCTGATAGCAAAACTTGTCGTAGTTGTCGATGTGCCCAGTAGTTAGCTGCTTACACACCACGTACTCTTTAAATTAATTTTAGATTATCGCAAGTATTCAATTTTTTTTTTTTTTTTTTTTGCCTTTAGCCGGACCCCTCTTGCAGCCGCATTACACCAGGCTGGCAATTTATGGGGGCACACAACAGTGCCTTCAGATGCCTCGTTGGCGTCTCTTATGGTCCGGCCACAGATAATTTTAATTAAATTTTTTGGAGTTATAACCTTAGCTCCTCGCGAACGTCGTCGTCGCCGCCGCCGCACGCACGCAGAATACGTGTGTACACACACATATGCAGTAGGCGGTGGACGATGTAAGCACTCGGCTAGGTGTAGCTCGCGCCGGCCTCGCGCCGGTGTAGCTCGCGCCGGCCTGGCGCTGCTGTGGGGCGGCCGCACGGCTTCTGCACCGCCCTGGCAGCTAGCGGCGGTCAAATGGGAGTCGCCGTTTACTCTTCGACATGGACGCTAGTACTGGGCTGTTGACGATTGCTCTCGTGAATTGTCGTTCCTTCCGGCACTTGCTTTTGCGATGTTTTCGACGGTCGCCTGTTGCCATATCGGCCCGTACCACCGTGTGTCACTCCCACATGTGGAGCGCACACGCTGCAAGCATTTAGGCCCTTCCACTGCGGGTTTTCCTTATCGCTTCTCGGCCTTTTGGCTAAGATCAAAGTGTAGTATCTGTTCTTATCAGCTTAATATCTGATACGTCCTGCATCGCAGGACCAGAATATTAAACTCATTTTTGGCTCATGACGGAGTGCTAGGGGCTTGCTCCACCTCTGTCGCGGGTTGGCCCGGCATTGCAGTACCGCCGGGATCGGCCCACCTAAAATTAATTAAAACACAGCCTGAAATGGGTTAATATTCTGCAGTGGTCAGATATTCCGCTGATAGCAAAACTTGTCGTAGTTGTCGATGTGCCCAGTAGTTAGCTGCTCACACACCACGTACTCTTTAAATTAATTTTAGATTATCGCAAGTATTCAATTTTTTTTTTTTTTTTTTTTGCCTTTAGCCGGACCCCTCTTGCAGCCGCATTACACCAGGCTGGCAATTTATGGGGGCACACAACAGTGCCTTCAGATGCCTCGTTGGCGTCTCTTATGGTCCGGCCACAGATAATTTTAATTAAATTTTTTGGAGTTATAACCTTAGCTCCTCGCGAACGTCGTCGTCGCCGCCGCACGCACGCAGAATACGTGTGTACACACACATATGCAGTAGGCGGTGGACGATGTAAGCACTCGGCTAGGTGTAGCTCGCGCCGGCCTCGCGCCGGTGTAGCTCGCGCCGGCCTGGCGCTGCTGTGGGGCGGCCGCACGGCTTCTGCACCGCCCTGGCAGCTAGCGGCGGTCAAATGGGAGTCGCCGTTTACTCTTCGACATGGACGCTAGTACTGGGCTGTTGACGATTGCTCTCGTGAATTGTCGTTCCTTCCGGCACTTGCTTTTGCGATGTTTTCGACGGTCGCCTGTTGCCATATCGGCCCGTACCACCGTGTGTCACTCCCACATGTGGAGCGCACACGCTGCAAGCATTTAGGCCCTTCCACTGCGGGTTTTCCTTATCGCTTCTCGGCCTTTTGGCTAAGATCAAAGTGTAGTATCTGTTCTTATCAGCTTAATATCTGATACGTCCTGCATCGCAGGACCAGAATATTAAACTCATTTTTGGCTCATGACGGAGTGCTAGGGGCTTGCTCCACCTCTGTCGCGGGTTGGCCCGGCATTGCAGTACCGCCGGGATCGGCCCACCTAAAATTAATTAAAACACAGCCTGAAATGGGTTAATATTCTGCAGTGGTCAGATATTCCGCTGATAGCAAAACTTGTCGTAGTTGTCGATGTGCCCAGTAGTTAGCTGCTTACACACCACGTACTCTTTAAATTAATTTTAGATTATCGCAAGTATTCAATTTTTTTTTTTTTTTTTTTTGCCTTTAGCCGGACCCCTCTTGCAGCCGCATTACACCAGGCTGGCAATTTATGGGGGCACACAACAGTGCCTTCAGATGCCTCGTTGGCGTCTCTTATGGTCCGGCCACAGATAATTTTAATTAAATTTTTTGGAGTTATAACCTTAGCTCCTCGCGAACGTCGTCGTCGCCGCCGCACGCACGCAGAATACGTGTGTACACACACATATGCAGTAGGCGGTGGACGATGTAAGCACTCGGCTAGGTGTAGCTCGCGCCGGCCTCGCGCCGGTGTAGCTCGCGCCGGCCTGGCGCTGCTGTGGGGCGGCCGCACGGCTTCTGCACCGCCCTGGCAGCTAGCGGCGGTCAAATGGGAGTCGCCGTTTACTCTTCGACATGGACGCTAGTACTGGGCTGTTGACGATTGCTCTCGTGAATTGTCGTTCCTTCCGGCACTTGCTTTTGCGATGTTTTCGACGGTCGCCTGTTGCCATATCGGCCCGTACCACCGTGTGTCACTCCCACATGTGGAGCGCACACGCTGCAAGCATTTAGGCCCTTCCACTGCGGGTTTTCCTTATCGCTTCTCGGCCTTTTGGCTAAGATCAAAGTGTAGTATCTGTTCTTATCAGCTTAATATCTGATACGTCCTGCATCGCAGGACCAGAATATTAAACTCATTTTTGGCTCATGACGGAGTGCTAGGGGCTTGCTCCACCTCTGTCGCGGGTTGGCCCGGCATTGCAGTACCGCCGGGATCGGCCCACCTAAAATTAATTAAAACACAGCCTGAAATGGGTTAATATTCTGCAGTGGTCAGATATTCCGCTGATAGCAAAACTTGTCGTAGTTGTCGATGTGCCCAGTAGTTAGCTGCTTACACACCACGTACTCTTTAAATTAATTTTAGATTATCGCAAGTATTCAATTTTTTTTTTTTTTTTTTTTGCCTTTAGCCGGACCCCTCTTGCAGCCGCATTACACCAGGCTGGCAATTTATGGGGGCACACAACAGTGCCTTCAGATGCCTCGTTGGCGTCTCTTATGGTCCGGCCACAGATAATTTTAATTAAATTTTTTGGAGTTATAACCTTAGCTCCTCGCGAACGTCGTCGTCGCCGCCGCACGCACGCAGAATACGTGTGTACACACACATATGCAGTAGGCGGTGGACGATGTAAGCACTCGGCTAGGTGTAGCTCGCGCCGGCCTCGCGCCGGTGTAGCTCGCGCCGGCCTGGCGCTGCTGTGGGGCGGCCGCACGGCTTCTGCACCGCCCTGGCAGCTAGCGGCGGTCAAATGGGAGTCGCCGTTTACTCTTCGACATGGACGCTAGTACTGGGCTGTTGACGATTGCTCTCGTGAATTGTCGTTCCTTCCGGCACTTGCTTTTGCGATGTTTTCGACGGTCGCCTGTTGCCATATCGGCCCGTACCACCGTGTGTCACTCCCACATGTGGAGCGCACACGCTGCAAGCATTTAGGCCCTTCCACTGCGGGTTTTCCTTATCGCTTCTCGGCCTTTTGGCTAAGATCAAAGTGTAGTATCTGTTCTTATCAGCTTAATATCTGATACGTCCTGCATCGCAGGACCAGAATATTAAACTCATTTTTGGCTCATGACGGAGTGCTAGGGGCTTGCTCCACCTCTGTCGCGGGTTGGCCCGGCATTGCAGTACCGCCGGGATCGGCCCACCTAAAATTAATTAAAACACAGCCTGAAATGGGTTAATATTCTGCAGTGGTCAGATATTCCGCTGATAGCAAAACTTGTCGTAGTTGTCGATGTGCCCAGTAGTTAGCTGCTTACACACCACGTACTCTTTAAATTAATTTTAGATTATCGCAAGTATTCAATTTTTTTTTTTTTTTTTTTTGCCTTTAGCCGGACCCCTCTTGCAGCCGCATTACACCAGGCTGGCAATTTATGGGGGCACACAACAGTGCCTTCAGATGCCTCGTTGGCGTCTCTTATGGTCCGGCCACAGATAATTTTAATTAAATTTTTTGGAGTTATAACCTTAGCTCCTCGCGAACGTCGTCGTCGCCGCCGCACGCACGCAGAATACGTGTGTACACACACATATGCAGTAGGCGGTGGACGATGTAAGCACTCGGCTAGGTGTAGCTCGCGCCGGCCTCGCGCCGGTGTAGCTCGCGCCGGCCTGGCGCTGCTGTGGGGCGGCCGCACGGCTTCTGCACCGCCCTGGCAGCTAGCGGCGGTCAAATGGGAGTCGCCGTTTACTCTTCGACATGGACGCTAGTACTGGGCTGTTGACGATTGCTCTCGTGAATTGTCGTTCCTTCCGGCACTTGCTTTTGCGATGTTTTCGACGGTCGCCTGTTGCCATATCGGCCCGTACCACCGTGTGTCACTCCCACATGTGGAGCGCACACGCTGCAAGCATTTAGGCCCTTCCACTGCGGGTTTTCCTTATCGCTTCTCGGCCTTTTGGCTAAGATCAAAGTGTAGTATCTGTTCTTATCAGCTTAATATCTGATACGTCCTGCATCGCAGGACCAGAATATTAAACTCATTTTTGGCTCATGACGGAGTGCTAGGGGCTTGCTCCACCTCTGTCGCGGGTTGGCCCGGCATTGCAGTACCGCCGGGATCGGCCCACCTAAAATTAATTAAAACACAGCCTGAAATGGGTTAATATTCTGCAGTGGTCAGATATTCCGCTGATAGCAAAACTTGTCGTAGTTGTCGATGTGCCCAGTAGTTAGCTGCTTACACACCACGTACTCTTTAAATTAATTTTAGATTATCGCAAGTATTCAATTTTTTTTTTTTTTTTTTTTGCCTTTAGCCGGACCCCTCTTGCAGCCGCATTACACCAGGCTGGCAATTTATGGGGGCACACAACAGTGCCTTCAGATGCCTCGTTGGCGTCTCTTATGGTCCGGCCACAGATAATTTTAATTAAATTTTTTGGAGTTATAACCTTAGCTCCTCGCGAACGTCGTCGTCGCCGCCGCCGCACGCACGCAGAATACGTGTGTACACACACATATGCAGTAGGCGGTGGACGATGTAAGCACTCGGCTAGGTGTAGCTCGCGCCGGCCTCGCGCCGGTGTAGCTCGCGCCGGCCTGGCGCTGCTGTGGGGCGGCCGCACGGCTTCTGCACCGCCCTGGCAGCTAGCGGCGGTCAAATGGGAGTCGCCGTTTACTCTTCGACATGGACGCTAGTACTGGGCTGTTGACGATTGCTCTCGTGAATTGTCGTTCCTTCCGGCACTTGCTTTTGCGATGTTTTCGACGGTCGCCTGTTGCCATATCGGCCCGTACCACCGTGTGTCACTCCCACATGTGGAGCGCACACGCTGCAAGCATTTAGGCCCTTCCACTGCGGGTTTTCCTTATCGCTTCTCGGCCTTTTGGCTAAGATCAAAGTGTAGTATCTGTTCTTATCAGCTTAATATCTGATACGTCCTGCATCGCAGGACCAGAATATTAAACTCATTTTTGGCTCATGACGGAGTGCTAGGGGCTTGCTCCACCTCTGTCGCGGGTTGGCCCGGCATTGCAGTACCGCCGGGATCGGCCCACCTAAAATTAATTAAAACACAGCCTGAAATGGGTTAATATTCTGCAGTGGTCAGATATTCCGCTGATAGCAAAACTTGTCGTAGTTGTCGATGTGCCCAGTAGTTAGCTGCTTACACACCACGTACTCTTTAAATTAATTTTAGATTATCGCAAGTATTCAATTTTTTTTTTTTTTTTTTTTGCCTTTAGCCGGACCCCTCTTGCAGCCGCATTACACCAGGCTGGCAATTTATGGGGGCACACAACAGTGCCTTCAGATGCCTCGTTGGCGTCTCTTATGGTCCGGCCACAGATAATTTTAATTAAATTTTTTGGAGTTATAACCTTAGCTCCTCGCGAACGTCGTCGTCGCCGCCGCACGCACGCAGAATACGTGTGTACACACACATATGCAGTAGGCGGTGGACGATGTAAGCACTCGGCTAGGTGTAGCTCGCGCCGGCCTCGCGCCGGTGTAGCTCGCGCCGGCCTGGCGCTGCTGTGGGGCGGCCGCACGGCTTCTGCACCGCCCTGGCAGCTAGCGGCGGTCAAATGGGAGTCGCCGTTTACTCTTCGACATGGACGCTAGTACTGGGCTGTTGACGATTGCTCTCGTGAATTGTCGTTCCTTCCGGCACTTGCTTTTGCGATGTTTTCGACGGTCGCCTGTTGCCATATCGGCCCGTACCACCGTGTGTCACTCCCACATGTGGAGCGCACACGCTGCAAGCATTTAGGCCCTTCCACTGCGGGTTTTCCTTATCGCTTCTCGGCCTTTTGGCTAAGATCAAAGTGTAGTATCTGTTCTTATCAGCTTAATATCTGATACGTCCTGCATCGCAGGACCAGAATATTAAACTCATTTTTGGCTCATGACGGAGTGCTAGGGGCTTGCTCCACCTCTGTCGCGGGTTGGCCCGGCATTGCAGTACCGCCGGGATCGGCCCACCTAAAATTAATTAAAACACAGCCTGAAATGGGTTAATATTCTGCAGTGGTCAGATATTCCGCTGATAGCAAAACTTGTCGTAGTTGTCGATGTGCCCAGTAGTTAGCTGCTTACACACCACGTACTCTTTAAATTAATTTTAGATTATCGCAAGTATTCAATTTTTTTTTTTTTTTTTTTTGCCTTTAGCCGGACCCCTCTTGCAGCCGCATTACACCAGGCTGGCAATTTATGGGGGCACACAACAGTGCCTTCAGATGCCTCGTTGGCGTCTCTTATGGTCCGGCCACAGATAATTTTAATTAAATTTTTTGGAGTTATAACCTTAGCTCCTCGCGAACGTCGTCGTCGCCGCCGCACGCACGCAGAATACGTGTGTACACACACATATGCAGTAGGCGGTGGACGATGTAAGCACTCGGCTAGGTGTAGCTCGCGCCGGCCTCGCGCCGGTGTAGCTCGCGCCGGCCTGGCGCTGCTGTGGGGCGGCCGCACGGCTTCTGCACCGCCCTGGCAGCTAGCGGCGGTCAAATGGGAGTCGCCGTTTACTCTTCGACATGGACGCTAGTACTGGGCTGTTGACGATTGCTCTCGTGAATTGTCGTTCCTTCCGGCACTTGCTTTTGCGATGTTTTCGACGGTCGCCTGTTGCCATATCGGCCCGTACCACCGTGTGTCACTCCCACATGTGGAGCGCACACGCTGCAAGCATTTAGGCCCTTCCACTGCGGGTTTTCCTTATCGCTTCTCGGCCTTTTGGCTAAGATCAAAGTGTAGTATCTGTTCTTATCAGCTTAATATCTGATACGTCCTGCATCGCAGGACCAGAATATTAAACTCATTTTTGGCTCATGACGGAGTGCTAGGGGCTTGCTCCACCTCTGTCGCGGGTTGGCCCGGCATTGCAGTACCGCCGGGATCGGCCCACCTAAAATTAATTAAAACACAGCCTGAAATGGGTTAATATTCTGCAGTGGTCAGATATTCCGCTGATAGCAAAACTTGTCGTAGTTGTCGATGTGCCCAGTAGTTAGCTGCTTACACACCACGTACTCTTTAAATTAATTTTAGATTATCGCAAGTATTCAATTTTTTTTTTTTTTTTTTTTGCCTTTAGCCGGACCCCTCTTGCAGCCGCATTACACCAGGCTGGCAATTTATGGGGGCACACAACAGTGCCTTCAGATGCCTCGTTGGCGTCTCTTATGGTCCGGCCACAGATAATTTTAATTAAATTTTTTGGAGTTATAACCTTAGCTCCTCGCGAACGTCGTCGTCGCCGCCGCACGCACGCAGAATACGTGTGTACACACACATATGCAGTAGGCGGTGGACGATGTAAGCACTCGGCTAGGTGTAGCTCGCGCCGGCCTCGCGCCGGTGTAGCTCGCGCCGGCCTGGCGCTGCTGTGGGGCGGCCGCACGGCTTCTGCACCGCCCTGGCAGCTAGCGGCGGTCAAATGGGAGTCGCCGTTTACTCTTCGACATGGACGCTAGTACTGGGCTGTTGACGATTGCTCTCGTGAATTGTCGTTCCTTCCGGCACTTGCTTTTGCGATGTTTTCGACGGTCGCCTGTTGCCATATCGGCCCGTACCACCGTGTGTCACTCCCACATGTGGAGCGCACACGCTGCAAGCATTTAGGCCCTTCCACTGCGGGTTTTCCTTATCGCTTCTCGGCCTTTTGGCTAAGATCAAAGTGTAGTATCTGTTCTTATCAGCTTAATATCTGATACGTCCTGCATCGCAGGACCAGAATATTAAACTCATTTTTGGCTCATGACGGAGTGCTAGGGGCTTGCTCCACCTCTGTCGCGGGTTGGCCCGGCATTGCAGTACCGCCGGGATCGGCCCACCTAAAATTAATTAAAACACAGCCTGAAATGGGTTAATATTCTGCAGTGGTCAGATATTCCGCTGATAGCAAAACTTGTCGTAGTTGTCGATGTGCCCAGTAGTTAGCTGCTTACACACCACGTACTCTTTAAATTAATTTTAGATTATCGCAAGTATTCAATTTTTTTTTTTTTTTTTTTTGCCTTTAGCCGGACCCCTCTTGCAGCCGCATTACACCAGGCTGGCAATTTATGGGGGCACACAACAGTGCCTTCAGATGCCTCGTTGGCGTCTCTTATGGTCCGGCCACAGATAATTTTAATTAAATTTTTTGGAGTTATAACCTTAGCTCCTCGCGAACGTCGTCGTCGCCGCCGCCGCACGCACGCAGAATACGTGTGTACACACACATATGCAGTAGGCGGTGGACGATGTAAGCACTCGGCTAGGTGTAGCTCGCGCCGGCCTCGCGCCGGTGTAGCTCGCGCCGGCCTGGCGCTGCTGTGGGGCGGCCGCACGGCTTCTGCACCGCCCTGGCAGCTAGCGGCGGTCAAATGGGAGTCGCCGTTTACTCTTCGACATGGACGCTAGTACTGGGCTGTTGACGATTGCTCTCGTGAATTGTCGTTCCTTCCGGCACTTGCTTTTGCGATGTTTTCGACGGTCGCCTGTTGCCATATCGGCCCGTACCACCGTGTGTCACTCCCACATGTGGAGCGCACACGCTGCAAGCATTTAGGCCCTTCCACTGCGGGTTTTCCTTATCGCTTCTCGGCCTTTTGGCTAAGATCAAAGTGTAGTATCTGTTCTTATCAGCTTAATATCTGATACGTCCTGCATCGCAGGACCAGAATATTAAACTCATTTTTGGCTCATGACGGAGTGCTAGGGGCTTGCTCCACCTCTGTCGCGGGTTGGCCCGGCATTGCAGTACCGCCGGGATCGGCCCACCTAAAATTAATTAAAACACAGCCTGAAATGGGTTAATATTCTGCAGTGGTCAGATATTCCGCTGATAGCAAAACTTGTCGTAGTTGTCGATGTGCCCAGTAGTTAGCTGCTTACACACCACGTACTCTTTAAATTAATTTTAGATTATCGCAAGTATTCAATTTTTTTTTTTTTTTTTTTTGCCTTTAGCCGGACCCCTCTTGCAGCCGCATTACACCAGGCTGGCAATTTATGGGGGCACACAACAGTGCCTTCAGATGCCTCGTTGGCGTCTCTTATGGTCCGGCCACAGATAATTTTAATTAAATTTTTTGGAGTTATAACCTTAGCTCCTCGCGAACGTCGTCGTCGCCGCCGCACGCACGCAGAATACGTGTGTACACACACATATGCAGTAGGCGGTGGACGATGTAAGCACTCGGCTAGGTGTAGCTCGCGCCGGCCTCGCGCCGGTGTAGCTCGCGCCGGCCTGGCGCTGCTGTGGGGCGGCCGCACGGCTTCTGCACCGCCCTGGCAGCTAGCGGCGGTCAAATGGGAGTCGCCGTTTACTCTTCGACATGGACGCTAGTACTGGGCTGTTGACGATTGCTCTCGTGAATTGTCGTTCCTTCCGGCACTTGCTTTTGCGATGTTTTCGACGGTCGCCTGTTGCCATATCGGCCCGTACCACCGTGTGTCACTCCCACATGTGGAGCGCACACGCTGCAAGCATTTAGGCCCTTCCACTGCGGGTTTTCCTTATCGCTTCTCGGCCTTTTGGCTAAGATCAAAGTGTAGTATCTGTTCTTATCAGCTTAATATCTGATACGTCCTGCATCGCAGGACCAGAATATTAAACTCATTTTTGGCTCATGACGGAGTGCTAGGGGCTTGCTCCACCTCTGTCGCGGGTTGGCCCGGCATTGCAGTACCGCCGGGATCGGCCCACCTAAAATTAATTAAAACACAGCCTGAAATGGGTTAATATTCTGCAGTGGTCAGATATTCCGCTGATAGCAAAACTTGTCGTAGTTGTCGATGTGCCCAGTAGTTAGCTGCTTACACACCACGTACTCTTTAAATTAATTTTAGATTATCGCAAGTATTCAATTTTTTTTTTTTTTTTTTTTGCCTTTAGCCGGACCCCTCTTGCAGCCGCATTACACCAGGCTGGCAATTTATGGGGGCACACAACAGTGCCTTCAGATGCCTCGTTGGCGTCTCTTATGGTCCGGCCACAGATAATTTTAATTAAATTTTTTGGAGTTATAACCTTAGCTCCTCGCGAACGTCGTCGTCGCCGCCGCACGCACGCAGAATACGTGTGTACACACACATATGCAGTAGGCGGTGGACGATGTAAGCACTCGGCTAGGTGTAGCTCGCGCCGGCCTCGCGCCGGTGTAGCTCGCGCCGGCCTGGCGCTGCTGTGGGGCGGCCGCACGGCTTCTGCACCGCCCTGGCAGCTAGCGGCGGTCAAATGGGAGTCGCCGTTTACTCTTCGACATGGACGCTAGTACTGGGCTGTTGACGATTGCTCTCGTGAATTGTCGTTCCTTCCGGCACTTGCTTTTGCGATGTTTTCGACGGTCGCCTGTTGCCATATCGGCCCGTACCACCGTGTGTCACTCCCACATGTGGAGCGCACACGCTGCAAGCATTTAGGCCCTTCCACTGCGGGTTTTCCTTATCGCTTCTCGGCCTTTTGGCTAAGATCAAAGTGTAGTATCTGTTCTTATCAGCTTAATATCTGATACGTCCTGCATCGCAGGACCAGAATATTAAACTCATTTTTGGCTCATGACGGAGTGCTAGGGGCTTGCTCCACCTCTGTCGCGGGTTGGCCCGGCATTGCAGTACCGCCGGGATCGGCCCACCTAAAATTAATTAAAACACAGCCTGAAATGGGTTAATATTCTGCAGTGGTCAGATATTCCGCTGATAGCAAAACTTGTCGTAGTTGTCGATGTGCCCAGTAGTTAGCTGCTTACACACCACGTACTCTTTAAATTAATTTTAGATTATCGCAAGTATTCAATTTTTTTTTTTTTTTTTTTTGCCTTTAGCCGGACCCCTCTTGCAGCCGCATTACACCAGGCTGGCAATTTATGGGGGCACACAACAGTGCCTTCAGATGCCTCGTTGGCGTCTCTTATGGTCCGGCCACAGATAATTTTAATTAAATTTTTTGGAGTTATAACCTTAGCTCCTCGCGAACGTCGTCGTCG